>NW_016107331.1:11741484-11799088 GCF_001604975.1 Cebus imitator
AATATATATTTCCCTTCATAATTACCAATACTAGGTTTTAATGACTTTTTTCATTTTGAAAATCTAAGTTGTAAAAGAAAATATGTTTTGTTATTTTAAAATTTTGATTAGTATCTTGTATTGGTTATCTATATTTCTTCTTTGTGTGTTAGCTACTTATTTACTTTGCCTATTTTCTAAAAAAAATTTTTTTAAATTGTTTTCTAAGATTCTTTTGAATTTTAGAGAAATTGTCCCATGTCTTTGAACAAATAAGAATGTGATGTTTTTCAGGAATATCTCTGTAAAACTAGTACAGTTGAGCCTTGAACAGCATAGACCTGCAATGCATGGATCCCCTTATACATGCGTTTTCTTTGTCTCTGCCACCCCTGAAATAGCAAGACTAACCTCTCCTTTTCCTCCTCTCCCTCACCTACCCAATGTGACGACAACAAGGATGAAGACCTTTATGATGCTCCATAAAGGGCAGTAAGTATATTTTATTTTTCTTATGATTTTCTTAATAACATTTTTTTCTAGCTTACTTTATGTAATAATACAGAATATAATATATACACACATAAAATGTGTGTTAATTGATTGTTTATGTTATTGGTAAGACTTCTGTTCAACAGTAGACTCTTAGTAAAGTTTGTGATTTGTGGGGAGTCAAAAGTTATATTTTGGTTATTTGACTGTGTAGATGGTTGGTAGCCTTAACCCCCATCTTATTCAAGGGTCAACTGTAGTTGCAAAAAGTAGCAATGTTTCATTAAATCTAAAAATTTTTCTGATTTTTAAAATACACTCATATTTTTTATAGTCCAAAAAGAAAAATAATGCTAAGATATAAAAATTATTAAAAATTAAGCTCCAAGTAAGTAGAACTAAGGAAATAAGGAGTAAAAATCAGTAAAATAGAAAATAAATCTTAAAAATCAACAAACCCCAAAATTAGTTCCTTCAAAACTATGTGTAAATTTGATTATCTCCCAAATGCCCTCAATGATAGACTGGATAAAGAAAATGCGGTACAAATACACGATGGATACTATGCAGCCGTAAAAAGTAATGAGATCATGTCCTTTGCCGGGGACATTGATGGAGCTGGACGCCATTGTCTTCAGCAAACTAACACAGGAATAGAGAACCAAACATTGCATGTTCTCACAAACAAGTGGGAGCTGAAACAAACAAAACAAAACAAACAAACAAACAAGCAAAAGCAGTGGGAGCTGAATGATGCATGGCAACTTCATTAATAATAGCTAAAAAATACAAACAGCCTAAATGTCTATTAACGGTAGAGTGGGTAAATAAATCATGATAAAACCATACAATGGAATATTATCCAACAATAAAAGGAATTAACGACCAATGCACATAACATGGAAGAATCTCAAAAATATATTGAATGAAATAATCCAGACACAAAAGCAGACACTGTGTAATTCCATTTAAGTGATATACAAAACCAGACAGACTAATCTATGCTGATAGAAAGCCTAACCATGATGGCTTCTGCGTAGGTGGCCAGTGGGTGGGTGCCAGGCAGGAGAAAACTTTCTAAGGTGATGGAAATAGTTTGTCTCTAGTATCTGTTTCTGTATTTTGATTAAGGTGGGAGTTACATGAAAATATTCATTTATCAAAGTTCATTGAACTATTGTATGTAAATTATGCTTTAATTTTAAAAATATGACACTAATGATTTTAAAGCATCTTGATTTTAGGGACATTAAATTGTTTCAAATGTACAAAATGTACAAATCTTTGAAATATGGGGTACATTTTAACTTTTAGAGTAAAGGTATATTCACAGTAGGCAAAAGGTGGAAGCAACCCAAGTGTTCACGGACAGGTGAATGAATAAACAAAATGTGCTCTATACACCCCATGGAATAATATTCCACCTTCAAAAGGATAGAAATCCTGACATATGCAACAACATGGATGAACTCTGAAGATGTGCCAAGTCAAATAAGTCAGTCACAAAAGAACAACTGCTATGATTTTGTTTATACAAGATACCTAGAATAGTTAAATTCATAGAAACAGAAAACAATAACAGTGGTTGTCAGGGGCTGGAGGGAGGAGAAAATGGGAGTTACTATTTAATGGTTACGGAGTTTCAGTTGGGAAAGATGAAAAAGTTCTGGAGATGAAGGATGGTGATGGTTGTACAAAAATGTGAATGTACATGGACTTAATGTCACAGAGCTGTACACTTATAAGGATTGAAATGGTAAGTTTTACATTGTATACATTTTACCACAGTTTAAAAAGAGAAAAATTGAAACTAGTCCAAGTATTTCCTATCTCAAATCTGGGTCCAAGTGATTAACCAAAAACATATCCCCAAGTAAAACAAAGGCACACAAAACCAGTAAGTAGTTAAGTGATTCGAAAGAAGCTGTTTCTGTTTAGATCAATTTACGCTGAGCACAAACGCTTTCAAAGCCGATAAAAGGGGCTCGCTGTCTTCCCATTTGGCTTTCAGGCCCACAGTGGCTTCCAGTTCTTCTAAAAATCAAGAGCCTGCCCTCCCACCAAACAGCCTTGCTTCATAATGCAAATTCTCAAAGAGAAAACTGCACAAACAGCACATGATTTCAACTCAAAAAGAGCATAACATTAACAATAAATCAGAAGAAACACGAACACTGTGTAAGAGACCCCTTTCAAAAAGACCAGTTCAGGGAGATAAATATAACTATAACATGCCATATAGATTGGAAAAAGTGAATTACACTAATTATTACTCCAATACAAATTCAGCATTTTCCTGGGAAACTTGAGAAAGATTTTGGAATACATCAAGTCCTGTTTAAAAACAAAAAAAAAGTAAAGTACATCGAAAGTGTACAAAAGTGTAGAAAGCCCTGCATCAGAAATGTGTGTTAGTATGAGCTCATTTTCAACTCAAGAATACATTGTCCCAAAACATATAAAACTAAAGAGATGACCTATAAACTGTTCTAATTTCATGTTATAATAATCGTTAGAATCATTATTTAACTGACAAGTAAATGAAAACTTTTCTAACAGAGCAAATAAAATTGCGAGGTGTTTATTAAGGCTCTGTAATACATATCAAATTGCTTAAGACACAGATGTGGCCTTGCCCTCTGAGAAAATAAAAACACAGACAACAGGCAGTGAAAGAATAAATAGAAATAAGTAGGTAATAAATAGGTGAGACTGGGCATATACATTGTGTAAAGATCAAAGTTTAAGTGAACTCTGTGGCAGCCAGTGAACTATAGTTGGTTTTATACTGTGATAAAATAAATAAAAGCAGACCGAAAGTTAAATGATCAGTTATATAAAAAATATTTATAAAAGCCAAGTGTGGTGGCTCACGCCTGTAATCCCAGCACTTTGGGAGGCCAAGGCAGGCGGATCACCTGAGCTCAGGAGTTTGAGACCAGCCCGGCCAACATGGTGAAACCCCATCTCTACTAAAAATACAAAAATTAGCTGGACCTGGTGGTGTGTGCCTGTAATCCCAGCTACTCAGGAGGCCGAGGCAGGAGTATCACTTGAACCCAGGAGGCAGGGTTGCAATGAGCCGATCATTGCACTCCAGCCTGGGTGACAACAGAGAAACTCCATCTCAAAAAGAAAAATGATATAAAAACATAAAAACCCAGTCCACAAAGATGCTTAATTTCTTTGGATCGATGTGTCCATTTTTTATATTTTTGTTTTAAATACTCAGCGCAGTCAATATTTCATCCTGAACGACAGAGCTTGTTTGTCCACATCATACTTTTTTTATGAGGCTCAAATATCAGCAACCCCCACTGAGAATTTCAAAAGAAATTTTCTTGAAACTTACTTAACTTTGCTGGTTGATTTTTGTTGTTTACCTAGTGAAGTACAGTCGTATGGCTTTATGACAGGGATACATTCTGAGAAACGCTTCATTAGGTGATTTCATCATTGTATGAACACTATGGAGTGTACTTAGACCTGGATGATATAGCCTATTACACGCCTAAACTGTATGGTATAATATATTGTTGCTCCCAGGCTAGAAACCTGTACATCATGTTACTGTGTTGAATACTGTAGGCCAGGGGTCCCCAGTCCCTGGATTGTGGACAGGTAGAGTCTGTGATCTGTTAGAAACCAGGCCACACAGCAGGAGGTGAGCGAGGGACCAGCAAGCATCACCACCTGAGCTTCGCCTCCTGTCAGATCAGCTGCCGAATTAGAGTCTTATAGCAGTGGGAATGCAATTGTAAACTGTGCACATGAGGGATCTAGGTTGTGAGCTCCTTAGGAGAATCTAATGCCCAATGATCTGAAATAGAACAGTTCTATCCTGAAACTGTCCTCCCCACTCCACCCTTTCCCCCGTCACCCCCTCATCAGTGGAAAAATTGTCTTCCACGAAAGGGTCCCTGGTGCCAAAAAGGCTGGGGACTGCTGCTGTCAGCAACTGTAACACAATGGTATTTGTGTATGTAAACATATGCAAACATAGAAAATGTATAATAAAACATGGCATAAAAGATTTTTTTTAAAAAAAGGAACCCCTATATAGGGCACTCAGCATGAATGGAGCTTGCTGGCTTGGAAGTTGCTCCTGGGTGAGTCATTGAGTGAGCGGTGAGTGAATGTGAAAGCCTAGGACATTACTGTACCCTACTGCAGATTAAAACCACTATATACTTACACTACACTCAGTTTATTTTAAAATTTTGTCTTTAAGAAATTAGCTTACTGTAACTTTTTTATTTCATAAACTTTTTAGTGTTTTAAACTTTTTGACTCTTTTGTAATAACATTTAGCTTAAAATAAGAGCATTATACAGCTATACAAAATTTTTTTTTCTTTATATCCTTATCTGTAGCTACTTTCTGGTATTTTTTTTTAAATATTCTTAAACTTTTTTGTTAAAAACGAAGACACACACACACCCACGCGTGCGCGCGCGCGCACGCACACACACACACACACACACACACACACACTGGTCTAGACCTACACAGGGTCAGGATTATCAATATCACTGTCCTCTACCTCCACATCTTGTCCCATTGGACTGTCTTCAGGGGCAGTAACACACATGGAGCTGTCATGTCCTATGATAACAATGTCCCTTCTGGAATACAGGTGCACTTCAGAGATACAACAGGTTCAGTGCCAAAATCAAAATAAAGTGAGTCACACACTTTTTTTGGTTTCCCAGTGCATATTAAAGTTATCTTCACTCTATAATGTAGTCTATAGCATTATGCCTAGAAAAATGTGCTAACCTGAATTTAAAAATATGTTGTTGCTGAAAATGCTAATGATTATCTGAGTCTTCAGAGAGTTACCTTTTTGCTAACCCATGAGGGTTAGAATCAACTTCTTTCAAACTTCTGTTAATGTTGATATTTTGACCTCTTCTCATGAATCACAGATGTTCTTAATAGCACCTAGAATGGTGAATACTTTCCAGAGGTTTCAGTTGACTTTTCCCAGATCCATAGAGGAATTACTATCTATGGCAGCTATAGCCTTATGGAAGAAATTTCTTAGCTAATAATACTTGAAATTCAAAATTACTCCTTGATCTATGAGTTGCAGAATGGATGTTGTGTTAGCAGGCATGAAAACAACGTTAATCACCTCATATATCTTCATCAGAGCTCTTGGGTGAACAGGTGCATTTTCAATGAGCAGTAATGTTTTGAAAGGAATCTTTTTTGCTGAGCAACAGGTCTTAACAGTGGGCTTAAAATATTCGGTAAACCATGCTACAAACATATTTGCTATCACCCATGCTTTCCTGTTTCATTTATAGATCACAGGCAGAGTACATTTCATATAATTCTTTTTTTTGAAGATTTATTTTTTATTTTATTTTATTTTTTTTATTGCATTTTAGGTTTTGGGGTACATGTGAAGAACATGCAAGATTGTTGCATAGGTACACATGTGGCAGTGTGATTTGCTGCCTTCCTCCCCTTCACCTATATCTGACATTTCTCCCCATGCTATCTCTCCCCCACTCCCCACCCCCCACTGTACCTCTGCTATTTCCCTGCAACAGACCCCAGTGTGTAGTGCTCCCCTCCTGTGTCCATGTGTTCTCATTGTTCAACACCTGCCTATGAGTGAGAACATATAATTCTTAAGGGCCCTAGGATTTTCAGAACGGTGAATGAGCACTGGCTTCAACTTAAAGTTACCAGTTACATTAGCCACTAACAAGAGACTCAGCTTGTCCTTTGAATATTTGAAGCCAGGCATTGACTTCTCTCTAGCCATGAAAGCCCTAGAGATGGCACCTCTTTTGCAATACAAAGCGATTTCATCTCAGTTGAAGATCTATTATTGAGTGTAGCCACCTTTATCTTAGCTAGATCTTTTGGATAACTTGCTACAGATTCTCGATCAGCACTTGCTGCTTCATCTTGCACTTTTATGTTCTGGAGATGACTACTTTCCATAAACTTCATAAATCAACTTCTGCTAGGTTCAAACTTTTCTTCTGCAGCTTCTTCACCTCTCTCAGCCTTCATAAATTGAAAAGAGTTGGGTCTTGGCTCTAGATTAGGCTTTGGCTTAAGTGACTGCTCTGATCTTTTATCCAGACCACTAAAGCTTTCTTTATATCAGCAATAGGGCTGTTTTATTTTCTTATCATTCATGTTCACTGGAGTAGCACTTTTAATTTCCTGCAAGGAATTTTCCTTTGTATTCACAGTTTGTTTGGCTTACACTGTCCAGCTTGCAGACCATCTCAGCTTCTGACACCCCTTCCTCACTAAGCTTAATCATCTATAGCTTTGATTTAGAGTAGGAGATGTGAGACTCTTCCTTTCACATGAACATTTGGAAGCCATCATAGGGTTATTAATTGGCCTAATTTTAACATTGCTGAATCATAGGGAATATGGAGGCCTGAGGAGAGGGAGAGAGATAGAGGAACAGCCAGTGAGTGGAGCAGTCAGAACACACACATTTATCAGTTTGCTGTCTTCTGTGGATGCAGTTCATGGCACCCAGAACAATTATGATATTAACATGAAAAATAAAGGCTATAATAATAATGAATACATTTGAAATATTTCAATAATTACCAAAGAAATGTAACAGAGACATGAAGAGAACATATGCTATTGAAAAAATGGCATCAATAGACTTGCTCAATGCAGGGTTGACACAAATCTTCAATTTGGAAAAAATGCATTATCTTCAAAGCACAATAAACCAAAGTGCAATAAAACCAGATGTGCATGTACCACCTGAAGGACCTACCTGAGGCTGTTTTGTAGATTATTTTTTTGTAAGATTATACTCTAAAATAATGATTAAAAATATAGTAAATACATCAACCAGTAGCATAGTTGCTCATTATCAAGTATTATGTACTGTACAGAATTGTATGTGCTATACTTTTATATGACTGGCTGCACAGGAGCTTTGTTTACACAAGCATCACTACAATCATGAGTAATGAATGCAGTGTGCTATGACATTATGACAGCTATGATAGCATGGCACTAAGTGAGAGGAATGTTTCGGCTCCACTATAATCTTATGGAAGTATATGGGCCCCATTGTTGGCCAAGATGTCATGAGGCAGTGCATGACTATATACTATCTGTAGAAATGAGATTGTTTGGGGTCAATAAAGTCTACTATACCATTATGTTTTTAAGAACCGTAGAAATCTAAATTAACTAATATTTGTACAAGATATTTTCACAGATATTTTCTCATAATAATCCAATTATTTTAAAGAAAAAAAGAAGTGGCTTCTTTCCATCACCATTAATCTACAAAACAAAGAAACAAAAATACAGTTGCTCTATTCCTTAGATACATATCTTTGGTGATTTTCATAGCATCAGAAAAAAACTGACAGGTAGCCTCTAAAACAATCCTTTTAACATTAATTTCCCCACATTAATCTCACTTAACTATTAATTTTTGAAATTGTGTTTATCTTCAGTTGAGTGGGGTATATTCAGTAAATCAATTTGCAATGCATTTGTTGTGTCTACATCTCTCTTGCTGGTATTTCTCCTCTCACAGAATGGTTAGCACAGAAGAGACTTCCTCCGTGAGACCCTAGCTTAGAAATGGGTGCATTTCAGAGCCAAAGTAGTATAAGCTACCAAAATGATTCTGAGCAATGGAAAAAGAGTCCTCATCTGTCCTTCACAGCTCACTAAAGAGTTTGCCCCACCATTATCCCCAGACTTTTCCATCTTTAATGTCTTCCCCTTAATTGTACCCACTTCTAATCCTGATGGACATTTTCAAATGTTTATTCTTCTCAAGAGAAATTCCTCTATCCTGCATTTTTTTGCAATCTCTAACCATTTTGGAAAATTTATAGAAAGAAGACATTTCCACATCTGTGCCTTCTTCTCATTCACCGTAATCTAGCCTCCACTCCCACTCTTCTAGACTTTTCCAAGAAGTCTCCAAAGACTTCTGTAGGAACAAGTATAGAACTCTCTTCTGGGCTAGGAGCGGTGGCTCACGCCTGTAATCTCAACACTCTGGGAGGCTGAAGTGGGTGGATCACCTGAGTTCAGGAGTTTGAGACCAGCCTGGCCAACATGGTGAAACTCTGTCTCTACTAAAAACACAAAACTTAGCCAGGGGTGGTGGTGCACGCCTTTAATCCTAGCTACTTGGGAGGCTGAGGCAGGAGAATTGCTTGGACCAGGGAGGCGAAGGTTGTGGGCGAGTCAAGATCGCACCACTGCACTCCAGCCTTGGCAACAGAGTGAGACTCTGTCTCAAAAAAGAAAAAAAAGGTTCCATGGCAGTGTCTCAAGTGCCTGCTGTGACTGTGCTGCTCCGACGCCAAGCCTTGGTTTGGTGTTGTTTTCCTCTTACTTTTGTTTCTCCTTTTATTTGATTGGGTGCTGAAATGTAAGAGACCTCTAAGCTTCCTTACTTAGCACTCATTTTACCCTGGATAGTCTCTTTTGCTTTCATTCGGGCTTCTCCTGGGACCACTATACACTGATACCACTCCACAATTTATCCTCCCCATTTCTAATCTGTGAGAGTCTGAGCCTGAATTTTTTTTTCCAAAGAAAAGCTCAATACTCAGATGTGCCTCAGTCTCCTCAGAATCAGCTTTTCAAAAACCAAACTTTTCTTTTTTTCTTTCTTTATATTTTAGAGACAGAGTCTTGCTCAGCCTTCACCCAGGCTGGAGTGTAGTGGCATGATCATAGCTCATGGCAGCATTTAAACTCCTGGGCGTGAGCAATCCTGTGGCCTCAGCCTCCAGAGTAGCTGGGACCATAGGCATGCACCACCACACTCAGCTGGCAAACTTTTCTTTCTTCTACAAATTTTTCTTCTTCTTCCTATGTCTTGGGCTCTTCCTGGATGAACAGCATCACGATCTCCCTAGTCATGCAAAATAAAGAACTAAAACTAAAGTAAGCTCTGATGTTTGCTCCCACCTAAGCCCTGTCTTTAAGTTGCTTAGTCTGTTTTTGAATTCATCCCCTCTCCTTTCTTTCCTCTGACTCTGCCCTTGCTCAGACTATCACCATCAATGTTCTGGATAATACTGATAGCTCTGAACCTGTCCCCTCACTTCCAATCTTAATCCTAATAGAGCATGTCCTGATTATGATCCATACACAATGAGATGTTTAACTCTTAGCAGTGATGAAATAGAATTCAGTGGAAAACATCACAAAACATTTCTGTTAGAAAAAAACAAACACGGCGATGTTAAGAGACTACATAAACCCTAATCTGTATTCTACATGATTTTTCACTGGAGGAATATTTCTGGAGTAAAAATATGTTCCATTACTCCCCTGCTGAAAACTCCGGAATAGTACTTTGTTGTCTTCAGAATCAAGAGAGGAAGAACAAGGGTCTGATTTTCCACTCCTACGTTACTCCAGTTACTCCCTCTATGCTAATTTGTGTTTGTTTAATTTCCAGAGATAACTATGCTCTGTAATAACTCTGGGCTTTGGACATTCAGTGTTTTCTGCCCAGGATGCTCACTTCCCATCCTGTCAGCTGTTTATTCATCCTTCATTATCCAGTTTCTCTTTACCTCTTGAGACTCAGAATCTCACTCTTCTCCTCAGTGCTGAGTCATTCAAACTAAGTCCTCATTGAACCCTCCCCAAACTTACTTTAATCTTTTGAAGTTTCTCTTTCTTTCCTGGGGAGGCTTTGTACGCACATTTCTCACTGTCTTAAAAACTCCTCCCTGCTTAGCTTGCCTGACACATAATCTAATCTTCAAAATTCACTTCAAATGTCATTTCCTCTGTCTCTCACTCTTCAAGCTGTCCTCTGTTCTGGGACCAGAGTATGCTTGATCACTTTCAAAGCACTGTACTGTATGGTGTTTTTAAAATTCTATTTTCCTATTTGATTTTGAGTATGGCATGTTAATTGGGGCAATGCTACTTATTGCAGGAGACAAACTCCTACATCTGAGTAGCTTAATATAGTGGAGGTTTCTTTCTTTCCCATAGAAAGTCCAAACAGATGTTCCTAATTGTCAGGTGGCTCTACTCCAAGCATGAGTCAGGGTCCTAAATTCCATCCTGTGGCTCAGCCAATTTCAATACATGTTCACTTTGAAAAAGAAGTTTTATGAGCCAAGTCTGCTGGTGCCTCACATGACCACTGCCCACAAGTCACATGGCCACACCCAATTGTAAGAGAGACTGGAGAAAGTAGTTAAGCTGCGCACCTAGGAAGAAGAAGAAATGGTTTGATATATAGACATCGAGTCTCTGCTGGAGCTAGGCTCTGCTTTTTCTCTATTGCCGATACCTGTCATGGACATGACCCATATTTATTGAACAAATGAGTAAATTAAAAGCAATAGATCTTATATTTTAACTCAGCCCTTCCAGTAGTTTTTAAAGAGCACTTAGACTCAACAAGTCCACTTAAAAAAAAAAAAAAAAGTCTTCTCTTTTTTTATATACCCAATGAACTAAAAATAGGTTTTTAAGGGAAGAAATAGAAAATAAGTTGTAATTGGTGGCACATACTACCATAGCAAAAGTCCTTACTCAAGTGACAGACACGGAGGAATCACCCTGATGTGGTTTGGCTGTGTCCCCACCCACATTTCATCTTGAATTGTA
The DNA here is from genome assembly GCF_001604975.1 of Cebus imitator. NCBI lineage: Eukaryota > Metazoa > Chordata > Mammalia > Primates > Cebidae > Cebus > Cebus imitator. Next base: position 11,752,573 of record NW_016107331.1, read on the forward strand.
ATCCCCACATTTGGAGAAGGGGCCTGGTGGGAGATGATTGGATCATGGGGTTGGATTTCTCCCTTGCTATTCTCATAATAGTAAGTGAGTTCTCACGAGATCTGATGTTTAAAAGTGTAGCACTTCTCTTTGCTCTCTCTCTCCTCCTGCCACCATGTAAGATACGCCTTGCTTCTCCTTCACCTTCTGCCATGATTGTAAGTTTCCTGAGGTCTCCCCAGCCATGCAGAACTGTGAGTCAATTAAACCTCTTTTGTTTATAAATTGCCAGTCTGGGGAGGTATCTTTACAGCAATGTAAAAACAGATTAAAACACACACCCCTGGAAATTTAATAATGATGGTAGTTGTATTTGTTTCCCTAGGCTATTTTAACAAAGTTCCACAAAGTAGGTGCCTTAAGTAGGAGAAATCCATCGTCCCACAGTTGCAGAGGCTGCAAGTCCAAGATCAAGGCGTCGGCAGGATTGGTTCCTTCCAAGGGCTGTGACGGAGAATCTTCCCCATGCCTCTCCCCTAGCTTCTGGTGGTTTGCTGGCAATCTTTGGTGTTCCTTGGATTCTGCAATATCACCCCAATCTCTGCCTTCATGTTCATATGTGCATACCTGTGTCCAAATTTCCCCCTTTATCAGGACACCAGTCATATTGGATCCAGGCCCACCTGACTCCAGTAGGTCCTCATCTTAGCCAATTACATCTGCAATAACCCTATTTCCAAGTAAGGTCACATTCTGAGATGCTAGGGATTAGGACTCCAGGATGTGAATTTTTGAGGGACGGAACTCCACCTACAGCAGGGGAGTTCATGAAGCTCAGATGTGTTAGCCTCCCTGTTTGTCCTTACATTAAAGTAAAGCTTAAAAAGACTCTTGTGATCCAAATTAGACTCTTTTCCGTCAAAGGGCAGCATTTTGACTGAAGAGGAAGAATGGGATGGAATGTAGCCGTGGCATCCCAGGCACAGGCCCCACATGAAACAACAGTAATACTAAGAATTTACTTTCGCAACTGATACTGAGCTTTTAGAAGAAGAGGCATATTTGTAACCCCAGTTAGAGTACTTCACTTTGACTGAAAAGTCAATTTCAACTGTTCTTTATGAACACTTTCCTTTTCCCTGAAGTTCCATCAAAATGCAAATATAGACATGTGGGACATGAGGGATCTTCTCACTTTAACAAACACATATACAAAGTGATTTCTAGCAATTAAAATGGCAGCTTCAGTAATCATCTGATCTCTCACATCAACTACCCCTTGAATCATAAATATCATAGTCATCAGAGAGTCTTTATAAACATTCATTGGAGCAAATGATGTGTTTTCTCATTTTCTTAAGAGTTTTCCTCAAAAATCTCATAGAATAATTGAATTAATGAGCTTGAAACAATTATGGGGATTGTTCAGTCTAGGATTTCCCGGGGTGCTCACCAAAGCTCTGAGAGTTCATTCAAGTCCAGAAGTGTAGAGGTAGGTGGGGTGGGTAGAGTAGTGGGGCAACTGGAAGGAGATTGGGAGGAAGGAGATTCTGGCCAGTTGGCCACCTCCAGCCCAACCCTATCAGGGTACTTTAATCTAATGTACATATTGTAGCTTTGTTTGAAAAAAGTATTTCACATTTTATAAAAGAAAGAAAATCTATACCCAGAGAAACTGTGATTTATTGAAATTTCTATAGCTAGCCAAGTGAGCAGCAGAGCTGAGTGAGAATCAAAGCTTCCTTCCGTCCATCCATACATGTTAAGCTGCATCTCTCCCAGCTTCATACAAATGCAAGAAGGAAACTCATTACAGGTTCATTTAAGACATATGTTGACTGCCTTGATCAGGTAAGTTTATGACAACTCAATCCATGTCTTCATAAAAATAAGCCAAGCCTGCTGGGTGCGGTGGCTCACACCTGTAATCCCACACTTTGGGAGGCCGAGGTGAGTGGATCACAAAGTTAGGAGTTTGAGATCAGCCTGGCCAACATGGAGAAACCCCATCTCTACTAAAAATATAAAAATTAACTGGGCGTGGTGGCAGGCACCTATAATCCCAGCTACTAAGGAGGCTGAGGCAGGAGAATCTCTTGAATGTTGTGGGTAGATGGGGGTAGAGGGGATAGTGAGCTGAGATTGCGCCATTGCACTCCAGCCTGGGAGCCTGGGCGATAGAGTGAGACTCTATTTAAAATAATAATAATAATCTGCCAAGCCTAAATTGGGGCATTTTTAGCTCAGCCCTTTCAACATAAAAGATTTTTATGATATAAAGATGTAACTTTTATATAATGCATATTATATGTCAAGTTAATCACAGATCTAGACCTTTATTCTTTATCTGCAATTCTTTTCTTTTAGTTCAATGAAGAGCACCTAATTTTTAAAGGCCCAGTTAGGGCTGGGTGTGGAGTGTCACATCTGTAATCCCAGCACTTTGGGAGGCCAAAGTGGGTGGATCACTTGAGGCCAGGAGTTAGAGACCAGCCTAGCCAACATGGCAAAACTCCGTCTCTACTAAAACTACAAAAATTAGCCAGGCGTAGTGGTGCATGCCTGTAATCCCAGCTACTTGGGAGGCTGAGGCACAAGAATGGCTTGAACCCAGGAGGAGGCGATGGAGTGGGCAGAGATCATGCCACTGCACTCCAGCCTGGGTGACAAAGAGTGAGACTGTCTCTCTCACACTCACTAAAAAAAAGGTCTAATTAGCACAACTGAAACTGATCCAACCAGAGAAGTGTTTCATCACATAAAACCTTACATAAGGTTAAGTTCACCAGGCTTAACAAATGGGCTATTTTAAATAAACATACTCCCTGTGTTACATTTTAATATGAGCAATCTGTTTCTTACATTTGCCCAAGTGGTCCTAATAATCCCCTCCTCTTCCTTCCACATCACAGTCATTCATTCTTATTTAGGGTATGGATGAATAACACTTAGAGAGGAGCAGGGATGGGAAAAAGAAAGGAGGGGCCAGACGTAGTGGCTCATGCCTGTAATCCTAGGACTTTGGAAGGCCGAGATGGGAGGATCATTTGAGAGCAGGAGTTTGAGACCAGCCTGGTCAACATAGCAAGACCTCATCTCTATTAAAGAGAATTTTGATAAATTAATAATAATCTAAAAATTTTTTTTAAAAGGAGGCTCTCTTCTGCCTTGCAAGGAAGAAGAGAAAGGGGTTAAACACAGAAAAGAAAAAGGATCAAGGATTTGGAGATAAGAAAAATCATTTTTTCATTCCCCTAACAGTCTTGGGTTGAGGAAATCCAGAAGAAAGGAAAAGTAAAAGGGGGAAGAGAGAATGTAGAAAGAAAGATTGGATGAAGGAAGAAGTCACAAGAATAAGACACAGCTCTTTATACCAGTGCTTCTCCTAAACTTCTGGTTGTCCTCTCACCCAAAACCACATTTAAATTAGCTTGAGTGAGACTGAAGAATTTACCGGACAGATACAAAAATATCTTCTAGAAAGCACACTCAGACCACAGGAGAGACTGGGATTTGCAGCAGCAAATTGGTACACTCCAGGGAAAATTCGTTCCCTTTGGCTTTCTTGCTGGTTGTCTCTATTTCTCCCTCCCTCCTCTACTCCTTCTCCCTCTCCCTCCCCATCTCCAACCCATAGTTCCTCATCTCTTCTTCCTGTTTTTTGTGTTTTTTTGCCTTCTTCCTCTACATGTGCTGCTCTCTGCCTGTCCATTTGCTAGGTACGTCTGGCTTCCTATAGCTCCAGAGGATCTCTTCATTTCAAACAACCAGCAGTTAACTAGTATTCCTGTCCTCAGTTCCAAACTCTCAAGTTGAAATATTCAGTTGGCCTAGCTTAGGTCAGGTGTCCACCATGGTTCCATGAGATCTGGTCAATTAGTTTCATCTAACTGCCATGGTAACTACTTTTGTTGGGGAGTTGGGAGAGATACCAAGTAGTAGAGAGGGGAATTGTGGACTAAACAAGCAACTTCATGTAGTTCTACAACCCTTCGCAACCCTGTCCCAGGCTCTCGACTGGTGTCCTCAGTCTCCAGCCCTTATCTCAAGAGTCTTCAGCCTCTTATAATACTATTTCTCACAGTGTTGTCCAGATCACTTGCATCAAAGTGCGTTTATTAAAAAATGCAGATACCTAAGCTCCTTACTCCAGACCTATTCCAGATGCCTTATGTGTTAAATACACTTTTGGGACTGGTTTGAAAAACTCAGTGCTAAGAAGACTATACTGGAAAACTTACTCTGAGTTTTAAATAAACTTTTGAAATAATTATAATTATTAATATATTTATTAAATATTATAATAATTATATAATAATTATAGAGTATGATATGATTATTATGGATAATATTATCTTATAAATAATTATTATAGATAATATTTATTACTGTTAATAATTATTATTACAGATATTTATTGTAGATAGTAAATATAAACCACTATTTATAAAAAGTGCATAGCACTCTCTAGATTAAAAGGATATTTATTTTTAAATTTCAGAAAGTAAAGAGAAGATGCTATTATGCAAAAAGTAATATGCAGAATTTTCTTCATTTACATGCTATACCATTTACTTTGTGCATCCACAATTCCTGTAAGTCTGTGAGGAGCCCAAGAAATCTGCATTAGTGTTTATCACATTTCTGCCCTTTCACGGCCATCTTGATGATTCCATGTTCTGTTCATTTTTTACTCATTTCTAGCTGTAACTAGATAACCCTAACATCTTTGTCTCAACACAACTATGCAGTAGGTCTTAACATCAAATGCCACTGCCACCCTCCTGTGAAAGTCATCCACAACAAAACTTATGCTAGTCCTTCTTCCTACTGATTGATCATCAATACACACTTATTTTCTCTGACTAGATTCTCTCCTTCACTATTCCACTGAGCTTGTGCTTCTCAAATTTGGATACATTATTTCCAGGGACACATAATTTTACATCAGGAGCCATAAGATAATGTTTCTAACTTGAGCATTTATTTAACTGAAGATTTGGATGATTTAATAACTGAACTGAAAAGCAACCTGGATATATTAACTAGAAAGATACAAATTTCACAATAAATTTTAAGAAAAAAGGTGAGCCTTCAAAAAATGTGTGCCATGTTCTTCAAGTTCCCATCTTGGGCGCCTTATTTACTTGATAATATCTTATCAGTTTAGCTGATCTTCTTGAAATACACACATTCAACAACTATACAAATACGAGTTTAAACATGAAAAACTTACAGAAAAATGTCAATTAAGCCCAGCACATCATCTCCCCTTTCTATCTCATTCTAACTGAATCCCAAAGGTTGCTGATTTTCAAGGGGCTGGGTGGAAGCCAAAAGAAAACAATTTTATTTTCAAGTAAGTGTGGCATTCAGTAGATCTTGAGCAAAGTAAATATCCTGGGAGCTGGTTTCATAATAGGTTCCTCCTATGAAGACTGGCTCTAACCAGTTCTTGGGAAATGTGCTTACTGACAAGAATTGCCCAACTGATTTCAGTAGACAAGGAAGTACATAAGGCAGCAGAGGTCAAGCCAATGACTGTACAACCTAGACACATCTTTATAGATAAATTGATCCTCAAAACAATGCCACATACTTACTTAGTATCGAGATTTAGATAACACAATCTAAAGAGCTCAAGGCAGTCTTCATAAAAATTTAAAAATAAACAATGATGTTCATTCTTTTCTGGGTGGCAGGGTGAAAATTACCTCCGTGGGGCTTGGCCATATAGATAGATTGAGTAGACAGCTGCCCACGCAGTGTAATTTGAGGGGAGCCACAAGGTTCTGTCTGTTGGAAAATATACTCCCCTTTGATTTCTCAGGACATAGCCTTCCCCAGATTCCTGGCTTCCATTCCCACCATTAGTCACCAGAGTTAGATACTAAGTTGAAGTAGTACGTCCATAAAGTCATCGTGGAAATGTACATTTAGATGATCTGAGAGGGGCATTGGGTTTTTTCCCATTTATACAATAAAACACATTCACACATTAACATGAATTAGTTTACCTGGGTTAACTGTCGATCTGGAAAGCAAATGCTAGGATTCTGATGGCATGTGACATGAAATTGTAAGTTTTTGATGAGAGCTGAGGCATGAGTTTCACGGGAATCGAAGACCTGGCTGGGCCCAGCAGAGGGCACCCTAGGAAACCAGCACAAGAAGATTAGACACAGCATAGTAGAGATAGGTTACTAAATTTAGCTTTTTATTCCTTTGTAATTTTTGCTAAGCCAACCCTGATCACCACAAAGCAAACAGGATCACTTTAAAGTTAACTGGTCATGAGTAGGGTGCCCAGGAGGCAGCAAATTACTTCTGAATTCTGAAAGTGCCAAAACAATCGTCATCATCACCATCATCACCACCACTCCTAAAAGCCATGTACATTTCTTAATAGCTTCTGGTGGAATCAATCGCCTTCATCCCTCTGATAGGTAATATAAAGAAGCTGGCAGAAAACACAGAGAAAGAGCATTAGAAAGACACAGAGGGAACTCATGACTGATAAGCGAGGCTGGGGATGGTGGTACAAAGGCAGCTGAGGCTGAACGCAGTGGTTCACACCTATAATCCCAGCACTTTGAGAGGCTGAGGCAGGAGGATCACTTGAGCTTGGGAGTTGAAGACCAGCCTGCGGCCGGGTATGGTGGCTCATGCCTGTTATCCCAGCACTTTGAAAGTCCAAGGGGGTGGATCACCTGAGGTCAGGAGTTCAAGACCAGCGTGGCCAACATAGTGAAACTCTGTCCCTACTAAAAATACAAAAATTAACCAGGCATGGCGGTGCATGCCTGTAGTCCCAGCTACTTGGGAGGTTGAGGCAGGAGAATCGCTTGTACCCAGGAGGCAGAGGTTGCAGTGATCTGAGATCGTGCCACTGCACTCCAGCCTGGGCAACAGAGTGAGACCCTGTCTCTGAAAAATAAGAGACCAGCCTAGACAACATAGCAACACCCTATCTCTACAAAATATACACAAATTAGCCAAGTGTGGTAGTGCATATCTGTAGTCCCAACTACTAGGGAGGCTGAAGTGGGAGTATTGCTTGAGGCCAGGAGGTTGAGGCTGCAGTGAGCCAAAATCACACTACCGCACTTCAGCCTGAGTGATAAAGTAAGACCTTGTCTGAAAAAAAATAAATAAATAGAAAAGACAGCTAAGATAACACCCTCACTGATTGCCCCATAAAGTAGGTTGCTGGAATGACTACCAAATTCCTTTTCTCTCTGACACTGGTTTGGTCACATACCTGTAAAGTATTTATAGAAATTAACAGATAGATCAGATAGAGCCAGATCAGTTAACTCTTAGAGAGCCAGAGGACACCTCCTCCACACAGCAAATTAAATTGTTCCTGCGGAAAAGCATGGAGTTCACTTTAGGTACACAAAGATAAGCCCAACATAGACTTGACATAGTGTACAGTTGAGGTCAGGAGCTTGAGACCAACCTGGCCAATAAGGTGAAACCCTGTCTCTACTAAAAATACAAAAATTAGCCGGGTGAGTTGGCAGGTACCTGTAATCCCAGATCCTTGGGAGGCTGAGGCAGGAGCATCACTTGATTCTCCATCTCTAGCTAAGATTGCACCACTGCCCTCCAGCCTGGGTGACAGAACAAGACTCTGTCTCAAAAAAAAAAAAAAAAAGCCAGTTGCACATATAATCACAACTATTCAGGAGGCTGAAGAGGGAAGATTGCTTGAGCCTAGGAGTTTGAGGCCAGCCTGGGCAATAAGGTAAGACCCCATCTCCAAAGTAATAATAATAATTATTATTTGTCTTTAACAATGATCCCATCTTCCGACCTAACATAAAAGTGTTAATTTTCAATGAGAAAACTAATATGAAAGTATTAATCTTTGATGAGAAAAGGGGATATAGGGAAGGTCAAGGCCTAGAATTGTCCCCGTCACTGTACTTATTATATCTTTTGTTTGTCTTCCTCCACTGTACTGTATACATTTTTTGTGTGCAAAGACAAAATGCTTGGGTTTGGTAAATGCTTGTTAAACATTGATTAAATGAATAAACACAATACATTCCTTAGGGGTTAGGTAGAACTTGAGTGATAGCACAACTGGAGGTGATAGGAGGAAATCTAGTCAGGCTGATGGAACTTGATGCACAGTATTTGTGCAACATGTGTCAGTGATATCCAAAAAGAAGCTCTCAACCAAGCCATTGGTCAAGTGGCAGGAGCCCAGATATGGAAATCCAGAGTGGCAGCACTACAAATGTACATGTGCATGGAGAAATAGGATTAGGAAAATCTGTCAGCCGGTAGCCGAATCCCATCATTGGACTGGTGTCAGAGGGAGATTATAGTCATTGAGAAGGCATCCACATGAACAGGGGAGAGGCCAGGTTCTAGAATATAAAGTTATCAAGATAGAAATACAGATGTTTATAGAAGTGGGAGCTTCCAAAACTAGGTTAAACGGGGGTGGTGGTTCTGTTTCATTAAGAAGGAAAGCAATAGTACAGTCTAGCAACAGGTGTTATTGATCCATTATACAGATCAGGAACCTGAGGTTCAGTGAGAATAAGTAAACTTGTGGAAGGCCATATAGCTAATTTAAATTCGTGATTCTGGCTAAAAAATAAAGCCTACCTATGCTGGGTGTGGCAGCTCATGCCTATAATCTCAACACTTTGGGAGGCTGAAGTGGGTGGATCACTTGAGGTCAGGAGTTCAAGACCAGCCTGGCTAACATGGTGAAACCCCATCTCTACTGAAAATACAAAAATTAGCCATATGTGATGGCACATGCTTGTAATCCCAGCTACTAAGGAGGCTGAGGCAGAAGAACCTCTTGAACCCTGGAGGCAGAGGTTGCAGTGAGCTGAGATCACACCACTGCACTCCACCCTGGGTGATAAAGCAAGAATCTATCTAAAATATTAAAAAAAAAAAAAAGTTCAAAAAAATAAAGCCTAGCTAAATCCAAAAATAATTATTTCTCGTTTTCTTACTTCAGCCTGTAACTCTTAAAAATTTAGTTACTGGAACTAGTAAGTCAGACTAGCTTTGTAAGTCAATTTTTAATCTTTCAGACATCTTGGAGCACTGGGCTAGAACTCCTCAAATCAGCCGTTAATAGTTACAGAGCTGGGGATGGAGCTGAAACTACAGCAGTGGTTCTCAACCTTGCCTGCACATTAGAATTATCTACAGTGTTTAAAAAACACAGATGCCTGGTTTCCACCACCAGAGATGATCATTTAATTGATCTGAGGTGTGGCTCATGCATCAGGATTTTTAAAGGTCCCCCTAGATGATTCTAATGTGCATCCACGCTGGAAACTACTGGCTTAGAAGCAGAAATCAAGAAGCCTCAGCTATTTGCAGAGGAAGGCTATGGTGGCTTGTATATTTCAATGGGATAGGAAAAATACTAGAGGACTCATGGGTTTATATTTTTTTTCTTGGACAAGTGGACCATAACTGATTCTTTGTTTTTCCAGTTTAACCTTAGAAAATATGCCCAAAGTCAACAGGTATACAATTAAACTTACAAGTCAAATGGTTCCATGTTCTTAGATTCTAAGTGCTAGCTGTGTGTGACCCAAGGCAAGGTTTTAGAACTAGATGTCCAAAATTGCTCATTACTATTCTATGCTTGGCTAAAACTCTTACATCACCCCGCAATGGAATGTGACCCAAGTCAAGAAAAAAACAAAAACATTTGTGTTGCTTTCATGATTAGTAATGGGAATGAAGAGGGATTGAGGTTATCTTAAAACAACTTGTACTTTTCCCAACCTATTTAAGAACTGATTCATGTAATAGTTACTAATCTTGATGCCTACAAATAATACAGTACATGTATAATTTCTGGATGTGTAAATTCTAGACATTTAATTTGCTTGGACTAAATCCTAATCATAGAACTTCTTTATTATTTAAGGTACACACTTAATACAGCAAATACAACAAGATTTCTATCCCCAACTTCCATTGTCAGAATTCTTGTGCACAGCTCCCTAATAGGAAACAATTAATTATACAATAAATACATATTTGTTTAGGGTCACTATGCATCTTTGTTTGCCTGGAATTGTCCTGGTTCACACGTGTCATTCCAGAATAATTTTTAATATCACCCTCTCTCACTCTCAAAAATGTTTCACTTTTCGTGATAAATTTTCCGGGTACCCTTACACATAGCTCACTCAGTCGGCCTTTCCTCTGCAACCACTGTAGTGATACATCATGTTTGGAATGTGGTCTGTTTCTGTTTTGAACACTCCTATAGCTATTCAGGAAAATAAGACCATTGAAACATTAATCAGTTGATCAACATGCCTTCTTTACATTTTTAAAGAAACATAGTACTGCTTGAACAAATGAGAAACAAATAGTGTACTAGTAAACTAGAAGACATAAACCTAAATATATCAGTAATTATATTTATTCCAGCACAAATGAATTGTAAGTAATTGTACTGTCAATTGATTAACAATGTGATGATAAAACACAATTTCTTCAGTCACAAGATGATAGTGTGTGTTTTTTGTGGCTGCATAGTTGTCCTTCTCCTTGAACATGTTCCATCTAACAATGTCACAAATATCACACTGTCCTCTGAATAATTAGGCTACCTAGACAACGTTTTAAAGCATTATTATCTGGCACTGATCAACCAAAAGTACATACTTGTCCAGCATGGAAACTCCTTGACTCAATCAGCACATCTCACCTGGATGAAATCCAAAAACTGAATAGGTTGTAGGTTTTGCTACCTCTGGCACATAGCTAAAACTTGTGGTATGATTTATTTCAAACAATGGACAATGTATACAGGCAGTGGTTCAAGATTAGCATGACCAAAATAAAGTTTTGAAAGTGAAGGGGGGTACCATGATAATTACACTAGCCCAAAACGGATAATTTGAGACCAGACTACAATCACTCTAGTCAAGACAAAAAAGAAAAGGAAGGAAGGACAATGCATTTTATTTACTTCCAAATCCAAGGATTGCTATTCTAACCAAACCAGGCTGCATGCAGAAAGATGGGTCACAGTTAACAAAATGATTTCTATATTTCATAGTGTACTCCCATTTCCTTGTTTTATTTGTCTTCCAAATGTTATTTTATAAAAGTATATTTTATGGCAACATAGATGAACAAGAAAATGTCTTAGGGAAAAGTGTCCAAGATAATAAAGGTTCTGGAGGAGAAGCAACATTTGAGAAGTGGTGTACATGATTTGTATGAACTCTGACCTCAAATACTGCAGTGTCATTTTTAAGTGGGAATGGGCACATGCTGAACTCCAGAGCATAGCAGAGACAAATAGATGTTTTTTAAAATCCAAGGAAACAAATTTAATTCCATATAAGGAAGAACCGTAACACTTATTGTCAACAGAATAAGTTGCCGGATAGGATAGAAAATATGTCAATACAGGAAGTATACAAGTACAGGTATTGATCGACTTACCACCTATGCAACTTACGACCATTCGAGTTTACGACCACAATAGCTAGCCACGACTGCTCCGCATCTGGCAGCGCAAACGTTGCCCAGCTGGGCATACGACAGGGCGGACCAGCTTCTGGCAGCACTACCATCTCCGCGTGCACCATTTCAACTGTACATATAACCTACTCAACTTACGACCAAATCGTGTTACGACCAGTCCGCAGTCCCAACCGTGGTCGTAAGTCGAGCACTAGCTGTAGAAGCTCCGTAGCTATTAGTAGTGCTACAGAGGAATTTTGTTTGTTTGCTTGTTTTTGAGACAGTCTCACTCTGTCACCCAGGCTGGAATGCAGTAGCACAGTCACAGCTATCTGCAGCCTCAGCCACCCAGGCCCAACCAATCCTCCAACCTCAGCCTCGCAAGTAGCTCGGACCACAAGCGTGCACCACCATGCCTGGCTAATTTTTAAATTTTTTGTAGAGATGCGTTTGTGGCAGTGATAGAGGTTGGTCTCCATATGTTCCCCAGGCTGGTCTCAAACTCCTGGGCTCAAGCAATCCTCCTGCCTCAACGTCCCAAAGTGCTGAGATTACAGGTATGAACTACTGCGCCCGGCTACAGAGGAGTTTTGATGCACCAGGTGGCGCTGGTAATTTAAGGTTCTCTCGTGAAATGGGTCTTTTCACCTGGTCAGCATCTTATTCCTCCTTCTTCTGGTAATAGCTCCCATTGTTCTTTTTTGAACCACCTCTCCCCCATTTCTATGAGGCGTGGTAGAGCTAAAATCACCCTCAGCTTCCAGAAATGGGCATGTCATCCTTATATAGCCATTTAGTGGCTTTTATCTCCTTGGCCAAGAAAGGGCACATGGTCCATGCTCGGAAAATTTGAAGCAGTTCTAAGACTTCCAAGGAAACTGTTGGGGAAAAAGGAATCTTTTTCTTCACAGGTTGCTGAAGGGGTAGGATGTAGGCCCAGAACTTCTGGCAACTATCTTGCTAGCAAGCGGGGGAGGGCTTGCCTAAGAATGAAACCAACACAGACAAAAGCATAGCCAAGCAGTGGAGAGAGATAGATTGAGCCCTGGCGCTTTTTTTTAGCCCACACATCTAACAATGTCTGAAGCCAGATTAGCCCTGGATTTTTAAGTTCTGTGTTTCAAGACATTTCCTTTTATTTTTAAGCCAGTTTGAATTTAGTTTTTAAAAATTATTTGAAACAGAAAGAGTCCCGACTCATACAGTTCCCATCCAACAAAATGAAACTTGATTATATTAACATGTACTCTATATATCTAGCTTGGCAGATTTCTGGTTATTTCTAGTAGATTTCTAGCATTTCTCGTAATGCTTTGATGGTAGTTAAATGCAGTTACTTGCTGTAAGTAATTGGAAATAATAAAACGTCATCCTTTCAAAAGTAGATATTTCACATTGATACAAACAGTCCTTCCCATTTCATTTGAATTAATGAGATGTCACTGCATACTGTGTACTTGGTTTATCTTATGCTGGTGATCCTCAACCTGGGGCTCCTAGAAGTTGTGATGTTAATGAATGCATTTTGCTTAGTATGAAAATATTTTAAAGTACCAGGTCCATGGCTGATAAATATTTTAAAAGGGGTTATTTAAAAACAATTTTTAAAAGGAATTCATAGCAGTGGTAAAATATTGGGAGATGCCTCCACAAATGCTATGGTAGTTGATATTCATGGTTTCTAGCAACTCTAGCTAGAGTTAAGCAGAAAAGGAATTTAGTAAAAGGATAGTGAATAATTTGTAGACTCATTGGCAGGGCTGGAAAGCCTAATTTCAGGATAAAATCGAAAAGTTTCACACTAAGTTTTAGCCTTTTTTTTTTTTTAAACAAGGAGGTAATATTAATACCTGTCTTTGCCATAGTCATAAGAAAAAAGACCCCTGTTCTTGGTTTCTTCTGTCACTGCCCTTAGTTAAAGTCCAGTTCTGAACCTAAGTCTCATGACAGTATACTGTCTTCAAAGGAAGCTGTTAAATGTCTGACATTCTTAGCCTCCTTAGCGATAGATTCTTTTTGCCCCACACCAAGATTCATTAATTAAGTGGGAATTCTCAAATATGATGTAGAATGGAACTTGGTTGTTATACAGACAAACTGAATCACAAATGTCCACTTTTGTCATCTCAACACCAACTTACAAGCTTCTCCCCGTGCTTAAAGTTCTAAGAAAAGAACAGGCATGGTGCTCATGCCTGTAATCCCAACACTGGGAGGCCGAGGTGAATGGATCATGAGGTCAAGTGATGGAGACCAACCTGGCCAACATGGTGAAACCCTGTCTCTACTAAAAATACAGAAAAACTAGTTGAGTGTGGTGGCATGTGCCTGTAGTCCCAGCTACTCGGGAGGCTGAGGCAAGAGAATCATCTGAACCTGGAAGGCAGAGGCTGCAGTGAGCTGAGATCGTGCCACTACACTCCAGCCTGGTGATAGAGTGAGACTCTGTCTCAAAAAAAAAAAAAAAGGTTTTAAGAAAAAAAAAAATGTTCATACTTAGCCTAAAGTAACTATTCTTCGTCACAAAGGGAACCAGTTGACGTTTTATCCAGATCGAAATTCAGGCTTTCTAGAAGATGTCCAGCTCTTCTGGAATTGTGCCATGGTATTGTCTCAATATTCTATAAACTATGGACTAATTTGTAAAAGCCACTATTAATACATAAATAATAGAACAGAGATAAAATGAAAGAAAAATGGAAAAACTGTTCAGATTTATACATATATATATGAAAGAAAATATGGGTAGATGTTGCAGTCTTATTTCTGTAGTTTGTCCTGGTGCTGTATTTGCACTGATTACTCAACTCCATTATCAATTTTAAGTTTCTTTTGCCCTCAGCCAAGGATTTACCCATCTTGATCCTGAGAAAGCTGCCCTTGACCATTCTTTCCATATTGGGTTGCTGTGGGTTTCCTTTAATTTTTGATGCTGGGCACGGCAGTATTAAGAAGCACCCCAGAGGATTGCTGGATTTCCACCAAAACCCTTCTGATCCTATTGTTTAATAGCAACACTGTTTCCCCATTATAGCTAGAATCGTCATTTCTGTCATATCATAATCCTCTTTTTGACTTTTCATCCTGTGATTTTAGAATTGGAAATGGAAAAGTGACAAACAGCTTCCAATGCAATTAAGTCAGTGTTTACCTGGTACCCTGTGCAAGCAACCCTCCTTTGGCTACTAAGACCCCCTAAACAAGCAGAGCCCAAGGGGACTGGAGTGGGATGCCAAGTTTTTATGATTTAGCCACTATGTGATTTTGTGAGAAGTGTCACTCCAGTTCTGCCCCTTAATTACCAAATTCATGCATTCAGGCCATGTAATCATCAGTGCCATAAAATTGTCACAGCTTCAGAGCACATACCATATTTCATATGCTAGCACCCCAACTTCACAACATATTATCTTCTGGCTAGCATCATAGTTGAATATTTGGTGTCCCATCTCAAAATTTTGTAAGGCAGACTGCTACTGGATCAGGAGATACATGATAAAGTCAGTAAGCCCATCAACATTAATCCATTTTCTTATTTTTAAGTTTCTCAATTAGAAGGTATACTGTATGGTACTTTATGATCGTGAGTACATTTAATAAGCCTATAGATGGTAAGACTGACAGAAACATATGGGGAAGAAAAAGCAAATACAGTAGTCCCCCCTTATCCAAGGTTTTGCTCTCCAGTTTTAGTTATATGTAGTCAATAGTGATCCAAAAATATTAAGTGGAAATTCTAGAAATAGACAACTAATCAGTTTTAAATTACATGCCATTCTGAGTAGCATGATGAAATCTTGCACCATCCTGCTCTGTCCTGCCCTGGACATAAATCTGGACATGAATCATCCCTTTGTCTGATACATTCACACTATATATGCTACCTGACTGATCCTTTATAGAAAAAAACATAGTGTATGTAGTAGTCCAGTCTAAAGCTGCTACAAGGACATTCACAAGACTGGGTAATTTATAAAGAAAAGAAGTTTAATTGACTAACAGTTCCACATGGCAGGGGAGGTCTCAGGAAACTTACAATCATGGCAGAAGGGGAAGCAAACATGTCCTTCTTCGCATGGCAGCAGGAAGAAAAAGAATGAGTGCCTAGCAAAGGAGGAAGCCCCTTATAAAACCATCAGATCTTGTGAGAACTAACTCACTGTCATGAGAACAAGATGGGAGAAAGTATCCCCGTGGTTTAACTATCTCTACCTGGTCCTTTCTACAACACATGGGGATTGTGGGAACTATGTTCAAGATGAGATTTGGGTGTGAACACAGCTAAACCATATCATTCCACCCCTGGCCCCTCCCAAATTTCATGTCTTCACAAATCAAAACACAATCATGCCCTTCTAACAGTCCCCCAAAGTCCTAACTCATTCCAGTATTAGCCCAAAAGTCCAAGTCCCAAGTCTCATCTGAGACAAGTCCCTTCTACCTATGAGCCTGTAAAATCAAAAGTAAGTTACTTCCTAGATACAATGAGGGTGTAGGCATTGGGTAAATACACCCATTCCAAATGGGAGAAATTGGCCAAAACATAGGGGCTACAGGCCCCATCTAAGTCCAAAACCCAATAGGGCAATCATTAAACTTTAAAGTTCCAAAATGATCTCCTTTGACTCCACATCTCACATCCAGGTCACACTGATGCAAGAGGCAGACTCCCATGGTTCTGGCAGCTCTGCCTCTGTGGCTCTGCAGGGTACAGCCCCACGCCCAGCTGCTTTCATAGCCTGGTGTTGAGTGCCTGCAATTTATCCAGGTGCACTCTGCAAGCTGTCCTGTCAGCGGATCTACCATTCTGGTGTCTGGAGGACAGTGGCCCTTTTCTCACGGCTCCACTAGGCAGTGCCCCAGTGGGGACTTTGTGTGAGGACTCTGACCCAACATTTCCTTTTCACACTGCCCTAGCTGAGGTTCTCTGTGAGGATCCTGCCCCTGAGCAAACTTCTACCTGGATATCCAGGTGTTTCCATACATCCTTTGAAATTCAGGTGGAGGTTCCCAAACCTCAATTATTGACTTCCGTGCACCTGCAGGCTCAACACCATGTGGAAGCTGCCAAGGCCTGGGGCTTGCACCCTCTGAAGCCATGACCTGAGCTGTACCTTGTCCTGTTTAAGCCATGACTGGAGTGGCCAGGACACAGGGCACCAAGTCCCTAGGCTGTACACACCAGGGGGGTGCTAGGCCAGGCCCACAAAGCCATTTTTCCTTCTAGGCCTCTGGGCCTGTGTTAGGAGGGCCTGCGGTGAAGTTCTCTGACTTACCTTGGAGACACTTTCTCCAGTGTGTTGTCCATTAACATTCAGCTCCTAATTAATTATGCAAATTTATGCTCTGGGCTTGAATTTCTCCCCAGGAAATAAATTTTTCTTTTCTGTTGCATTGTCGGGCTGCAAATTTTCCAAACTTTTATGCTCTGCTTCTTCTTGAATGCATTGCCACTTAAAAATTTCTTCTGCCAGATACCTTAAATCATCTCTCTCAAGTTCAAAGTTCCACAGATCTCTAGGGAAGGGGCAAAATGCCTCCAGTCTCTGCATAGCAAGAGTAACTTTAATCCAGTTCCCAACAAGTTCCTCATCTCCATCTGCGACCACCTCAGCCTGGACTTCATTGTCCATATGACTGTCAGCATATGGTCAAGGACATTGAACAAGTCTCTAGGAAGTTTCAAACTTTCCCACATCTTCCTGTCTTCTTCTGAGCCCTCCAAACTGTTCCAACCTCTGCCTGTTACCCAGTTCCAAAGTTGCTTCCACATTTTTGGATATCTTTATAGCAGCACTCTACTCTGCAATATAAATTTACTATATTAGTTTGTTCTCAGGCTGCTATAAGGACATACACAAGACTGAGTAAATTATAAAAACGGATTGACACACAGTTACACAGGACTGGGAAGGCCTCAGGAAATTTACAATTATGTCAGGAGAGGAAGTAAACATTTCCTTCTTCACATGGCAGCAGGAAGGAGAAGAATGAGTGTGCAGCAAAGGGGGGAGCCCTTATAAAAACCATCAGACCTCATAGCTGGGCACGGTGGCTCACACCTATAATCAAAGCTGAGGTGGGCAAACCTTTGGGACTCTGAGGTGGGCAAATCACCTGAGATCAGGAGTTTGAGATTAGCCTGGCCAACATGGTGAAACCATCTCTCTAATAAAAATACAAAAATTAGCCAGGCAAGAATTGCTTGAACCCAGGAGGCAGAGGTTGCAGTGAACTGAGATCATGCCACTGACCTCCAGTCTAGTCAACAGAGTGAGATTCCATCTAAAAATAAATAAATAATAAAACCATCAGATCTCGTGAGAACGAACTCACTATCACTAGAACAGGATGGTGTTGAACCTCCATGATTCAATTATCTCCACCTGGTTCCTCCCGCAACACATGGGGATTGTGGGAGCTACAATTCAAGATGATATTTGGTTGGGGATACAGCCATACCGTATCAGTGTATATAGGGTCCGCTACGGTGCACAGTTTCAGGCATCCACTGGGTCTTGGAACTTATTCCCTGTGGATAAGGGGGGACTACTGTACAAATGCTATCCCAACTTAAAATTATTTCTTTATCATTTTACTTTTTTTACATATTTTTCCCCACTGGAAGATAAACTCCCTGAGGACAAGAACCTCCTCTCTTGTGTGCCAACTCTATTATAGACACATTTCTATGGAAAATTATGGTCTTTCAGACATTATTCATCCATGATTCAAAAAGCCTTTGCCCATGAAACAGCAGGCAAAGGTTTTAAAAATACAAATCAGAACAATAAAAACTTTCTAGAAAAAATCAATAGCATTTTAAGTTAGACACTGTGCTTAAAATATAACACTGCAGAGTAATAGATAACATGGCTTTGTGAAAAAGAGAAAGACCTTGCCTTACTACTTATGATGGAAACACCTACAAAATTCTTTTCAATGGGCTATAAAAATAGATGTTCAAATATAGCTGTCTTGAACAATTTCTTTATATATTTATAGCTTTAAACCAGGGCCTCTAAGAATTTTTCTACTGATAATGAAGCTGTAGTTAAAAAAATACAATGAAAATGGCACGTACCTGTAATCATTTAGGCTGACAGTCTTATTAAGATTAGCCAGTAGAAAGGAAGAAAACCCGAGCTAAACCCTTCTGTACTTTAGTAAATTTATAATAAAATAATAAATAAATAATAAATTTAGTAAATTTGACCCTCTGTGGTCCTAACAATAACAGCATGGCCACTTTGAGCAGTACTGCAAGGCGGTTACTCACACACACACTACTTAGCCATGAATGGGTGGCTTGAAGCCACCAGTAAGACAGGTTTAAATTGGCAACATCATTTTCCTGATTCGACCCTGTGACTAAAGCATCCTGCTTCGGGATTTGGCTCAGTCAATCAGCAGGTATTTATCTGGTGCTTACTTTGTGCCTGGGATGCTATTAACTCAGCAGGAAAACATAAGCAAAGACAAAAAGTTAGAGGCAAGAGAAAAAAAAAGGTAAAATAACAAAAACTGAGATTATAAAACTATGCTGCACTGGAGACAGTTTTAGTACCACTGCAAGGAGAAAGAGATAATTATATGTTCACAGATACAAGAAATGAAGAATTACCTCCACCTAAAATCTTTTGATTTAAATCAAATATACCCGATAAATATATGCTAAGTGCATTGATACGTATTTTTAAAACACATGTTTTAGTTGTTATTCCTCAATGAGAAGTATAGGTGCAGCATGGCCTTTTACTATGATAATAGAAATTATTACCCTTCCCTAAATGTCTCACTCCACTCAAACTTAAACAGTTATTTGACAATGTTTTATTAGCTCAAATATGAGGTACAGACAAGCATTATCAGATAGTGCCTAGAATTGTAACTGATTCCTAAATCACTCTACTGAAAAGAAAAACGTGGTATACAGGCCTAAGCATCAGTCGCTGTGAGGGTCTGACATTTATACTCAGAGAGGCTCTCACCCGCTATGGCAGCTACTTTCACATCCTTGACCTTCAAATCTTCTCCTCTGGCCTTGCATCCCTACTACTGGGTTAGGAGAGACCAGATCAGACCATGTGTACACATCTGCAGAAATGTCACAGCCTTGAATATTTTACTTTATATGTAAGTCCAGTCCTCATAGCCATGAACCCTTGACAGGTAAAACCTCTATGATTTTGTACCAACAGATAACTCAGCTAAGTGGCTGAGACGAGGTAGCTACTTTCCACGTTGTCTAGCCTCTTAGCTATGGCCATGTTCCTACCTCACAGAGAAAAATTGCAGTCAACAGCCATATAACAAGGCCATGACTCTTTTCTCTTTTCTACCCATCTCAGAGTTTGTTCCTCTACTAAATTCTTCTTGGTTTTAAAAGCAGATTCCCTATTCTCTATTGCAATATTTTGTTTCATAAATTGTTTTCTCAAATATTGTATTTCAATCTTTCCTTCTGCCTATAAAACCATTAGCCTCATCTAATCTAAAAAATAATAAATTAAACACCCTAACTTAACGCTGTACCCACTTCATGGTGGTTCACAGGAGCCTCTCTGTTCCTCTGCCCCTCTCTTCTTTCACAGGCAAACTCCACAAAAGAATGGTCTTCGATCTCTAGCTACATTTCTTGATATTCCAGTTTCTCTTCAATCTCCAGCTAATTTCCTTACATCTCAGTTTCCCACATTTCCTGGGGAAAGCTCATCTAAGACTTTTGTATTGCCAAATGTTTTAAGGTCCTTTTAGTTCTCACATTAAATTATCTATGTTTTTGCTGTGGACAACTTGAAACTCTCCCCCTCCTCACTTTCAGAGATATCAACTTTTCTGACCATTTCTTGTCTTCATTACTGGTGCCTGCTTTCTAAATGTTGGTGTTTCTTTTTTTATTACTCTAATTTTTTTCCCTGGGAAATTGTGCTGTTAACTTTTAGATCTACATGTCCTTCTGTACCTTTTAAATAGCAAACCCATGTCCTTCCCCACATATCCAATTGCCTACTATCCTCTCTATCTTGAAGTCCCAGATAAATCAAACTCAACAGGTTCTAAGCAGAGTTCATCTTTCTCTCAAAACTTTCTCCTCAGTCTGTTTTCCTTATTTTAACAAATGTCATCACTACTTTTATCCCAGTGGCTTCTTGCCTTCCATATTTTAATCTAGTCTGTTCCCTCTGCTGAGATTATACTTTGGTCCCACTTGTCTGCCTATAAATGCTTCCTCAACTTCAAGCTTGAGAATCACCTTCTTCATGGAGCCTGGCCCAGTAAAAGTGACGACTGCTGGCTGCCTGCTAACACCGTTAAAGAGATACCTCAAACAGTCTGTGTAGCACCGAATGATGAAGGAGGAGTGTGTTTTAGAGAGAAAGAAGAGCACTGGGAAAAGTTCTATGATAAGAAGGAGTTTGAGCTTTTGAGGTACCACAGGAAGCTCTGTGACTGGGGCATTGGGCCAAAGGGACAGTGGCGTAAAACCAGCTAAGATTGTCGGAAACTTGAGGGACGGTGGAAGAAGCAAACGGAGCAGGGAGGTGGGGTCCCGGTCATGCAGGGCCTTGTAGGCCATGGTAAAGCTTTCTGCTTGCTGTTCTAACTACCGTGGGAAGCCAAGGACATTTCTAAAGCTGGGCGTGACAAAATCCAATTTAGGTTTTAAAATGACCTCTCCAGCTACAGTGTAAATAGATTTCAGAAAAGCAAGATTGTTAAAGTGGTGACTAGTTAGGAAGTCATTACAATAATCCAGCCAGAAAATAGTGTTTCACTTAGTGTGAGGTAGCAGTAGGGATGACAGAGAACATTGTCAGAAATTTTGTCAAATTTTCTCTTACAAGCAAACAAATGAGAATATGTTGCTTGATTAAACTAATAATCAGTTTCAGGATGTTCCATGGTCATTACTGGCTGCATCCTGTGACCATCTGGAGATCAGAATGACCAGCCAAGCCCTGTCTTTGC
This sequence comes from Cebus imitator, assembly GCF_001604975.1. NCBI lineage: Eukaryota > Metazoa > Chordata > Mammalia > Primates > Cebidae > Cebus > Cebus imitator. The sequence continues at coordinate 11,774,005 of NW_016107331.1, forward strand.
GCACACACAAAAACAACTTTTACAGAATTAATTGGCATGCTCCACAAAGTTTGCTGTGTTCTTTGAACTCTCTTGACCTTGGGAAAATGCTTTTCCCACAGAAAACTTTTCAGCCAATTGAGCTTGGATTCTTCTTAAAGGTCACATGGACTCTTGTATTGGAAATACTATTTGCATGTTTCTATTTCCTTTGTAAGCTCCAGGGTCTACATTCCTCTCATAGAGCAAGTAAAGGCTATAGGAAGATCAATGAAGAAGGGAAATGAAGGACATACTGGAAATAAACTTTCTGAAGGGACTATATGGGTAAAGAAACAAACACCAAAACTACTAGGTAGAGATAATATCTATATGCCAGATACAGCAATAAGAAAGTTGGTAATCACATACAGACAATTTTCATGAGATCTGTGTGCCTAGGAACAGAGTAATAGGTAGTGTCAGAAGATAAAATTACAACAAATTCAGTTTAAAGATTTCAAATGACTTTGTTGTGATTCTAGAATCAGGCAACACTTCATCCCATAAAATAGAATAAGTGTCCAATGAGTTGGGCTGAGAAGGTTGGCTTTATAGACAGAAAAAGGGCTGAAGAAGGCAGACATGTAGAACAAAAAGAGACTGATCATTTCAAAGTTACTTTCCTTGTTAAGACAAGGACAGAATAATAGAGAGATAACTGATTGGTTAACACCAGTTTACTTTAGATCACTCTTTAATGTAAAGATTAAAACAAGGGGAACTTCATTATCAGGCCAACTGAAGATTGCAACAGGCTTGTTAGAAAAATTAAGCCATCTATCCCTCCTGATTTCTTGGAAGACCAGATAAGAACTCAGTTTTAGTTTGGTGAGCATGGATGACTCCATTTGGGGCTGTTACTCTAGTCTGCTGGGGCCTAGTACAGAAGTTAATGGCCTCCTATAATTTTTGTTTATCAGTTTCCTTCTTTTAATGAGGTTCTCACCCACGTGAGGGTGTGATCAAAACTGAAGGCATTGACCAGGTGTGGTGGCTCACACCTGTAATCCCAGTACTTTGGGAGGCCGAGGTGGGCAGTGGATCACTTGAGGTCAGGAGTTCAAGACCAGCCGGGCTGACATGGTGAAACCCCAACTCTACTAAAAATACAAGAAATTAGCCAGGCGTGGTGGCAGATACCTGTAATCCCAGCTACTGGGGAGGTTGAGGCAGGAGAATCACTTGAACCTGAGAGGTGGAGGCTACAGTGAGCTGAGATTGCATCACTGTACTCCAGCCTGGGCAACAAGAGCAAGACTCTGTCTCCAAAAAAGAAAAATTAAAAAAAAAAAAAATCAAAACTAAAGGTGTTAATACTACTCTTAGTTACCATCATTCCAGTCTCAACACATCATTGGTAGTTACAGTCTTCTCATAATAATGTATTTCTTTGAGCTGAAGAAAAACCATTTGATACTCAACAGATAGCTGTGTGCAAACAGTTAAAACTTTTTGAAAAGAAGTAATACACCAGGAGACTATTAGTATGACTGTAAGGAAGATATTACCAAGTGTTTGGAGTATGCTCTTAAGCCAGAGTCTTGATGAATTGAACCACTTAAAATTGTATAGATCAAATAATGAATCAGATGAGGAATCTACCCATTTTAACCAAGTAGCCTTTTCATTAACTTTTTGCAACTGTGTCTCCACAATGCCCTATGTATTTATCTATGTGCAACAAGAAGTGTCATCAACTGCACAGATTCCTCCCTGTTCAGTAAATTGTAGGTAGCAATTCTGTCATCTAGCAATATAGGAAAACGTCAAATTAAAGCAGAGAGCACTAACTCTATAAAAGAGACCACTAGTACAATTTGAACAAACACTGTGTTAGGAATGTTGCTAATATTACCTGTTAGGAGCACTAACAGATATCTTAAGTCCTGTAAAGGTTTCAGTTTGAGCTAGGCATTGTGGTGCGTCCCTAAATTCCCAGCTACTCAGGAGGCTGAGGTGGAAGGATTGCTTGAGCCCAGAAGTTCAAGGTTGTAATGTGCCATGATTATGCCTGTGAATAGCCACTGCACTCCAGCCTGGGCAACATAGCAAAACCCCACTTCTTTAAAAAAAAAAAAAATGGATTTGACATGACAGATCTAATGGTTTATCAAGTTACAAAAAACTACTGATGGAAATTCTAACTACAGCATTATCCTGTCAAGTGAAAGAGGTAGGCATAAATAACGAAAAATTACAAAGAGTAACAGTTGTCTGATCCCACGCATTTTAGACCAGCCTGGGCAACATGATGAGGCCTCATCTCTACAAAATATAAAAGAAAAAAATTATTAAAGAAAAATAAGAAGGGTAAGAGTCTTACTATGATATAGAGTCTTGTTCCTCTGGTTTTGTGAAAAGCTACCCACAGCACGAAGTCAGTGACTTATCCTAGTCTGCAGTTTGAATATCTTCAGTTGTGGCATCAGACATTCTGACAAACTATCTTTGTGGCTCAAATATCAGGCATGAGACCTGTCTCTTGAAATGTATATTGAGTTGTCCAACTTTGGCTATAGGGCTTCAGGAACAGAGCAGTTCTGATTCTTTGTTGAAGAGTCATACCCAGATATTAGAGAAAACTAGAAAGAATTCAGAATCCAGTCTGCAGATAGATCATAAAAACTTAAAAGCAATAAACAGGGCTCCAATCAAATAACAGATGTACTCTACTTTTTGTTCTGGAAAATATTTTTCTCTCTACAGTCACCCCCATTTTTATCAAAGATAATCATGGTAAGAACAATTTGTTAGTAAAATAATTTTGGCTTCAAACTTGACCTGATATTTACATAGGTGCAGCAAGAATAGCCACAAAAGTTCACTCGTTTTAAAGTTGCTTTGCTGTAAATTTTAAGAAGGAAACTCTGTCTAGTCTATCATCGATGGGCATTTGGGTTGGTTCCAGGTCTTTGTTATTGTAAACAGTGCTGCAATGAACATTCGTGTGCATGTGTCCTTGTAGTAGAACGATTTATAATCCTTTGGATATATACCCAGTAATGGGATTGCTGGGTCAAATGGAATTTCTATTTCTAGCATGGAATATTATGCAGCCATCAAAAACGATGAGTTTGTGTCCTTTGTAGGGACATGGATGAACCTGGAAACCATCATTCTCAGCAAACTGACAGAAGAGCAGAAGATCAAACACCGCATGTTCTCACTCATAGGCGGGTGTTGAACAATGAGAACACATGGACACAGGGAGGGGGGCACTACACACTGGGGTCAGTTGGGGGAAAATAGGGGAGGGACGGTGGGGGGTGGGGAGCTGGAGAGGGATAGCAGGGGGAGAGATGCCAGATGTAGGTGATGGGGAGGAAGGCAGCAAATCACACTGCCACGTGTGTACCTATGCAACAATCTTACATGTTCTTCACATGTACCCCAAAACCTAAAATGCAATAAAATAAATAAATGGGAAAAAAATAAAAATAAAAAGAAGGAAACTCAAATTGGACTTTCAAAAACCTCTGAGGCTAGGAAGTCAAACTAAGGCAGATATTAGACTTTGCCTACAGTATCTAATATCTTGAGGTTCTCTGGCCTGCCAGGAAGTGACAACTTTTTAGTCGCCCTCTGATGGGTTGGGAACTCCTGAAGCCAGACATTCTATGCACGTTTTCAGATATGACAATCCAGTCAAAGCCTTAGTAATATATTCAATATTTCAATTGTGTCTTATTGAAGGATACAATTAAATTCTTATTGAACTTATGTAAATACTCATATCTGACATAAAAATAAGAATACTCACCAATAGTTTCTGAATTTTGGAGAGATCAAGTAGGGAAGAAAAGCAACATTTCCATTTTTATGTATGAAAGAATACTTTATCAAATTGCTGTAAGTTGTACATAGCTGAAAAGAAAAAAAACATTCCTTAAATTTGAAAGACAAAACATGAAAAGAACCAGCATTGGCTCAAATTTTTTAAAGTCATAAAAACCCATAAGTTTTCTTCATCAGTTCATTCAATTTCATGTGATTAATTTTTGCTCCATTTAATCTTGGTTAGCAGTTTCACAACCCCATAAATTTTTGTTGTTATTGTTGTTGTTGTTGAGACAGTCTCTCTCTGTCACCCAGGCCGAGTACAGTGGCGCTATCTTGGCTTACTGCAACCTCTGCCTCCTGAGTTCAAGCAATTCTTGTGCCTCTATCTCACAAGTGACTGATAGTACAGCTATACCACACCAGCCTAACTTTTTGTACTTTTTCCGTGGAGACAGGGTTTCGCCTTGTTGTACATCCAGGCTGGTCATGAGCTCCTGACCTCAAGTGATCCACCCATCTCGGCCTCCCAAAGTGCTGGGATTACAGGTGAACCACCATGTCCAACCAGTTTTTTCCTCTAGAGTTTTAGAAATTCTTATCCAATTAATAACAGCTCAGTTATCAGAAACCTGTACTTGTCTGAATTCTCTCCATTCTTTTCTTAAACCTCCTTGAAGACACAATGCTTTAGGATTATAGTTGCTTGCAAAAAGCTTTCAGAAAAGTATCAATAAAACCATTAACTGTGGGCAACAAGACACAAAATGACCATGGTTCAAAGCCTGATGAGAGTCTATAGTAACCCACTTGACAAGGAAATTTGATTATTTCTGTGACAAGGAAATTACAACATTGGAACATAATAACCAAAATTATGACTGATAACATCATATTTTTAGAAATCTCATACAACTTTGGAGCACATATTAATAACATATTTATACAAATATAACTCAAAGAAGGTTAAATATTTCTTATTTGAAATATTTCTCATATAATTTAACATATCAATAAGCTTACCGCAATTTAATACTTCTTTTATACATCATTTGAGAAGTTCTAGAACCCTGTGGAACATCTCAAAGTTAGTTCAAGGTTAAAAAGACTGAATTTGAGAATTTGATTTGGAGAAGTTTGTAAAAATAAAGGTTTCAAATGCTTGATCAAAAATAGGATCACATGCCCAGGCACAGTGGCTCACGCCTGTCATCCCAGCATTTTGGGAGGCTGAGGTGGGCAGATCACTTGAGGTCAGGAGTTCAAGACCAGCCTGACCATCATGGCGAAACCCAATCTCTACAAAAAATACAAAACTTAGCTGGGCATGGTGGCGCACATCTGCGATCTCAGCTATTCAAGAGACTGAGGCAGAAGAATCCCTTGAGCCCAGGAGGCAGAGGTTGCAGTGAGCCAAGATAGTGCCATTGTGCTCCAGCCTGGGGGATACAGTGAGACTCTGTCTCTAAATAAATACATAAATAAATGAAACTGAATAATATTTTCCAATTCTAAATCTAACAAGTCATCTGAGCTCCATTTGCAAATTCCATGGCCTTTCTATAACTAAAACCACATCTGTGTTTCCTTTTCTTTTTCTCTTCACCTTATATAATGGTATGCTGGTGTTGCTTAACAGACAGCTCTCCAGGGTAAAACAACAACCACCACAATCCTGATTTACTGTGTTCACCCATGTGGTATCTCCTGTCTACCATGACTGATTTCAAACTATCCATATGACGTCACTAAATGTGGAGCTGGAAAGACATGCCCATAACTGGTTCTCATAAATCAGTTTACAGAAGCTCCAGCACATCATTGATATAACATACCTTTTTGCATCCTACTAGAAGGCATTCAGAATTTGATCTGTGAAAAATTTTTCTTTAACTGTTTAAGGCAGCTTTGGGGATTATAATTGAGGATATTGAACGTAAGACATTTAGATCTGGAATCTAGTTTATAAACAAGACAACTGCCAACTATTAACAGTTAATAGTGTTAAGAATAAGGATAATTTTCTACCTCAAAGAAAAGAACTAAAGTTTCATTTGAATTAAACATTCCTAATATGTAAATTCTCCCAAATACATTCTAAATTGATAATAAACCATTACTTTTTATTGAGAAGTAAAGGCCTTATGAAATTTTATTCTTGGTATTCCCATACATACCAGTTTCCAATCAGCTGGCCAGCATATGATTAATATAAAAGTTTCATAGACATAGGAATATTTAAACTATAATGACTTTGGGTTTTTTTTTAAAGGAGAATATTGTGTTTTTCTTGACTATGACACAAAATAAACTATTTTTAAATTTTACACAAAATCCCCAACTATAAGAATTTTAACAGCCTTTATCAGTTTATTCAATCCTGATCAACTAAGTTTAGAAATAGCAACATTTAAACCTCCAAAATATTATACAATACATTAAGTTCATCTCATGCTTATAAATTACACATGAAATCATATGAGCAAACAATTTTTTTTGCCATTACACAGATATGCTATGACTTTCCAATCATAGTCCCTGTATAAGCCAGAGAGAAAGTAGATAGTGGATAGTGGCCTCTGACCACATATAACTTGTTTAGTTATACTTGTACACACATTCATGCATGCAAGTTCTTTTGGGATTTTGATTAGGATTTTATGGAATCTAGAAAACAATTTGGAGAAAATGATATTTTTATAGTGTCGAGTGATCCAGTTCATGAACATGACACATCCCTCTGTTGATTTAGGCCTATAAAAACTTCTCTCAATAATATTTTATTTATTTATGCATAAGGGTCTTACACATGGCCAGGCAGTGGTTCATGCCTATAATCGCAGCACTTTGGGAAGCCAAGGTGGACAAATCACCTCCTGAGATCAGGAGCTCGAGACCAGCCTGAACGACACGGTGAAACTCCATCTCTACTAAAAATACAAAAGTTAGCTGGGCATGGTGATGTGTGCCTGTAATCCCATCTACTCAGGAGGCTGAGACAGAAGAATCACTTGAACCCAGGAGGCATAGGCTGCAGTGAGCCAAGATCACACCATGGCACTCCAGCCTGGGTGACAGAGTGAAACTCCGTCTCAAAAAATAAATAAATAAATAAAGATTTTGCACATCTTGATTGGCTCTAGGCATTTTAAATTTTCATGATGCAGTGAATTTTATATTTTTTAATTTGTGTTTTATGATTGCTGCTGATGTACAAATACAATTGATGCTTTCTCTGGGTCATTTTAGATAACCGTTTGCAAATCAGGAAAGTTTCTTTCTTTCTTTGTTTCTTTGTTTGTTTGTTTCTTTCTTTCTTTCTCTCTTCTTTCTCTTTCTTTCTTTTCTTTTCTCTCTCTCTCTCTCTCTCTTTCTTTCTTTCTTTCTTGTCACCTATGTCAACCAGGTTGGAGTGCAGTGGTGTGATCTCAACTCACTGCAACCTCCACCTCCCAGGCTCAAGTGATCCTCCCACCTCAGCCTCCTGAGTAGCTGGGACCACAGATGCATGCCACCATGCTCAGTTAATTTTTTGGACTTTTGGTAAAGATGGGGTTTCACCATGTTGCTCAGGCTGGTCTCAAACTCCTGAGATCAAACAACCCACCCACCTCAGCCTTCCAAAGTGCTGGGATTAGATAGATAGCACCTGGTACCTATCTATTTCTAATTTGCTAGAAGTTGAATTTAAATCATGTATGGATATCAAAATAAAAGATATTTCTGTATCTTTTGAGATGATCAAATCATTTTTCTCTTTTATTCTGCAAGTGTGAATTACATTGGTTAATTTTCAAAAGTTAAGTCAACTTACATTTCTTTAATAAACCCCACTTGAATGTAATACATATGCTTACATGCTAATGTTGTATATTTTAATTCTACATGTATATTTGTTCAGAACTATAAAAGATATGAGATTTTACTGTATTTGCAAGCCAGCAAGTTAGCCTGCCGTAGTTTCAGGGATGCAGGCAGAAGATAAAACATTCCTGAGTCGAAGATGAAGGACATTATTACTCATGGCACAGGAAGGAGTGTGAGCTTTGTATTTGTGTCAATTCTCCTCACACCCAAAAGCCCATTGGGGTGACATGGAGTGTTCCAGGTACCTACTGGGCACATAGTGCATTTGCATCATAATTAAGAAATCCTGAACAGACAAACTTACTCTACTTTGGACGGAGACACTAACTCTACCCCAAATCTCCTTGCTGTACAAACATTCATTAAAAATAGTCTAAAACAAAATTTTCAGTGTCCCTGCTCACAAATCATGCAGAGAGGCCTATAAGAATTGTCTTATTTTTTTTTCTTAAACTATAAGAATTGTCTTCCAATAATATTTAAACTACACAAGATATTACAATTATTATATTTAGTCAACATTCATTTAAATGTACCCACATATTTACCTTTCTTATTGTTCTTCTTTCTTTCTTGAATAGTTGATGTTCCATTAGGAATGATTTCCCTTCTGCCCAAAGAAGTATTTTCTTTATTGTAGGTCTGTTAGAGATCAATCCTATCCGTTTTTGTTTAAAAAACAAATGTCATTATTTCATCTTCATTCTTGGAGGATGTTTTCCCTGTGTATAAACTATAGGTTATCTTCTCTGAGTTCTTTGGAAATATCATCCCATTGTTTTCTGGCTTTCACTCTTTCTTTTAAAAAGTCATATATCAAATTGTTCTCCTTGAAAGTAATCTGTCTTTTCTCTTCTGATTGCTTTTAAAATTTGCCTTATTATTGTTATTTACATCAGTTTTACAATGATGAGCCTAGGTATAAATTTCTTTTTATTTATCCTTGGGAATTATTGAATCTAGTCTTATTGTTCTTTATCAAGTTTGGGAGATTCATAGCCATTATTTTCTCAAATACTGTTTCTGCCTTATTTTACTCTCCTCTATTTTTGGTTTATCACTGTAATCTCTTCATTTCTCTTCCTTTTTGGTCTGGTATTAATTGTGATTTATTATTTTCTGCATATTTTCTTCTGTCCTGCCATTCAGATTGTAGACTCTTCAATTGTGTTTAGTCTGCTGTTAAATCCATATATTTTGTTCTTGTTTAGTTACTGCATCTTTAAATTCTAGCTCTTCTGTTTGATCCCTTTTCAATTTGCCATGGTTTAATATTTTTAGCTCTCAGTTTACAATTCCAAATCTTGTCTTTTATCTCTCTGAATGTAACAAAGCCTACCTTTTAAAATCAATGTTTGAGTACCCTAACTTTTGGAGTCCTTGCAAGACTGTTTTTAGTTATTTTTCATGAAGTTCTCTCTTCTTAGGTTCTCGGTTATTTTCTATGGTGCATCAGAACTTGTGTTTTAAAAATTATTTGTTAATATACTTTGAGGTCTAGCATAATGTTAATTTTACCCGGGAAAAAGTTTGCATTTGGGATCTCTAGCAATCTGGAAACACAAGATAATTTCAGTGATAAAAGAAGTAATTTGGAACTGGGCTACAGTCTTTGAGAGAGCCAGTTGGCTTCTCCTTCACCTTTGTTCTGGCTATAGTATTTTGGAGTACCAACTTACATGCACAGAGTTTGATAAGCTTCTAGTTGGGAAGGACTTTTATACCCCAGATGCCTTTTCTGGAATTTTCAAATGCCTTTAGGAGAAAAGTGTCCTCAAGCATAGGGCACAAGCCTCTCAATTTTTATTTTTTCCAAATCTTGAACTAATTATTCCCTACTTCTTTAGCTTTCAGATACATTCAAATGGATTTTTCCCCATCTTTTCTATTAAAACTCAGTAGGAGATTTGGTCTGAATTACTAGTTTACCACTACTGAAAATGAACATCCCTATTACTTAGTTTTAGTTGTTGTTGTCATTAATCTCCAGATACTAAATTCTGATGAATAGTCATTGTTGGAGAACATGGAGTAGAAACAAGCTGTCATGTAACATTACTTGTCCCTCACCAAAGCCACATACACATACCATCACTATCACCACCGCCACTACAACTGTAACAACATGTGATTACTCTTCAGGATGCTACTCAAGGCGTTCAGCAGCAGGGCCCATACATCAGCAGTAAAAGTTGGTTGAGACAGGATTGGAATGGGAGGTGAAAAGGAGTGCCTAAGGAAGCAGAATAGACAGAAATTGGGTAATTTTCTGGGGTGTGTGTTGGGTAAAGTGGTAGTTCCACACCTACAAACTTGTGCTGCTAAGGTTTATCAGGTAAAAGGAAGAAAAACAAAAAATAGTTGTACTTTTTCCTCTAGGAAGCTCGACTCCTCTATACGTAATTGTTTCCTGGTAGTAGCTTAACTCTGCCGCTAGGTCTCCAAAGACGGTGATGTTTCTTGCCACTTGGTATCACTGATAAAGAGACTAACAAATAGAATTAGAATTTCCTCAGTCTGTGGAAAAATCCGTGCTTAGCACCATGTTATTTCAAGGCTGCATGATAGAGGAATGATATTGACTGAAAAAAATAAGACCAATACACTTTGCTTTTTAAATTCTTTCTGATGAGACTCATATATGACCAAATTTCCAGTTTTCCATTTTAGGGACTGTCAATCAGGAGCAGCATTGAGAAGCTAAATGTGGCCATGTCTGCATTCCAAGCCTACTAAAAATGTTTTAGCTTCCAAACAGAGAAGGTGCCTGTTTCGTCAGCATGCAGCTGGGGGGTGAGTGAGGACAGCCAGGCTGGGTACGCTGCCACAGTTGCCTGTGCACGTTCACCTCACGTCATAGGTTTTCTTTTCCCCCAGTGCACTCTGTCTTTCCCTGCTTCCGGCTTAATAAGCACTCATATATTTAAATTTAATTGTAACTTCTTTGTATATCTGTGTGTATACTTAGATGTGTTTTATATTCCTTTTTTAGAGATAAAGTTTATTAAGGGTAGAGATTGTGTTTTCTTCCCTTGTAATAAAAGTGATCTGATCACAATAATGTGGACTGTGGAGCGGGGCTGCGATGCAGAACAGGGAGTTAGTTAACCTCCTCAGCTAGACTGAATCAAATAATTTCACCATGTGTATGGAGAACTCTGCAAAGCTACCGTTGTTATCACTGAGCCATAAACATTTATTGAGCACCTTCTATGTGTCTAGAACTATATCCTAGATTATGGAGAAAGAAAACAAAGAGACTCAATCTTTACTTCCAATGTGACCACACCCTGATTAGGAGTATATCTGTGTTTTAGGGAATAAGGTGGTGTGATGAAGACCACAACCGTATAATTAAGTAAAACCAGCATCGATATTTGAAAACACAGAGAAAACACAAGCAATTCTTTTTAGAGGACTCCAAAAAGACTTCTGAGAAAAGATTACATATAAACGTTTGGTGATCACAAACCTAACACGAGAGCAAACAGTGATAAGGAACTACAAGCACGGAAAACAAGACATGTACAGACTAAAAGGTGAGAGAGAGGACTATATGTTTGGGGGTTAGGCTAACAGGTTCCATGAAAAAAGCATAGAAGAATAATAGGGGTCAGAGTTTTAATACTTAACAAAATCTGTTGCTATCTCCCAGAAATGTAAGTCCAGAAAATTCATCTTGTTTCTGTTCTGATCATTCTCAAAGCATCACCATACTAGTTCCCAAGCCAGCTCACAGCATGTCATTAACATGGAGCAGGGATGCTCAAGGAATCTGGGAATCAATTCTCCTGGTTTGAACTAGATTTCAAATATTATAAATTCTAATGCAGTAGATGGCTTATAAAGTATTTCACTTATTTCTTACTCATTTTTTTCATTTTATTTCACAAATTTACATTTTCTAGATTCATTAGAGTCCCCAGAGTGCTCCTCCATGACAGAGATAATGCTATGTGTTCACCAGTTCCTTTTCCTCGGCACACAAGAAGACTATATTTCTTGGCCTCCTATAAATTTACTTTTTATTTTATTTTATTTTTTTGAGACAGATTCTCGCTTTATGGCCCAGGCTGGAGTACAGTGGTGCAATCTCAGCTCACCGTAACCTCTGCCTCCCACGTTCAAGAGATTCTTGTGCCTCAGTCTCCTGAGTAGAAGGGACTACAGGCGTGCACCACCACGCTCAGCTAATTTTTATATTTTTAGTAGACACAATGTTTCACCATGTTGCCTAGACTGGTCTCAAATTCCTGACCTCAAGTGATCTGCCAGCCTCAGCCTCCCAAAGTGCTAAGTTTACAGGCATGAGCCACCATGCACGACCTCTTGGCCTCCTATAAATTTAGATTGGGGCTAAAATCTGGCAATAACAGAAGTGTGGCCTTGAAAACATCCTTCTTGATTCTATAATCCTTCCCACAGGCACTTCTGTAATACCTTTGAAAGCCAAATGTTCCAGGCAGTGGAGCTCTGCTATGTAAGCTCCCAGAATATAAGACCATTGCTTGGAAGAGAGTCTCTGGGAAGACCTGACTATTCCATAAAGAACTGTGATGTGAACAAGAACTAAAACGTTGCTGTATAAGACACTGAGGTAGCTTACCATATTCCCACTGCCTGGAGTGAGGGTGGAATATGGTGGATTGAAATCTACAGATTCTAGGGGGTCTAAAGCTTCAGCTTTAATGGTTTAGTATAAATGATAAAAGACAGGCCAGGCGTGGTGGCTCATGCCTGTAATCCCAGCATTATAGGAGGCCAAGGCGGTCAGATCAGGAGTTCGAGACCAGCCTGGCCTACATGGTGAAACCCCGTCTCTACTAAAAATACAAAAAACAGCCAGGGTGTGGTGGTGGGCACCTGTATTCCCAGCTACTTGGGAGGCTGAGGCAGGAGAATCACTTGAACCTGGGAGACAGAGGTTACACCGAGCTGAGATTGCCCCACTGCACTCTAGCTTAGGGTACAGAGTAGAGTCCATCTCAAAAAAAAAAAAAAAAAAAAGATAAGCATGAGGGCCTATTAACTATTGCAATTCTTATTTGAGACCTTCCTCCAACCAGAAACAATTTTGTTCTCTTTAATGAGACAACTAAGAAAAAGGAAAATAGTAAAGAAACTTGCTTTTCTTGGTCTTACCTCTGGATGAGGGTAAGAAGTCTTCCTTGGTAATATGCAACCTCAAGGTGGCCCTCAATCTGAACTTGGGGGTCAGAATTTATACCCTCTGTATGGCTCAAAATGCCCAAAGTAAAAATTTACATTAAAACCGTTCTAGGTTAGCAGTGTTTCCAAGTGGTACTGATAGAAGAATTGCAGATGTTTTAAGTCTAGGTCTCAAAGAGCTTTCACAGATAAACTTCCAAGGAATGGGAGTACAGAATGGAGAAATCTCAAAACAACAGCAAAAGAAGCCACTGAGAGCAAGAGAAACAAAAACAAAAAGAAAGCAAAATGGTATCACCACAACAAAGCAAATCTGCAAAGACATAGATTCTGAAATGGTAATAAGCACGCCAAATATGTTTAAATTATTTTTAAAGAACTGAATAGAAATTCTAGAAATGAAGTGTATAACAATTAAAATTAGAAGCTCTATGTGCAGTTTAAAAGCAGTTTATACACTGGGGTCTGTTGGGGGGAAATAGGGGAGGGACGGGGGGTGGGGAGGAGGAGAGAGATAACATGGGGAGAAATGCCAGATATAGGTGAAGGGGAGGAAGGCAGCAAATCACACTGCCATGTGTGTATGTATGCAACAATCTTGCATGTTCTTCACATGTACCCCAAAATCTAAAATGCAATAAAAAAAAAAAAAGTTTATAGACAGCTGAAGTGTGAATTAGTCAGCCAGGTGATTAGTCTGAGGAAATAATCTAGAATTCTGCACAGTGATATGTACATTCCAACTTCCGCTAGATTTTTTTTAAAGGTGGTTGATAATATTCTAAAAGACACAAATCTTCATATTCAGGAACATAAGGAACCCAATGCAAGGTAAACTAAACCTGTACTTAACCCATCCTAGTTAAACTGCAGAACACCAAGACAAACAAAAAGATGCGTCCACAAGAGCAAAAAGAATGATAAATTTGAATAGGAATCTGAAACCAAATGGGTTTTGCGTAATTCAGGAAGCTTCCTTCTCTACAATGACAGTAGAGAAAGTAGAAAAGCAATGCAATGTATGCCTCAAAACCCACGAACAGCTCCCAGTAACTGTGTCTGATAATTTGGCAGTGAGAGTAAAGTTGGGCCTTAAAAAGGAAGATTGAGTCAATGTTTAAGAAGCAATTATATACTCAGAGCCCTGAAACTCCTTGTAGTCAAGGGATTGCCATTTTTTTACTCCAGCACAACACTGAAGGTTCATCACCTAGAGAGAATAGAACAGTGTTTCTTCACTAGAAGACACTGGGCACTGTGAGAGTAGGCTTCCCTATTGAAAACAGATTAAATAAAATGGTTGCATATTAAATATTGAGATACTATCATTCCTCCACCAGCCTGCTAAGTAAAACAATAGCCACCAGTTTTTACCTGCAAGGCAGAAAAATGGAAGACTCTCTTCCAGGTCTCATAAAAATTCTTATGAGTCGCCAGGCACGGTGGCTCATGCCTGTAATCCCAGCACTTTGGGAGGCTGAGGCGGGTGGATCACCTGAGGTCAGGAGCTCAAGACCAGCCTGGCCTGGCCAACACAGAGAAACCCCGTCTCTGTTGAAAAAAAAAAGTTATGGGCACTAGAAGACATATATATAGATATATGTCTTATATAAATAAGATATAATACCTATAGTCAGGGCTTCCCCAGTAAAGCGCTATAGCCAAAACACCTCATAATAAAGTTCCTGATCAGTAAGTCCCACACATGCATATGAAACTCCAAATTATCTTTTTTCTTTTCTTTTCTTTTTTTTTTTTTTTTTTTGAGACAGGGTTTCACTCTGTCACACAGGCTGGAGATCAGTGGCACAACCACAGCTCACTGCAGCCTCCCTCCCCCTCAGAGGCTAGAATGATCCTCCCACCTCAGCCTCCCAAGTAGCTGGGACCACAGGCACGAGCCACTGCACCTGGCTAAATTTTTATGTTTGATAGAGAATGGGTTTCACCATGTTGCCCATGCTGGTCTTGAACTCCTGGCCTCAACTGATCCACACACCTTAGCCTCCCAAAGTGTTGGGATTACAGGCATGAGCCACCATGCCCAACCCAAATGATCTCTTTAATGCTCCATTTTTAGTGAGAGTAGGTAGCCAAGGATCACTATGAAATACTGAGGAATATGTGAAAGAGAAACCAAAACAAAGAAATGAGAAAAAAAAAAGTTCTCAAGGAAACAGAGACCATGCCAAGAGAAGAAAAATAATTTTTAAGTTGCTTATATCTTCGGGGAGATAACATAGAGCAGCCATAAAAGAATAGGATACTTTGTTTAAAACACAGGAATAAAGGAATTACTAGAAATTATAAACATGGGCAGGGCACAATGGCTCACCCCTGTAGTTACAGCATTTTGGGAGGCTGAAGTAGGTAGATTGCTTAAGGTCAGGAGCTCAAGACCAGCGTGGACAACATGGTGAAACCTCATCTCTATCAAGAACACAAAAATTATCCAGGACTGGTGGCTCGTGCCTGTGGTCCCAGCTACTTGGGAGGCTGAGGTGGAAGGATTGCTTTAGACCAGAAAAGGGAGGCTGTAGTGAGCCAAGATCATACCATGGCACTCCGGCCTGGGCAACAGAGCAAGATCCTGTTTCAAAAAACAAAAGAAAAAGAAATTATAAATATGGTAGAAATGAGAAGTTAGAAGAGCATGAAGATAAAGTTGAGAAAAATCTCCCAGAAAATAGAGCAAAAAAGGCAAAGTGATAAGAGAGAAAAATGAAAGGACATCAGCCCATCATGTCTACCCTGAAATAATATTAGAGAACATAGAAAATGTTCTGGAGAAAAATCATCAAAAAGTAATCTTATAACATCATACAGAGCAGAAGCTCATGAATTTCCACATTGAATGTACTCATAGATTGCTCTTGGCACATTGATAAAAATAAATTCATGCCAAGGTACATCGTTGTGAAACGTCAGAACCCTGGGAAAAAAAGTTTCCATGGAGGGGAAAAGTAGGTTATATACAAAGCAAAAAGAATCAAAATGGCATCTGATGCCTGAACAGCAAAAGTAGAGACAATCTTGCTATGTGCCCAGGCTGATTTTGAACTCCTGGACTCCTGAGCTTAAGCAATCCTCCTGCCTCAAGCTCCTGAAGAGCTAGGATTAAAGGCGTGAGCCACCACGCCTGGCCGGAACAATGTCTTTAAAACTTCTGAGGTAAAATTATTTCCAACTTAGAATTCTATACTCAAACTATCAACCATTAGAGAGGGAACACAGAAGCCTCCTAAGACAGAAGCAGTGTTCTATTTTTTAAAATTGCTAAAGAGTACATTCACATTCATCTTATTATTCCTTAAACCATTATAGATATATTCTATACACTATTAAAACTGTCTATAGGCTGGATGCGGTGGCTCACTCTTGAGATCCCAGCACTTTGGGAGCCCAAGGCAGGTAAATCGCTTGAGGTCAGGAGATCAAGACCTGCCTGGGCAACATGGTGAAACCCTGTCTCTACTAAAAATACAAAAATTAGCTGGGCGTGGTGGTGGGCACCTTAATCCCAGCTACTCTGGAGGTCGAGGCAGGAGAATCGCTTGAACCTGGGAGGTAGAAGTTGCAGTGAGTGGAGATTGTGCCACTGCACTCCAGCCTAGGCAACAGAGCAAGACTCCATTTCAAAAAAAAAAAGAGGAAAAAAAAAAGAACTGTCCATAACGTAGTTTAAAAAACAAAAAAGTTAGTGAATATGTCAAAAGGTTAAATGATGGGTACATGTATGTTTCTTATGTTATTCTCTGTACTTTTAATATATTTAATATGTACTTCAATAATTTTTTTGAGACAGGGTCTCACTCTATCACCTAGCCTAAAGTGCAAGGCATGATCATGGCTCACTGTAACCTCAAACTCCTGGGCTCAATTGATCCTCCCACCACAGCCTTCCAAGCAGCTTGGACTATAGGCACGCACCACCATGCCCAGTTAATTTTTGTATTTTCAGTAGAGACAGGGTTTCACCATGTTGGCTAGGCTGGTCTCAAACTCCTGACCTCAAGTGATCCACCCACCTCAGCCTCCCAAAGTGCTGGGATTACAGGCATGAGCCACTGTGCCCAGCCAAAAGATGATTTTTTTAAAGTTGCTTATATCGTTAGAGAGATAAGATAGTATAGCCATAAAGGAATAGGAACCATGAATTCATATCATCTTAATTTTGATTTATGTACAAATTTCTGCCATTTGAGCACCAATATAAATTTTTTGAATTAGCTCTAAAATCATAATAGTAGGCCATTATCCCCAGGCCAGTTTTTGTTGTTGTTGTTGTTTTGTTTTGTTTTTTTTTTGTTTTGAGACAAGGTTTTGTTATGTTGCCAAGGCTGGTCTCAAACTCCTGAGCTAAAGCAGTCCTCCTGCCTCCGCCTCCCAAAGTGCTGTGATTACAGGGGACTGAGCCACTGTGCCCAACCCCCTGGGCCATTTTAAACTTGAAAATTTGAATTATATAGTGTTTCTTCCACCAAAATGCATCATTTATAGAGTTAAACATCAATAAATTTTGAATGTTAAATCTGGAATACTTTGGTTATGACCCTGATTAAATCAGAGGAATTGACTAAATGAACTCTTATCCCCTTCTAGCCTGTACAATTTTAACGTCTTTTTGAATTTGAGCTATAATATAGTTACAAATACAAATGTAAAATACATAATATTCTTGCAAGCCCATTATCTTTTTTTGCTTGCCCAGACTCCTTCCCTCGTTTTCAATCCTAAAGGCTGACATAAAACTTATACCATCCTCTGGCTAGAATGAGATTCTGGAAAGCAAAAAGAGTAGCAAGCACATCCTCTTGGGTTAGAGACTGGTTTTCTTCCTGGAGCTATTGAGAAAAATCTCCTCCTATCTGCTGAGATTTCGAAACTGCTAGCATGTAAGCCTGAAGCTGCTTGTTGCTGGCTTGCTAGGAATGCCTGGCTGAGAGTGAAGTGGCTCACAAGACAGGAGAGCATGTCAAAGGAGGGAGATCATTTCTTAATGACAGTATTTGAATTGTGAGTGAAAATAGGTCAGTACTTGAACTTTCAAATTTCACAAATGAAGAAACAAGACAAAGATTAACTTAGAGGAAAGCAAAAGGTTACAAAGGAAAAAAAAGAGAAATTATAAAATGCTACATGTCTCAGCTGTGAACAGCTTTTATGTAGTCGTAATAATGTAAATTGTGAATACTGGTTTAACCTAAATTAAAACATAATTATACAAGGTGAGTGGGAGGATGAGAAGGATAGATGCTTATGAAGAAAATAATGAGTAGAACAATGCTCCTTCTAAAATAGGAAAACAATAGATGATATGGTCTGGCTCTGCGTCTCATTTCCAATTGTAATTTCCAAATTTCATTTCCAATTGTAATTTTCATGTGCTGAGGGAGGGACCTGTAATCCCCAGGTGTTGAGGGAGGGAGGTGACTGGATCCTGGGGGCAGTTTCCTCCATGTTGTTCTAGTGATAGTGATATCTATGGTTTTAGAAGCGTTTAGAAGTTTCTCCTTCACTCTTCTCTTCCCTGCCAACTTGTGAAGAAGGTGCCTGCTTCCCCTTCCACCATAATTGTAAGTTTCCTGAGGCCTCCCCAGCCATTCAGAACTGTTGAGTCAATTGAACCCTTTTCTTTGTAAATTACCCAGATCACTTGATTACACTTTATAATTTAAGTTCTTTATAGCATATGAAAACAGACTAATACAATAGTTGATGCCTAAAGCTGAAACGTCATGAAGCAGCTATATAGGCATATCATTTAGAAATAAGACACGGCAGATCTTGGTGGGTCATGCCTGTAATCCCAACACTTTAGGAGGCAAAGGCAGGAAGATCACTTGAGCCCAGGGGGTCAAGAGCAGCCTGGGCAACATAGTGAGACTGTCTCTACAAAAACAAACAAAATTTAAAAATTAGCCAGATGGTGGTGCATGCCTGTAGTCCGAGCTGGGGCAGGAGGACTGCTTGAGCCTAGGAGGTCAAGGCTGCAGTGAGCCATGATTGCACCACTGCACTCCAGCCTGAACAACAAAGTAAGACCCTGTCTCAAAAAGGAAAAGTAAATATGACCAAAAAACTACCTCCCCCCACCTCAAAAAAAAAAAAAAATCCCATTGAGGCCAGACTTGGTGTCTTATTCCTTTAGTCTCAGCACTTTGGGAGGCCAGGGTGGGAGGATCATTTGAGCCCAGAAGTTCAAGACCAGCCTGGACAATATAGTAAGATCCTGTCTCTATAAAAGCAATTTTTAAAATTCCACTGAAAGAATTAGAAATTACTGGTTGGGGCCCTTGGTAGTCCCCTTTTAATGTAGAAATTCAGATCCTTTAGTTCTGACATATGTTCTTGATTTACTTATTTGATTATTTTCTTCTATCCATTTTCTCTTAACTCCTTTTCTAAATATTTTTCTTCTTCTTAAAAAAATCCTCAGATTTCTTTTACCATCTGAAATACCTGTTATTCAGATGTTGAACTTCTTGCACTGGTCCTTTAGTCCTCTAAATCTTTTCTCTATGTAACTTTCCTTTTCATTGTCTTTTCGCTCTACTTTGTGAGAGATGTCTTCAATTTATATAGTTGTCTTTCAACTCTTTTTTTTTTTTTTTTTTTTGAGACCAAATCTCACTCCGTTACCCAAGCTGGGGTGTAGTGTTGCTATCACAGCTCACTGCAATCTTGACCTCCAATGCTCAGGTGATCCTCTTACCTCAGTTTCCTGAGTAGCTGGGATTACACGCATGTACCACCATGCCCAGCTAATTTTTGTATTTTTTTGTAAGGACAGGGTTTTACCCTGTTGGCCAGGCTGGTGTCGAACTCCTGGCCTCAAGTGATCCATCCACCTCGACATCCCAAAGTGGTGGAATTATAAGTGTAAGCCACGATGCCCGGCCTTCAACTCTTCTACTGAGTTTTTTTTTTATATATACTCTCGTGATTTGAATATTGAGGTTGTCTTTCTTATTATTTTTAGACAGATAGATGTTAGATAGATAGATAGATAGATAGATAGATAGATAGATGATAGATAGATAGATAGATAATCAACCTGTTCTATTTTATGGATACAGCATTCTCTTTTCTCCATCAGAGACATGAAAGTATTTCCATTTCCTCCTCCTGCCTATATTTATCCCTTCAATGTTGTTTTAATCTACTTGTTGCCCTCTCTGTCTTTCAAATAAGAGGATCCTCTCAGATATTGAATGATTTTGGATTCTCTAAGAGCAGGTGACTAGAAAGCTAACAGGGAGCTCTGAGCATCTTCTGTGTGCACTACATTTAGGGGAACCTTTGCTCTTGGTGGGTGATATGGATGACCCATTTCTTTGAAGGAACTCTGATATCAGGATCTTTAAGTCTTCTTGGCTTATCAGATTCCTCAGACATGACTTTTCCGCTCTTCCACCTAGAGAGAGTAGAGGCTGGAGGCAAACATTCTGGGAACTAAGGATAGGAAGAAAAGCTGACTGTTCTTAGATCACTTAATTACCCTGCTCTTAGAAGAGTAACCCCTAGCTTCAATGTTGCCTAGTGTCGTCCATTTCCAATACGCTCTTTCGAATAAACCTGCAATATTTTGTCCTTGTTGGGCCTACACCATTGATCCACTATACAGAGTAGGTATAACAATCTCCTATATATAGGCTCACATTCACCTTAGTTCAAAAGCACCTAGTGCCAATAATTTTGACCCTCTAGGAAATCTGACATGAAAATTTACTTCTCTGCTTCCCCCACAGTTGGTTTCTAAAGTTTTAACAAGCAGTTACTATGTCTGTGTTTGCGTGTCCAAAATTTCCTTATATTGACTCCTTTTTTGTCCTCTTTGTCTTTATGGGTTTGTTCCTTTTTGTAAATCACTGTTCTGTTGTTTTAATGAAATTCTAGAGAGAAAGTAAACACAAACACATATTTGACTCTTTATCTTTACCTAGAACTCTATTCTTTATTTTTCATTATTTTAGCTATTACAGCAAACAGTCCAGAAGCTATAGGTAGTAGGACTTTACAAAATATCCAAAGACAGATACCTGTCAAGGTGGTTTAGATTAAGCAGATCTAGGCTAATTATGAAAACTCCTATTTGGTTCTCAAAATTTTACTAAGCTATTATTAACTTATACAGCAGTTTATGCATTGCTTAAGTTGACTCAGAAAAAAATGTCCCTCTCATTTTGTAGGTCCTAAAACTGAATTGTTCTATACATAATTTCCTTCACATTTTGAATTCAATGGCAGATCTTTTTCACTAATTTGGGCAAATTTATTCTTTATTTTTCACCAGAATGTTTATCTATCTTTCTATCTATCTATCTATCTATCTATCTATCTATCTGGCTATCAATCTAGCTAGGTAGCTATCATCTATCTACAAAATATGGTATGGATTTTTTTTCCCCTCCGTGATGGTTAATATTGAGTGTCAACTTGATTGGATTGAAAGATACAAAATATTGTTCCTGGGTGTGTCTGTAAGGGTGTTGCCAAATTAGATTAACATTTGAGTCAGTGGACTGGGAAAGACAAACCCACCCTCCATCTGGATGGGCACCATCTAATCAGCTGCCAGCACAGCCGGAATAAGAGCAGGCAGAAGAATGTGAAAAGTCTAGACTGGCTTAGCCTCCCAGCTTACATCTTTCTCTCATGCTGGATGCTTTCTGCCCTTGAACATTGGACTCCAAGTTCTTTAGCTTTGGGATTTGGAGTGGCTTCATTGCTCCTCAGCTTGCAGACAGCCTATTACGGGACCTCACCTTGTAATCATGTGAGCGAATACTCCTTAATAAACTCCCCTTTATATATACATCTACCCCATTAATTTTGTCCCTCTAGAGAACCCTAATACACCCTCCAAATTTCATGTTGAAATATAATCCCCAGTGTTGGAGAAGGGGCTTGGTGGGAGGTATGTGGGTCATGGGGGTGGATATCTCTGGCATGGCTCTGTTCTCTCGGGAATGAGTGAGTTCTTGCTCTATGAATTTGTGCAAGATCTGGTTGTCAAAAAGAACCTGGAACTTCCTCCTCTCTCTGTTGCTCCCTCTATTGCCATGTGGTATGCCAGCACTCCCTTCACCTTCTCCCATGATTATAAGCTTCCTGAAGCCTCACCAGAAGCTGAGCAAATGCTGGTGCCATGGTTGCTGTATACCCTGCAGAACTGTGAGCCAAAGAAACCTCTTTCCTTTATAAATTACCCAGACTCAGATATTCCTTTCTAGCAATGCAAACAGACTAACACAATATAGTCAATTGCTTTTATTGTGGCATATAAACAAGGAATAAGCCCCAAAAATTATATTTTCAATAAAGTCTCCATTCTATTTTTATAATAAAAATTATATTTTTTTACTTATTTTACCAGTTACTTATTCAAAGGACTGCTTTCAGGTACATCTTAGTATAAATTCAATGTTTATAGAATTTATAGAGTTAGGTCGGGCACAGTGGCTCACGTCTGTAATCCCAGCACTTTGGAAGGCCGAGGTGGGTGGATCACCTGAGGTCAGGAGTTCAAGACCCCTGGCCAACATAGCCAAATCCTGTCTCTACTAAAAATACAAAAATCAGCTGGGCATGGTGGTGGGTGCCTGTAGTCCTAGCTACTCTGGAGGCTGAGGCAGGAGAATTGCTTGAACCCAGGAGGTGGAGGTTGCAGTGAGCCGAGATGGTGTCGCTGCACTCCAGCCTGGGTAACAAGAGTGAAACTGCGTCTTAAAAAAAGAAAAAAAGAAAAAAAAAAGAATTTGTAGTTATTTCTGCTAGATTATAAGTATCTAGACATCAAAATAGGTTAATTTATCTTCATATATTTCTTTCTATGTCTAATGCAGCAAATTAAAGTTAAGGTACCTTAACCTTGCACAATAAATGATTGTGCAACTGATATTTTGGCATAATTATCATGAGGCAAGACTAAATGAAAAGAAATCTAGAAGACTGATAATAGTTTTAAAGTAACTTTTACCAAAACTTTGGCACAACAACAACTATTATTTTTCCTTCTAATGAATACCACAAAGAAGTTTTTTGCACTGTGTAGGAAGGAAGAAAGGTCATCCAGCAGAATGCCTAACAAGGTTGAATAATTAGTCAAATTGTATTTTTGAGCATTTTTCCTAAAATTCAATTGCGTGGTTTAAATGCTTGCTCTTTGCTGCTTTGGAAATCTGTTGATAAATGACATTGTAGTCCTTGGTGTGCACTTGTACAGGCATTCATGTGTTTCTTGCCAGAGCCAGAAGGCAGAACCAATATTATTTTTCCTATCTGAGAGTGAAGGAGTTCACAAAGATCACCTGGCTGGTCAAGGCCTTTTCTACACTGAGATCTTTCTAACAGATGATTGAATCATTACCAACTTAAGAAAATAAGAACTGTTCGCAATATATGTTTTCACTATCATTCATTTGCTTCTTGGTATCATCCAAAAGAGATAAGCAATTTTTTCCCTTTTTTGGGAGGAGGGTGTGGGGGATGGGGTCTTACTCTGTTGCCTATGCTGGAGTGCACTGGGGCGATCATGGTCCACTGCAGCCTTAACCTCTCCAGCTCAAGCGATTCTCCCACCTCAGCTTCCCCATGTTGCTGGGACTAAAGGTGCATGCCACCAAGCCCAGATAGTTTTTAATTTTTTTGTGGAGACAGGGTCTTGCTATATTGCCCAGGCTGGTCTTGAACTCCTGGGTTCAAGTGATCCTCTGACCTCAGCATTCCAAAGTGTTGGGATTACAGGCATGAGCCACCATGCCTGATGAGTTGAATGATTCTGACAAAATTTGGTTCTTTAAATAAAGGTATCAAGAAGCATCTAAAGCTTGTATTGGCCAACCTGAAATGAAATAGGAAGAGCTAGATTATAAATTCTTTGAAGGCAAGAAACGCTTAATTTTCTCTCTCATATCTCATCACCCTATACTACTGGTGGACATAAAATAGATGTTCAGGCTGGGCACGGTGGCTCACACCTGTAATTCCAGCACTTTGGGAGGCTGAGGTGGGTGGATCACAAAGTCAGGAGTTCAAGACCAGCCAGGCCAACATAGGGAAACCCCATTTCTACTAAAAATGCAAAAAATTAGCCAGGCATAGCGGCAGGTGCCTGTAATCCCAGTTACTCGGGAGGCTGAGGCAGGGGAATTAACCCGGGAGGCAGAGGTTGCAGTGAGCCGAGATTGTACCGTTGCACTGCAGCCCAGGAGACAGTGCCAGACTCCATCTCAAAAACAAAAAGAAAAAAGAATAGATGATCAATATCATTGTTGTTTGAATAGGTAACAGATGTTTCCAAATGGGATTATTTTCTCCAATTCTAAATGATTTACTGAAATTAGCTATTTGGCTAATGTTAACCAATGTTATTCTACTGAGTATAATCTATATTTCACATTTCTTCTGGCCAGTAGGCTTTCCAAAGCTATTTACTAACATGAACATGATACTGTAACCAGCCATAAAATCACTAAGGAAAAGTCGCTAAGAAACCTTTGCTTATTAGTTTATTGATTGATTGATTCTGATGTTCCAGAATTATATGAATCTAGACTATGCTTCTTTTGAAAGCCTGGATTTTATTTGGGAAAGGTGATCTTTTCCAGTAACATTTTATTCCACTTTCAACTATACCATATAAAATGTGCATTTGGAATCTCTCCAACAACAAATACAGATGTAGTTTAATCCACCCTGACTGAAGAATAGTCCAGAAACAAAAATATTCTGGGGCTCACTGATCTGTAAACACAAAATTAATGAATCATGTTATGGTACTCATTCTGCTACTCATGTGATTTAGCTTATTACACAGTTAAATATTTATACCTTTGTCTGTAAAATAAAAATAGAATTACTTATTACCTTCTGAATAGTTATAAGGAAAAGCCAATAATATAGATTTTAATACCAAAATATACATGTGTATAGATGTCATGACTGAGCATAAAAAATTATTAAACATTAAATAGTATATGGCACATGACTGGGCACTGTGAAGGCTACAAATCACAGCTTTAGAAACAATTTAGGCCGGGCACGGTGGCTCAAGCTTGTAATCCCAGCACTTTGGGAGGCTGAAGTGGGTGGATCCACAAGGTAAAGAGATTGAGACCATCCTGGTCAACATGGCGAAATCTCGTCTCTACTAAAAATACAAAAAATTACCTGGGCATGGTGGCACGTGCCTGTAATCCCAGCTACTCAGGAGGCTGAGGCAGGAGAATTGCCTGAACCCAGGAGG
>NW_016107331.1:11799139-11803411 GCF_001604975.1 Cebus imitator
CTTTAATTTCCAAAATTTTGTTAAAAGCTTTTTTTTTTAACAAACTTATGTAGGTATGTAGTCTTAAATATTTAATAAAATATATTTATATCATATCAAGTAAACAATAAGAGTCTTGCTTGCCATCTTAGGGTATGCAATGTTCCCAAAATTATTAAAAAATCTAGTTGTCATTAATCTTTGCAAATACACACAGCTGTAGTCTTCAAAAGTGACAACTTACGATTATGGCCTAATTACTGAGGCTTACCCTAGATAAGTACAAAATATTTACAATGGAATATAAGAATGCACACAAACCAATTGCTTCAGTAGAGATAAATTCTGTGGCCACCTCCTGCCTAGACTTTTTAGTTATTTTTTTTTTTATTTTAGAGGAAATAATATAATTATCATTCTACATGCTCAACATCATAGAAGTAAAAATTACAGTCTCCAAACAAGCTTTCTTTGGATGTGTTTGCAAATGTTCTTTCTGTGTGCATTTCTAAAACCCCCACCCCACCAAAGAAACACACATATATTTAAACAGATTTTGCCATGTAGAATAAGTAGTAATGAAATCTACACAACTATAGATGTTTCAATGGCTGGGCATAGTGGCACACACCTGTAATCCCAGCACTTTGGGAGGTTGAGGCAGGTGGATCACCTGAGGTCAGGAGTTCAAGACCAGCCTAGCCAACATGATGAAACCTGTCTCTATAAGAATACAAAAAATTAGTCAGGCATGGTGGCATGTGCCTGTAATCCCAGCTACTCAGGAGGCTGAGACAGGAGAATCGCTTGAGCCCAGGAGGCAGAGGCTGCAGTGAGCCAAGGTCATGCCACTGCACTCCATCCTGGGCAGCAGAACAAGAATCTATTAAAAAAAATTATAAACATTTCAAAAACTTAGGGTAACTGATATAGAACATAAAGACTTAGAAACTGGTTTTTCTAAGTTTTTTGTACTTCTTGAGCTATCCTTTGGTGGACACTTCTAAATGTTCTAACACTGTATAGAATATTTTTATACCATCTTTCGGTGCTTTAAAATGCTTGTTATGGTCTTGTGGAAATATGGAATATGGAAAATATTATGCCTTTAATATTTGATACCTTTAATTAGGCCAAAAGGCAGGCGACCTTGAGCATGAGTCAACAATTGATCAAAGAGTATCTCTGCTCTAGAATTAGAATTCATAGACCCTGATCCTAGTGCTTGATTAATTGGCTTTGACGAAAGGGGCCATATATTTATCCGGACTCTAAATTTATAATTTATGGAATAGTAGGAATAATAGTTGTTCATCTCATACTTCACAGGATTGCCATGATTCTCATTTTACTTTTAGTTATTTTCCAAACTTGAGTAAAGTATTTTTATGCTAAGAATTCTAAAGTATTCACAAATTGGCATACAATCTATATATTATGTGTTTTCATAATACTGAATGTACTTCAGGTTGACACATTGAGCAATTTAGTTTGAAGAAATTTTGGGTGATTAAAATAGTTTGAATTTGCCAGTGACCATGAGTTTCATCTTAGCTTCTTACCAGTATCACTGTACAAATTGTGCATTTTTTTCTCTCCTTTTTTTCTTTAAATAGATTTTTTTTCCCTGTACTTAGAGGAAGAGTGAGTTCAGAATTAGATTAACCTGAGTTTGGCTCCTCTTTCAAAGGACACTTCCAATTCATTTGGAATAATGTCAGCTCTACACACAGAGTAAGTCCAGAATCCAAATTCTTCTCTCCAGTTCCACTGCTACCATACTGGTCCAATCTCCTACTTGAGCAATTATAATAATGTCCTAGCTCGTCTATATGTTTCCACCCTTGCCCTCATATGTATTTCCCATACCAGAGTGATCCTTCTAAAATATAAGGAATATTATGCCTTTCTAATGCTCAAAAGCTTCCAGTGATTTCCTGCTTCATTCATTTCATCCATTCCAAATCTCATTGGCCTACAAAGCTCTACATGAGTTGGGCTCCTTTACCTATCTCACCTCATCTACCATTTCCCCATCTCGCACTCCACAGCAGTGCCACTGTCCTCCTTCATATTCCTCTAACACACCAAGGAATGCACTTTTGCAGGTGCTGTCCTCTTTCCTTTCTGAATGCTGTTCCCCCAGGTATTTTCATGGCATCCTTCTTTACTTCTTCCAGATCTTGGGTCAAATGTCTCTTTAAGAAGACTTTTCTGATCAACCTTTATATCTAATAACATATCAACTCCTTGCCTTTTTAAAATTTTTCTCTGTAGCATTTATTCCCAATGAAGACATTGCATATTTATTTGTTTGTAATCAGACTTCCCCCATTAGAATGTAAATTCCGTAAGGCCAAGGACTTTATGTTGTTTATTTTTGTATACCCAACACCAAAAATAATGTTTGACTGGCATATACCAACTACTTAAAAAATATTTGGTGAAGGAATGTACATAACTTATTAATTGACACTGGGCAAATTGAAAATAATTTTTTTCTTATCTCTACAATAGGGCTAATAATTAATAATTCACAGTTATTGAGATAACATAAAATGAAATATGTAAAATCTCTATAGCGTAATGCTTGCCATATTGTAGTTTTTAATACATAATTATTTCCTTTCAATTCACTATGATTTATTCCACAATACGAGCTTTGAGAATGACTACTTAATTTATAGAAAAATGTATGATAAGAAAAGGAATTTCACCAAAACCTCATAAAGGTGGGCTAATATCTAATCATCTTTCAAGACTCAGCTCTCAAGTATTACTCCTTCCTTTTGTTTGTTGGTTTATTTAACTTATTTAATTTTTTTAAGAAGGGGGCTCTCACTGTGTTGTCCGGGCTTGACCTGAACTCCTGGGCTCAAGCAATGCTCTTACCTCAGCCTCCCGAGTAGCTGGGTTGCTAATTCTGTGAAGACACTCTCTCTAACCCCTCTGAGAATCTTGGCCCTTATATTCATTGTGATTCACGGTACCCTCTAACCGATTTTGGTATAACAACAATAATTCCATTGTTTATCATTTTCTCACATTAGACAAGTCCTTAAGGCCAAGTTTTATTTATCTTTGTATTCAAGTCAAGTGAATATGCAATAAACATATGTGGAATAAAATTAGGCATTTGAGGCACATACAAATAAAAATATATTTCCCAATCCCTATAGAAAGAATAATAATCTACGGAAAGCACACATATGAGAAAGAATTTCAATATATGTTTGTAAAGCCAAAGGCTAAAAGTCAAGGGTCAAGTTTCCTGTTTTGGCATTATGAAGTGGTCAGGTGAACTCTTCTGCAGAACATAATGATAAAAACTGGACAAAACATTTATTTAAAACAATGATTTGAAGACTCTGGAGAAAACCAGATGCCGCACACAGTTTATTCTCGAAAGACTGCAACAGCAGCAGATAAGAACTGCAATTTGTGGCTTTCTTTGCCTGAGGAGAGTTTGCAATGTCCAAAGCTCCTGGGACAGAAAACTACAGTATTACTGGTGGCAGAAGACAGACTACAAAGCTTTCAGAGTAGCTGGAATTTTAGGAGGAAATCTTAGAAGCAAGAAAACCACAGAAGAGATAAGGCCCAAATTCTAAATATAAACTACCCAAATCTCTAGGCGACTGGTAAACTATGGATAAGTAGAAAACACCACATGGGGATAGCAAAATAACGTATCTGCACATTGTATCAGAACTATCTCAGGCAAGATCTGTGACTTTATGGCTCTTTGACAGAGTATATTCCCAACCAGAATGCAACTGAGGCAGCAGAAGGCTGAAAGCTTAATGGCCTGAGGTGCCAGAGGAATTGTCGGAAATTTCTGGAGAGCGAGAAGGAGTAGCTATGAAATTAAGGGAACTACAAAGACTGCAAGTTCCAAATTGGATTTTAAAACTTTCCTCAATCCTTGGCTAACCCCTAAACTACATAGATCATAACTGGAATCCATAGGTAGGAAGGAAGAATGTTGGAAATGGTAATGGTATGAGTAAATAGATATGTAGTATATTATACATACATACATTTCCTCACTTTATTTAAAAGATACATAAATGCTGAAAGCAAATATTATAGCACTTTGTTACTAATATGAAGAAGAAAGAAGAGGTGGCACTACAGATCCTACAAACATTAAAATTACAATAAGGGAATATTTAAATATCCTTAGGCCAATAAATTCAATGGTTAGATAAACCAAACTCCTTGAAAGATCCAAATTACTAATTCTGTTAAAACAAAAACAGAAAACATGAAGAGTCAAATATGTATTAGAGA
>NW_016107331.1:11804066-11805082 GCF_001604975.1 Cebus imitator
AAAAAAAAAAAAAAAAAATCAGTTGATGTAATTCACCATGTTAATAAAATAAATGAGAAAAAATATGATCATTTCAATAGATACAGAAAAGGTATTTGGCAAGCTTCAACATACTTTCATGGTAAAACTCTCAACAAATAGGATAGATAAGAGCATCCTCAATCTGATAAAGGACACCCATGGAAAACCTAGAGCTAACATCATACAAATCCTATTGAAATATTGAGTATTTCCCCTCCAAAGACCAAGGGATGGTCTGCATTTATTACATATATTCAACAAAGTACTAGAATCCTAGTCATTACAATAAGGCAAGAAAAAAAGATACAAAGCAAGATTAGAAAAAAAGAAGCAAAACTGTATATTCTCGTCAATAACATGATTGTACATATAGAAAATTTTAAAGAATTCCAAATAAACTATTGAGACAAACATGTGAATTTAGCCAAATTATAGAATATAAGGTCAATATTAAAGAATCAATTGTATTTCTAGATACTAGCTAAGATCCTTTGGAAATGAAATTAAAGAAACAATTACATTCACAACAGCACAAAAAATATAAAACAGGGATAAATTAAACAAAATATATGTAGTATCTGTACACTAAAAATTACAAAATGTTAATGAGAGACGTTTAAAAATACTTAAATAGGTTGGGCACGGTGGCTCACAGCCACCTTCAGCCCTTTTGGAGGCTGAGGTAGGAGGATCTATTGAGTTCAGGAATTCAAGACCAGCCTGGGCAACACGATAAAACCCCATCTCTACAAAAAGCAAACAATAAAATTAGCCAGGCATGGTTTTACATGCCTGTAGTCCCATCTACTTAGGAGGCTGAGGTGAAAGGATTGCTTGAGCCCAGGAAGTTCAGGCTATATTGAGCAGAGATGGCACCACTGCATTCCTGCCTTGAACAAAAAAGAAAAGAAAACATAAATAAATAAACAGAAAGATATACCAGGTTCCTAGACTGATAGTCTAAATATTGTTAGGATAATTTTTTTGTTTTTTTT
>NW_016107331.1:11805142-11811225 GCF_001604975.1 Cebus imitator
GAGATGGAGTATCACTCTGTCTCCCAGGCTGGAGTGCAGTGGCATGATCTCAGCTAGCTGCAATCTTGCCTCTTGGGTTCAAGTGATTCTCATGCCTCAGCCTCCCGAGTAGCTGGGATTACATATCCCTGCCACTACACCCTGCTAATTTTTGTATTCTTAGTAGAGGCGAGGCTTCACCAGGTTGGCCAGGCTGGTCTCAAACTCCTGACCTCAGGTGATCTGCCTGCCTTGACCTCCCAAAGTGCTAGGATTACAGGCAACCTGACCAGCCACCTTGACCAGCCAAGATGACAATTCTTCCTAAATTGATTCAATGCAATCCCAATTAATAGCTTAGCAGACCTTTTATTGAAATTAATGAGTCAATTCTAAAATTTACATGAGGCCAGGTACAGTGGCTCAGGCCTGTAATCCCAGCAATTTGGGATGTCAAGAGTTCAAGATTAGCCTGGCCAATATAGTGACCCCACCTCTACCAAAAATGCAAAAAATTAGCTGGGTGTGGTGGTGCATGCCTGTAGTCCCATCTACCCGGGAGGCTGAGGCACAAGAATCGCTTGAACCCAGGAGGTGGACATTGCAATAAGCTGAGATAAAGAAAGAAAAAGGAAGGAAGAGAAAGAAAGGAAGGAAGGAAAAGAGGAAGGAAGGAAAGAGGGAGGGAGGAATGAAGGAAGGAAGGAAGAGAAAGAAAGGAAGGAAGGAAGGAAAAGAGGAAGGAAGGAAAGAGGGAGGGAGGAATGAAGGAAGGAAGGAAAAAAAGAAAAGAAAGGAAGGAAGGAAGGAGGGAGGGAGGGAGGAAGGAAGGAAGAAGAGAGAGAAAGAAAGGAGGGAGGGAGGGAAGGAAGAAAGAAAACAGAAAATAAAACAAGAAGCTAATTTTTTTAAAAAAGGAAATGGAAAGTCACAAGGTAGGAGAAAGTATTTGTAACACACATATTCTAAAGGACTGATATTTCAAATAATAAGGAACTCTTACAACTCCATAATTAGAAGATAACAATCCAAAACAATACTGGCAAAAGATTCAAACAGACATTTTAAGAAAAAAAAAGTTATTCAAATGGTCAATAGCCACATGAAAAACTGTTCTAAGTCCTTAGGCTTCTCCTCAGTCTTCGCGAAACTGCAAGTTAAAATCGCAATGATACACCTCTACAAACCCACTAAAATGACTAAAATTACTTACATAATCATACAACCCAGCCATTTCCTCCTAGATATTTGCCCAAGAGAAATGAGTACTACATAAAGATTTACATACAAATGTCCATAGCATTTTTACTCAAAATAGCCCTAAAGTGGATACAATCCAAATGGATACATCAACAGGCAAATGAATAAACTAATTGTGATGTATTCATAAAACAAAATAAAACTCAGTCAAAAAGAAACAGAAAGCACAAGTTAACAGAGGCATGCAAAAACAGTGATGAATCTCAAAAAGTTTATGCTAAGTAAGAAAGCCAGGCCACAAAGAGTACACACTGTTTACAGAATGATCTGAAAAAGGCAAAAGCAATCTGTCATGACAGAAAGCAGATCAGCTGCTTGGGTCTGAGGGTGAGGGAAGAAATGACTGAAAAGAGATATTAGGGAGGCCTGTGAATCACAGGGAGGGTGCTCCATATCTTGTGGTAGTGGTTTACTCATGCATATATGTTCATCAAGATTATACGCTTAGAATGAGTACATTTTATTGTATGTAAATTATAACCCAATGTAGTTTTTTTTAATGGTGGCTTCATAAGAAAAAGAATTAATCCATGGCTAACAGTAGTATTTTTCATTACAGATCTCAGAAAAGAGGGCCTCTTAGGGATAGGTACATCACTGAAAAATCTCATTTTTTTTTACCTGCAAACCCAGTTCCACTGTGTTACAAGTTAATATGGCTGATAAAAGCATTCTGGTTAGCCTGATAAGAAAGGCAAATAAATCACACTGAAATCAAAACCACTAGGATGCTTGTTAGGTTCAAGAGCTAGTAAAGAAGCCCTATCCGTCATGAACACAAAAAGCAGTGTGCTGGAGATGCAATCACCACAGAAAATAAAACCCAAAAGGCTGGGGAGGAGGTTAAAAAGGGGGATAGTATGAATACCAACCTGACTCCTTTGCTGGGAACTCTTGTTATCTTGTTCTGTATTTGTCCAGTGCTGTATTTAGAAAAGATTAAATCAAAACTGTGAAATTAAAACATGATGAGTGACAGTTCTGAGAGACAACAGCTGTGGCATTAGATTTTCATCATGTCAGGCCTGAGATCTGTATTTCAGGTCACTTTTTTCCATTGGCACTGATCCTGAAGGACAAAAATTATCTTTCTATTGGCTCTTTTCTAAACCACCTGTTGCCTTCATGAGGTAAAAGTTTAATAGGGTTTAAATGGGAAGTGAGCCATTTCAAAGGGTTGGGTTGAATGGGGTCTTCATAGAGCACTTACCTCAGGAGTTTGGGCAAAATATTATCTGGTGTCATCAGCAATAATAATCCCATGTGTTGTATTCCCCTTCTAGGTAGAGAAAATTTTGGAATCACAATACACATTTTAAATGCACACCCACAATTAGACAGCTGAACAAATATCTATTGTTTTCTAAGGTATATGAAAAAACATATCTTTTGAAACAGTTATACCTAATACATTTTCAAGTAATTCCCAAGTAACTAAAGAATTCAAGGCATTAGGAGAATATACATTTTTTCCTTCTTAATAAATGCATAGGTCAGGGGTGGTGGCTCATTGTAATCCCAGCACTTTGGGAGGCTGAGGCATATGGATCACTTGAGGTCAAGAGTTCAAGACCAGCCTGACTAACATGGTAAAACCCTGGTTCTACTAAAAATACAAAAATTAGCCAGCCCTGGTGGCATGCACCTTTAATCCCAGCTACTTGGGAGGCTGAAGCAGGATAATTACTTGAATCTGGGAGATGAAGTTTGCAGTGAGCCAGGATGGTGCCACTGCATTCCAGCCTCAGCAACAGAGTGAGACCATCTCAAAACAAATAAAAAAATAAATTGCATAATTTCAAAAGCCATGAAACTAACCTTGTTATGGTTAGTTTCATCCAATCAATATTTGGATATGACTTTGGCATATCTATATGATGGAGTACTGTCAGGAATAAAAAGGAACAAACTACTAATGTATTGAGGAAAATTGATGAATCTCAAATTCATCACACTAAATGAAAAAGGCCAAATTCAAAAGGCTGCATACTGTCTGATAACATCTACATAGCATTCTGGAAAAGGCAAAATTATATAGAAAGCAAACAAGTGAGTGATTTCCAGGGACTGCGGGGCAGGGGTGGGTTGACTTCAAAAGGATATGAGGTTGGGGGAGGTAGGAGGCACTTCGAGAAGTGAAGGAGCTGCTTGGTATTTTGATTGTGGTGGTGGTGACATGACTATACGCATTTGTCAAAGCTCATAAAACTATGCACTAAAATGCATAAAAATCACTGTACATAAATCGTACCTTATCTTTTTTCAAAATAATTTTTCAAAGAACTATTCTTTAAAAATGTGTTTTAATTTGAAGGAGGTATTTATGGTCATCACAGGTATTGCAGATCTGGAAATCCTCATTGTACTCGAAATGTACAAAATGAGTCATCAGGCTGTTCTATTAATAGAAAGTGAACTGCATGAACCAAAATATTTTAGTGGGTAAGGATAGATATAAGCCTTATAAAGAGTTGTAGATACCATTGTTGTGGGTTTTTTTTTTTTTTTTTGTTTTTTTTTTTTTTTGTTTTTTTTTTTTTTTTTTTTTTTTTTTTTTTTGCACCTCTGTTTAGAAGTAGTGAGTAAGAATGAGAGGTGATGTGTATTTAAAATTTTGCTCTTTTACATTTAGAAAATTAGGACACTTGACTGAAAGAAAACTAGGAATTTTTCACCAGTAGATTGCTACATTTAGTTTTGGAATGCTGTATGTGTGTCTTTTAATTATCTTCATAAACCGTTAAAAGTGAATAGATTGTTTAGCTTGTGCCTATAAATCCCTTCAGGCTTTACAGCCTGAAAAAAACACCTATTTCTTCCTCTTTTTCTCTGATAAAGCTCTAATAAGTTTATCAGAGAAATTCTATTGAAATGCAACTTCATTCTTTTTTTTTATTTTCCCAAAAGATTTAGAATTGATTTTTTTATTTAACTTTTACTTAACTTCATTCTTATTAGTAATCTTTCTACAAAAATAATATTTCAGTAATACTTTATAGGGATGGCATTCAGTACAGTATCTGGTTAAAAAAAATTCAA
The DNA here is from genome assembly GCF_001604975.1 of Cebus imitator. Taxonomy (NCBI): domain Eukaryota; kingdom Metazoa; phylum Chordata; class Mammalia; order Primates; family Cebidae; genus Cebus; species Cebus imitator. The sequence goes on from NW_016107331.1 coordinate 11,809,421, forward strand.
GAAGGAAGTAAACCTACTTCTCCTTATAACTTTCCTATTTATACTAATGTCACTATAATTCTAGAAGTCACTCAGGCTTGAAACCTGACAGACATTTTTGATTCCTTCTTCTCTTTCTCCCCATATCAGGTCATTTGCCAAGTCATGAGGCTCTAACCTCTGCTTTGTCTTATATTGTCACCTCTTCCCAAGTTACTGATAACTTTTTGGTGGTGCCTAAACCTGAATGTATGTATGAGCCAGAAAAGGCATTTAAAAATAAAGAGATGTCTAGGCTCATCCCAGAGGTGCTGAATTTGGGTCCCTAAGTAGGGAACAGGAATCTGTACTTTCTGAGAGCTTCCTAGGAAAATGAAGGCTGCCCGTTTGCAGTGCCCCAAGAGCCTCCCTTCTCAGAGACAGAGAGATGTAGGAAAGAGGAACAGTGAGAAGTGAAATGAAATCATCCAGATAAATTGAACATCTTAAAGAGAACGGTAAACCATGAACCCCTTTTCTCTACTTTCAGCCACCTAGCTTAAAATGTTTGAATATCGGCCAGGCGCAGTGGCTCACACCTGTAATCCCAGCACTTTGGGAGGCCGAGGCGGGCGGATCACCTGAGATCAGGAGTTCGAGAACAGTCTGGCCAAGATGGCAAAACCCCATCTCTACTAAAAATACAAAAATTAGCCAGACATGCTGGCACATGCCTGTAATCCCAGCTACTTGGGAGGCTGAGGTAGGAGAATAGTTGGAGCCTGAGAGGCAGACATTGCAGTGAGCAGAGATCACACCATTGCACTCCATCTTGGGCTATGTAGATAGCCAGAGTAGCCTACCCTCTCTGGGGGGATCAGCAGCAAGTCAGCTGTGAACTTTGGGTGAACTCCAGAGAAGTGAAACCATAATAGGAGGATGTGTATGTCTCAGGGTAAAACAGAGGCAGGCCTAGAGAGACAACCAGCTTTTGCTGACCTTGCTGCAAGATAATTGTTAGCTGAAGTATGTTAACTGAAGTATGAGAATAATAACCACAGGCTGTTCTAAGTAACTGCACCCTCCCTTTGCTATGTGCTTTGTGAACATATAAAATAAAGTACACTGAGACAAGTTGGGGCTAGAGAGACTGACATCCTTCACCTCCCGGACCACCTGGCCCAGCTTTCTCTATGTTTCTGTTTGTGTTTTTCTTTATCCCCCACTGTTTCCTCTTAGGTCTTTCAACCCTTGTGCAGTGCAGGACACAGTGTGAGCCAAAGGCTATAGAATCAGACTCTGTCTCAAAAAAAAAAAAAAAGTTTGAATATCAGAACTTTGCTTCAATCTAAAAAACTGAATATTCCTATTTAGCGGCATTGAAAACACTGGAAGGAACTATGGTAACTAGTAGCACTCTAGGTATTGATGCACTAAAGTCAAATCATTCTGGAACTTGAGGACCTAGGAGTTTATTTACCCTAAATCAATGCCTCTCTGATGATTCTTAATAATATAAAAACACAGCCAAGTATGCCTAGACATTTGAAGAAAACTGTCAGATAAAAGAAATGCATCAGTAGAAAACTTTGCACAAGAAAACAACTAATTCAAAGAACAAAATATGTTTTTTAAAAAGGTCCAATACGCTTGTCAAAGAAATGCAGGGAAATTAGATGTTATAATAAAAGAACAATCAGACAATAAGTAAGAATTCTGGTAAGTTAAAAATATAACTGCTGGCTGGGCATGGTGGCTCATGCCTGTAATCCAAGCACTTTGGAGGCCAAGGTGGGCAGATCACCTGAGGTCAGGAGTTCAAGACCAGCCTGACCAACATGGTGAAA
>NW_016107331.1:11811235-11813067 GCF_001604975.1 Cebus imitator
ATATATATATATATATATATATACATATACATATATAACTGCCAAAATGTATAATTAGAAGAATTAGAAGATAAAATCAAGGAAATTCCTTTAAATATATATAAAAGAATATTAAAAAAAAATAAGAAAAACTGTAAGAAAAATAAAGAATTGATGTAGATGTGTAAGAGCTAATTAATAGCAGTTCCAGAGAGAAAAGACAGAATAGAGACAAGAAATATTAGAAGAGCTGAAGGGAGTCAGGAATCTTCCAACTGAAAGTTTCTGCTAAATGATGAGCAGAATAAATGGAATATCCATAAGTAGAGACAATACCCTAAGATTATGAAAGCTAGGAAGAGCTAAACTAAAAATAAAGACTAGGCTGCTCTGCCTATGGAGTAGTCATTCTTTTATTCCTTTACTTTCCTAATAAACTTGATTTCACTTAAAAAAATAAATAAATAAGGAAAGAAGCCTGGGAGCAGTGGCCCACGCCTGTAATCTCAACACTTTGGGAGGCCAGGATGGTAGGACTGCTTGAGCCCAGGAATTCAAGACCAGCTTGGGCAACACAGCAAGACCCCCTCTTTGAAAAAAAGAAAAGAAGAAGAAGAAGAAAGAGAAGAGATTCAAAGGTTAGAATGGAAAAAATAAAGAATTAAAATTCAGGCTTTCCTCTGACTTCTCATTTGTAATACTGTTAAGACTGAAGCAATGCTCTCAGTTTTTGAAGGAAAATGATTTCAATCAAGAATTCTAGACATCTTAAATATCAAATGTAAAAACAAAAGAAAAAACATTTTTAGATATGCAAGAATTAGTAAATTTATCTTTCAGGTATTTTCTTTAAAGATACTTGGAGTGGAGAGAGTAAGTCATATGGGAGCTAGAAGACAGTGTCTCCAACCTAATATTGCAATATACAGAAGTCTCGAAGTAATAGCTGTGCAACAGGCCTGCAAAGTAATCAGTTCAAAGAGGCCAGAGGGATACCAGAGGCTGGAGTTCTCCTAGAAAGAAACGTTTCCATAGACCAAGTAGTATGTTGGAGAATTTTGGAAGAAATTATGGGTGATAATTTAAAAAAAAAATTTTAAATTAGAAACTCTAGGAAAAATAATAGATTGCAGGAAAGGACATGCAATTACACCTGTGATATTATAATATATACATATATTTCATCTACAGCTTCTGGCTCATAAGTAAATAAAATTAGCTGGGCATGGTGGTGTGCACCTGTGGTTGCACCTATTTGGGAGGCTGAGGCACGAGGATTGCTTCAGCCCAGGAGGTCAAGGCTGTGGTGATTCATGTCTGTGCCACTGCGCTTCAGCTTGGGCAACAAAGCAAGACCCTGTCTGGAAAAAAAAAAGTTTAAAAGATTATTGGTGTCTTCAAGTAGTATAATAAAAGAGATTCCCTCATTTTCACCCACTGGCAATTTGGGTGGTTAGAAAGGAAAGATGACTCAGCTTGAAATACAGGGCTAGCTGGATGCAGTGGTGCATGTCTGTAGTCCCAGCTACGAAGGAGGCTGAGGCAGGAGGCTAGCTTGAGTGCAGAAGTTCAAGACTATAATGTGCCATAATTGCACCTGTGGATAGTCATTGCATTCCAGCCTGGGCAACATAGTGAGACCCCCATCTCTAAAATAAAGAAATAAGTAAATTAAAATGTAAAAAGTACTGGCCGGGCGTGGTGGCTCAGACCTATAATCCCAGCACTTTGGTAGGCCAAGGTGATTGGATCACCTGAGGTTGGGAGTTCGAGACCAGCCTAACCAATGTGGAAAAACCCCATCTGTACTAAAAATACAAGATTAGCTGGGTGTGGTGGCACATGCTTGTAAT
>NW_016107331.1:11813791-11815018 GCF_001604975.1 Cebus imitator
AAAAAAAAAAAAAAATGTAAAAAATATATAAGACAATGATGGTAAAATCCAATGAAACAAACTGAAAAGAGGTTAATTATATTTCAAGAGAACATATTTTATTTATCATGAATACAGACTATTATTTCATGTCTTAGTGGGTGAGCAGTATGTGTTCTCCCCATCAGTATCTTTGTTGCTTAGGTTTCTTTGTAAGCAATAGAAATCAACTGAGGCTAGCTCTGGGCCCATTAAAAATAATTAAAAAAAAATTATAATTAACAAAAAATAACAATATACAAATTAAAATAAACATTGACATTTTAACTTTTTAAATAAAATAACAATTGGAAAGATACTAGGTAGCACTTTGAACAAAAGAAATAGCTAAACAATGGGGCTGGGTGTGGTGGCTCACACATGTAATCCCAGAACTTGGGAGGCCAAGGCGGGTGGATCACCTGAGCTCAGGAGTTTGAGACCAGCCTGGCCAACATAGTGAAACCCCTTCTCTACTAAAAATACAAAAATTAACCGAGCATGATGGCAGGTGCCTACAATCCCAGCTACTCAGGAGGCTGAGGCAGGAGAATCACCTGAACCCAGGAGGCAGAGGTTGGAGGGAGCCAAGATCATGCCACTGCACTCCAGCCTCGGTGACAGAGCAAGACTCCGTCGCAAAAACAAACAAAAAACATGGGGACTTGTGGAGGATAGCAACTAGGGTTGCTCTGGGATTCTCAGTGGTAAAACAAACAAAATATCTGTTTGGTATCTCTGATCACTACCACTAAAATGACTCAGCTTCCACCACCTTCTTCATTTTTGAGACTACACTCCATATTTAGATGCCTGGGACATAAATAGCCCTGTGTTTCAACCTTGGGGGAAGGGAGGTGGGAAAGTCAAGCACTGTGGCTGAGAGTCCTACATAGAAACGTTGGTCAGGATGACTTGAGGCTTCTCAAAGGAAAGGGGGACAATTAATGCTGGGCAGACAAAAACAGATTCCTACTACAAATTGTCAAGGGCTTTTAAAAAGACATTACTACTACGTTTGAAGCTGCCCCTCTGGTCCTACTCTTATCCTTTCCTGGCATTATAAGGATTCCCCCTCTTTCTTGCCCTGGTCCTATGATATTTTCAGTTTCTCTGTCAATGTGATAATTTTAGCTATAATTATGTTTTTCACTTTTTTTTTTTTTTTTTTTTTTTTTTTTTTTTTTTTTTTTTTTTTTTTTTTTTTTT
>NW_016107331.1:11816624-11861204 GCF_001604975.1 Cebus imitator
AAAAAAAAAAAAAAAAAACCACACACACACAATTTAAAAGACAGACACATAGGGAGAATGCCATGTGACCACAGGAGCAAAGGCTGAAGTAATACAGCTGCAAACCCAGGAACTGCAAGTATCCATGGTCACCCCTGGAAGCTGGAAGGCACAAGAAAGGATTCCTCCCAGAGTTTCATAAGGAACATGGCTCTGCCGACTCCTTCACTTTGGACTCCTAGTTTCCAGAACTGTGAGAGAATAAATTTCTATTGTTTTAATCACCCAGTTTGTGGTATTTTGTTATAGCAGGCCTAGGAAACTAACGCATGTCCCTTCCACAAGCAGACTCCTGTTTCTTCTTTCCTCCTCCACCAACCTTAGATTGTAACTCCTACAGTTACTATGAGACAGTGGTTCCGAATTTTAATACACACACACATCACCTTGGGATCTTGTTAACATGCAGATTCTGATTCAGTAGTGATGGACGGGGTCTGAGAGTCTGTTCCCAGATGATGCCCATGCAGCTGGACCAAGGACCAGACTTGAAGAAGCAAAGCTATAAAAAAGTCAGCAGGCTCAGCATGGGAGCTCATGCCTGTAGCCCCAGCACTTTGGGAGGCCGAGGCGGGTGGATCACTTGAGGTCAGGAGTTTGAGACCAGCCTGGCTAACATGACGAAACCCTCTACTAAAACTATAAAAATTAGCTGGGCGTCCCAACTACTTGAGAGGCTGAGTCAAGAGAATCACTTGAATCCAGAAGGGAGGCAGAGGTTGCAGTGAGCTGAGATCGCACCACTGCACTCCAGCTTGAATGACAGAGTGAGACTCTGTCTGAAAAAAACAGAAAAAAAGTCAGCAAGGAGATGTCTTTGTCAGGCATGTTTCAGATCTAGGCTTTTTTGGCTTTTTGCCACAATGCTAGCAGAGACTAAATGGAAAAATCCAGGGGAATGAAAAGAAAATAAATACTCATGGAGCTTGTGTCTTGTGCTTCTCCCCTAAAGAAAAAAGAAGGAAGAAAAAGAAGAAAGATGAAGAAAAGAAAAGAGGAGGAAGGAGGAGGAGGAGGAGGAGGAGAAGAGGAAGAAGAAGGAGAAGAGTAAATAAAATATCCAAGGGGAAAACAATTACTTTTTTTCTTTTTCTTTCTTTTAGAGACAATGTCTTGCTATGTTGCCCAGGCTGGTCTCAAACACCTGGGCTCAAGCGATCCTCCTTCCCCCTCTGACCTTCCAAAGGGGCTAGGATTGCAGGCATGAACCACCACAACTGACCTAAAAATTTCATAATAGACCCGCAAATTATTGGCCAATAAACCCCTTCTTCCCACCTACACAAAAGATGTAGAATACAAATATTTCAAACTTGTTTTCTAAATAAGTGAATTTATGAATGTAATAATGAGTTGATATTTTATGTGATCACTTTTAATTTTTTTTCCTTTTATCTCATCAAATTCCTTTTTATCATAATTTTATTTTTAAAATGGTGATTTCAAAATGAAACAGTGCAGAGTGAGAGATTAGTGAGCATCATAATGGAACAATATAGGCCAACTACCCTGGAGTTACTGATGTTACTACTTGGGAATAGCGATGATTTTGAAAAAGTTCAAAGACTAACTTTGAAAGTATTTCAAAATGCCTATTTTTGGCTGGGTGTTGCTTCACCTTCAGAGATAGTGTGTTTAAGCCTGAAGGCTGGTGAAATTTTTTTTTTTTTTTTCTTTTTTTGGTATAGCTCTTTGGGTAATTCTGACACAAAGTCACATTGGGGAAATATCACTCTGAAATAAAGAAAATTTATAGAAACTTGATTTTATTTTATAAACAAACTTCTAATTATTAAAAAAACAAAACAAACAACAACAACAAAAAAAAACAGCTGGCCAGGTACAGGGGCGGACCCCTATAATCCCAGGACCTTGGGAGGCCAAGGTAAGCAGATCCCTTTAGCCCAGGAGTTCGAGACCAGCCTGGGCAACATCTCGAAACCCTGTCTTACAAAAAATACAAAAATTATCCAGGCCTAAAGGCACATGCCCGTAGCCCCAGCCACTCCAGAGGCTGAGGTGAGAGTATCACCTGATCCTGGGGAGGGTGAGGCTAAAGTAAGCTGAGATCCCACCACTTCGCTTTAAGCCTGGTGGAGAGAGTGAGACCATGTCTCACTATAAAAATAAAAAAAGGAAGACGGTGAACATGGTGAAACCCCGTCTCTACTAAAAATACAAAAAATTAGCTGGGCATGGTGGTGCATGCTTGTAATCCTAGCTAGTCAGGAGGCTGAGACAGGAGAATTGCCTGAACCCAGGAGGTGGAGGTTGAGGTGAGCCGAGATCGCGCCATTGCACTCCAGCCTGGGTAACAAGAGCGAAACTCCGTCTCAAAACAAACAAACAAACAAACAAAACAAAATTAAAAAGGAAGAAATAGAAAAAGAAAGAGCCGAATGGTGTTGCACGCCTGTAGTGCTACCTACTGGAGAGACTGAGGCAGAAGGGTTCCTTGAGCCCAGCAGTTCGAAGCCAGCCTGGGCAACACAGCAAGAGTTTCTCTCTTTTTAAAGAAAAAAATAAAATAAAATAAAAACAAAGAAATGTGTCTATATTAATATACAGTTAAAGCAAATAATATATAAAAGCCAAATCTGGAAATATTTTTCCTTCCATCAAAACGTAAACATCAATTTTAGAACACAGTGCTCTAGATTGTAAGGAGTCCTAGAGTCTACGTAGTATAATGTCTCACATCCTCGTCCTCTTGCTAGTAGTTTTCAAACCTAGGTGTACCTAAGATTCACTGCTAGGTAGTTGGGTAGTTGGCTAATACAATGAATTATTTCTAGGCCCCGCCCTGAGAACAGGTGCCTCCGTGCCCCCACCCTCCAGGACATTCCGAGTCTGTAATGGGACGTGAGCTTCAAGAATCTGTATTTTTTTTTTTTTTTTCCCGTGGCGCTTTTGATGCAGGCAGCTCCTGGTAAAGTGGAAGAAATGCCGTTCTACTGCCGCGCTGCAGATTGAACTCCGGGGAAGAATAAATGAGCACGATCGCTCCTGAATACAGGTTTTAACAGTCAATCTAAATCTGTCTCTGGAACTTTCAAAGGGGCCTGGCAGACCGAAAATGAGCATGGCATCTAATCAGCAAGTGGGATGGCAGATAAGAACGCCTTTATGAAGGCCCAAGTTTTTACAGTAAGTCCCTCACTGCCCGCACGCGATGATGCCAAGTTCCAACCTGATTTGCGTCAACACAGTTGTGGGTTTGCGCCAACGTTAGTTATCAAGCGTGGTGAGAAGATAAATTCACAAAACTAGGGACGAAAATAAGACGAGAGCTGCGTACAACGGAAGTAAAACCTGGGTGGAGGTCACCTCGAAGTCGCAGTGGAAGGGCGATGTCAGGTATTTGTCCCAACACGCTTTTGATGAAAGAATTTGATAAGAGGACTATTGCACTCTTAAAGGCAAAGGAAACAGCAGGGCAGTGGCCCGCTCGGCCGGGATTCAAAAGCAGTGAAAGCTGGCTTGCTCTGTTTAGAGCGACGGGACTGCTCTGCTGTGCAGGGAGGACTAAGGAGGCAGCGCTCTCTGCGAAGTCCTGAGCGCTCCCGGCTACAGGCGGAGCGCGAGCAGCTGACGGGGGAAATCCACTGGCAGCGAGTCCGATGAGTCAGCGCTGAGTCACGCTCGCTCGGCGCTACGTGCCGGCCGGGGCGGCCGCGGCCCGGGGCCCGCAGCCGCGGAGGCAGCCGAGGTCCGCCGCTTCCTGGAAGACCCTCCCTGCGCCCGAGGGAGGGGGCGGCGCCGCTTTCTCGCGCCGCCAAGGCCCCCCGCAGTCACACACTCGCCCGCACGCACGGCCTCCGCGCTCCATCCTGGGGACGTCCAGGATTCACCCCGAGGGGAAGAGTCCCATGTGACAAATGGTTAGAGCTCAGGCGGATGCTTTCATCCCATGTGTTTCCTCAAAGCTGAGATTCCAGTTGCTCTTGCTTTTTTCGTGTTGTTGTTAGGTTTTCAACTTTTTTCCCCCGCTGTTTCCTGGCAGAGGGTTAACGCGCTGATCTTTTTATAGTTTCCAGTATTTTAAATGAAGCACAAGAAGAATGGATTAATAAAACGTGTTGAAACTTATGCATCAAATCGTCCCACTGCTCTGGGGTCTACAATGACTAGAAAGTGGCTGCAGTAGAAGCTTTGAATGTTGGGTAGCTGGGAAGGAAAAGTAACGTGATTCTGATGTGCCGTTTGTTAATGAAAGGCAAATCTTTGCTATTTGTCCAATCACCTTTATGATAACTAAATTTGTCTAAAGACTGGAGACATATTTGGTAATAATTAGATAGTGAGTCACTAAAGAACAGGGTAGCCATGTCTTTGTGTTTTTTGTGTCTTAACTAACATCCTGTTGTCCTGATATGCAAACAACACATTGTTGGTTTTTAAAAATATTATGGCAATGTTTATATCCATGCTGAAAGTTAATAGCAGATATTGTGACACCAAGTACAGCTAGTTAGTGAGATAGTCCTGATACAGGTGGGGTAATTATTATTTAGGGACAACTTGAGGCTGTTTTTCAAGATAGACTGGGTCTTTAGAAGTTGTGCCAGCTGTTACCGGTGGTTCTGCTTCATTGGGAGAATTATTTCCCTCCTTATCCCTGTGTGCGTGTGAAATGATGCAAAACAAAAGAGTGTTCGTGTAGTTTGACTGCTGTTCTTGCAGGGAAGGAGACTGAAATAATTAGAGGTTGAACTGACTCACCAAGTTTACTGGAGAAGCATGACTACTCAATTTTGTAAAGGAGAGAAAAGCCGTCAAACAGATAAAATTAGGAAACATGAAAATAAGAGAGACGATCAGAGCCCAGGAAAACAAAATGAGTAATATGAACCAGAAATGGAATCTCATTTACTTGAACTAGTTGTAATGGAAGGTATACTTAATATGCTAGCCTTAAAAAAATAAAGTCAAATTATTGCATAAACATTTAAAATGTTAAGTAATTACATACATCATTCGATGTTTTAAAAGCTGTGCCTGATTCTGATTCATTATTCTTAGCATATCCATATTGATATTGCCTTGGCACTTACAGAGTCAGACTTCAGTTCAAAACCCAAGTTCATCTTATAACAGTGTGAACTTGGGCTTGACACCTAGCTTCTCTAAGCACATTTTCTCCTCTGTAAAGTAGAGATTATAATCACCATTTCAGTTGTTTGCAAAGCAGAATTAAATGAGATGATGCCTATAAAAGGTTTAGCACATTTCCAGGCAAAAAATTTATCAATAAACGAAGCTTGTATTGTGCTGTCAGTATTACTGAACTTGACTAAACTATCGATCAAGTCACAATGAGGTAGTACAGGTATTTTGTCCAGATCATAGAACTAATAAAAGCTTTGGGAATGTACATCACAAACGTAGTGATTGTGGTTTGGCTCTGATGTGGTTTGGCTCTGTGTCCCCACCCAAATCTCATCTTCATTTGTAATCCCCAGTGTCAAGGAAGGGACATATAATCCCCATGTGTTGAGGGAGGGAGGTGATTGGACCACAGAGACAGTTTCCCCCATGCTGTTCTTGTGATAGTGAGTGATTCTCATGAGATTTGATGATTTTATAGGTGTTTGGTAGTTCCTCCTTGATTCTTCTCTTTGGTGCCACTTTCTGAAGAAGGTGCTTGCTTCCCTTTCACTTTCCACCATGACTAAGTTTCCTGAGGCCTCCCCAGCCATGTGGAACTGCAAGTCAATTAAAAATATTTTTTTTAGCCAGGCACGGTGACTGACGCCTGTAATCTCAGCACTTTGGGAGGCCGAGGTGGGCAGATCATGAGGTCAAGAGATCGAGACCATCCTGACCAACGTGGTGAAAGCCCAACTCTACTAAAAAGTACAACAATTAGCTGGACGTGGTGGCACACGCCTGTAGTCCCAGCTACTCGGGAAGCTGAGGCAGAAGAATTGCTTGAACCCAGGAGGCAGAGATTGCAGTGAGCTGAGATTGTGCCACTACACTCCAGCCTGGCGCCTGGCGACAGTGAGACTGTGTCTCAAAAAAAACACAAAACTTGTTTTTTTCTTATAAATTACCCAGTCTCAAGTATTTATTTATAGCAGTGTGAAAACAGACTAATACACCTGGGCAAGTACCAATGTTCTTTGATTATAAGAAGAATGCTGAAAAAAATAAAGGAAATCTAAATCAAGGGAATGCCCTACAATCATCAGTTGGCCAGAAAAGTGGTAAGTGATGCAAAACAACCAGCCAAGAACCCTTTTATCCTATCCTCAGAGAGAGCTCTTTGACAAAGTAGCATAGCAGTCACTGGTCAGAGAGGATATACTTATTGTACTATTGCCCTTTAAGTTATGGATCAATCCCCTTGCCATACAGAAATACATTATTTTGCTGAGACAGAAATGAGGTTCTGTGCAGGTATAAGGCTGATGAGCTTAGCTATTGATACAGGTTAGTGACCAATCACCCATCAACTTCCCCAGGCAGCTCATAAGAAAGAAGTCACTAAGTCCCCTTTTTTTTTTCTGAGACAGTGTCTTGCTTTGTCATCCAGGCTGGAGTGCAGTGACACAATCTTGGCTCACTGCAACCTCTGTCTCCCAGGTTCAAGTAATTCTCCTGTCTCAGCCTCCCAAGTAGTTAGGACCACAGGCACACACCACCACACCCGCTAATTTTTTGTATTTTTAGTAGAGGCGGGGTTTCACCATGTTGGCCAGGCTGATCTTGAACTCCTGATCTCAAGTATCTGCCTGCCTCCACCTCCCAAAGTGTTGGAATTATAGGTGTGAGCCGCCGCACCTAGTGATAAGTCACTTTCTTGAAATAGTATTTGTCTTAGTCAGCTTGGACTGCCATAACAAAGTACCACAGACTATGTAGCTTAAACAATAGAAATACACTTCTCACAGTTCTGGAGACTGGAAAGATCAGGGTGCCAGCAAGGTAGGTAGGTTTTATGCTGAGGCCTCTTCTCTTTGCTTGTAGGTAGATGCTCAAATGACTTCTTTGTACATACACAGGATGGTGAGGAGGGGGACAAGGGGTAAATATTAGGCTTCAATATATGAATTCTGAGGGTGTTAAAAGACAAAATTACAACAAATTTAGTTTAAAGATCAAAATGGCTTTTATTTGGGACTCTAGAATCAGGCAGCATTTCATTCTATAAAATAGTGAGTGCTCTACTGGGTTTAGCAAAACAGTTACTTTTTTGTTTTTCACTTTTTTTGAGACAGGGTCTCACTCTGTTGTCCAGGCTGGAGTACAGAGGCATGATCAGGGCTCACTGCAACAGTTAGTTTTTATATGGGAACATGGAAACAGAAATATTGAAAAAAAAGCGGAATGGTTAACATCAGGTTACTTCAGGCTACTTATAAAGTTTAAAGCAAAAGGAACTTCCTTATTAGGGTGACTCATGTTGACTGGACCTTTTCCAAGTGATGGCTGTAAACCTCTTGTTTTCAAGAAAAACTAGTGTGTTTGGGGATTTACCTGCTTCCTTAAAGTTTTAGCTTGTTTATGTGGTTTGGTCTACTGGGCCCAACTATGGGAGCTCAGTCCAAAACAATGGGCTCCCATAAATTTTATTTACCAGGAGGGACATGACTCAGGCCACAGCAATTTCTTTTTATTCTTTCTCTTATTTTATTCTCTCTTTTCCATTCTCTAATGCGCTTCAGAGAAAGGGATTTCAGCTGGCACAGTGGCCCATGCATGTAATCCCAACACTTTGGAAGGCCAGGGCGGGAGAACCTCTTGTAGCCAGGAGGTTGAGGCTGCAGTCAGCCATGATAGCACCACAGCATACAAGCCTGGATGACATAGTGAGACCCTGACTCAAAACAAAACAAAGAAACAAAAAAACAACAGAGAAGATATTCCTTTCAAAATTATCCCCCTCCAAAAGAAAGCAACTCCTTTGTAAATGAAACAACAGACTGCATACATGATGATGGTTCCATAAAATTATAATGCAGTTGAACATTTTCTAATGATGTTATAGTCATTGTAGGGTTGTAGCACACTGTTACCTTTTCTATATATAGATAGCAAACACAACTGTGTTACAATTGCCTATAGTATTCAGTGCGGTAACATGCTGTACAGCTTCATAGCCTAGGAGCAATAGGCTATGTAAACCAAAAAGCATCAGAAAAATCTCAATCAATTTAGAGGCTTATTTTGCTCAGATTGAGGATACACCAGGAAAAAGAGACACAAGTTACAGTAGAATCAGTGCACTGTGTTTTTTCTGAACAGTCTTGAGGACTTTAGTTTTTAAAGGGGAAAGAGCACACAGGTGGGGAAAGAGGAACAGTCAATTACACATTCCTTTTACGAAGTAAATCTGCATTTTACATAGTAAAAACATAGAGAACAAAGTTGTATTAGTCAATTTTCATGCTGCTGATAAAGACATACCCAAGACTGGGTAATTTATACAGGAAAAAAGTTTAACGGACTTACAGTTCCACAATGGCTGGGGAAGCCTCACAATCATGGCAGAAGGCAAGGAGGAGCAAGTCATGCCTTACATGGACGGCAGCAGGCAAAAAAAGGAGCTTTTGCAGGGAAACTCTCTCTTCTAAAACTGTCAGTTCTCATGAGAGTTATTCACTATCATGAGAATGGCATGGGAAAGACCTGCCCCCATGATTCAATTACCTCCTATGGGGTCCTTCCTAGAACAGATAGGAATTCAAGATGAGATTTGGGTGGGGACACAGCCAGACCATATCAGAAGTCAAATATGCATTTGTCTCAGGGTGGGCAGAGGGATGATTTCCAATCTTGTCTTTGTCCAGTACCTGTGAGGTAAACTGTTAATTTACAGTATCAGGATGTACTGTACATCCTGATATATAGTACTGTGCAGTATCAGGATGATTCCGCAGAATTCTGTTTTAGGGTGAAGACTTTGGGGCCCACAAGGAATTTCCTTGTGAGCAATTTGTGAGGGAGGCCATGTGGAGAGATGTGTGGCCCTCTGTGTTGCAGCTATCTGTTTAGAAGAAAAAGGAAGGTAGTTTTTGCATGACTCATTTCCCAATCTTAACTTTTCCCTTTGGCATAGTGAGTTTGTGTTCCAGGCTTTTATTTTCCTTCCACAGCTATGCTATATAGGCTAGGTGTGAAGTAGGCTATACCATCTAGGTCTGTGTAAATACTCTGTGATGTTCACACAGTGACGAAATCACCTGTGGATCTGTTTCTCAGCAACAGATCTCCATCGTTAAGCAACGCATGACTACGTTGATAGACTCAGAAGGTAATGTGAGTACTAAAGTACTTTAAACTTTATTTCCTTTCATAAATTCATTCAGTAGTCTCTGCAGTTTTCAGTATTAAATCGTGGGACACTTAATGGTGACCATCTCTACCTCTGTACTTTTGCATTAGTTCAAGGCACATGATGTCTTCCCTTCTCCTGTCTGTATTCAAATCCAACTCAGCCTTAATGCATAGATAAAACTCCTCTTTTTTCTCTTTGAAGCCTGATCACTAACACCTCAAGCCAAATGGACCTCACTCTCTGCAGGACCTTGTGGCATACATTGCTGTTTATGTCTAATCCTTTTGACATTTGAACTTCAGCCATGCCAAGTGGCTATGTCACTGGTTTACATGTCTCATAAGTGTCTATATAAATGTCTCTCCAACTAAACTGTAAGCACTCTTGGGACAAGAGACAAGTTCTTACATGCATGTTATAGCATCCACAATAGGTAGCAACATTCTCTGAACAATAAATAGCAATACAATCTTTGGCATTTTTAGATGGATACAGAAACTTTGTGATTATGTGGTTTAATATTTCATATATTTAGTAAGTAGGAGAACAGGTCACAAAGAGACCTATCCCAGACCATGGAACTCGTGAAAGCTTTGGGAATGTTCATCAGGAGCATGCTAACTCAGTGTCTGTGGACAAGATCCTTCACTGCTGGGGCTCCATTTTTCTTTTTGAAAAGTAAAAGGAGTCCATGCAGGAAGGGGTAGGGACATAAAAGAAAAGAAAAGAAGAGAAAAACGGTTTATATTTTGTGATCCCAAGTTCTTTCCAGATTTTTTTTAAACCACGGCTTAATGAATATTATTATGAGCCAGATAGATACTAAACTAAGCACTTTATCAACATTTTAAAATTTGATCCACGTAAATACAACTTTGTGAGGTGAGATGGTATCATTCCTATTTTCACAGATAAGGTAACTGAGAAATAAGAAGTTTAACTTTCCCAAGGACACTCAGCTAATAAGCAGCAGAAAGGAACTGGATTGGAATCCAGGCCTGTCTTTGCAAAGGCTGAGATCTTATGCATTCTGCCTCATTTCTGCACTCTTCATATTTATAAAGAGACTGTAGCTGAAAAATGTTAAACATTTCACCCAGAATTTCACATCTAGGAATTGGTAGAAGTAGGACTGGATNAAAAAAAAAAGAAGAAGAAAGAAAGAAAAAAGAAAAGAATGAAGGAGAGGAAGAAAGAGAAAGAGGAAGAGGGAGAGAGAACGGGGGTGTTGCTTTATTGCCCGGGCTGGAATGCAGTCTAAAAATGGGTATGCCTATAATTGTGCTAAATAATAGAGACATGAAAAAAAAATGAGGGAAGAAAATAACAAACAAGCAGCCAACCAATATTTCATTGAAACCTGTAAATAGATGTGATGTGGTACTAATAAGAGTGTATATTTTGTGTATTTAAAGTGGAGAGTTCTATAAATGTTAATTAAGTTTACTTTTTCTGGATCCGAGTTGAAATCCTGGATATCATTGTTAATTGTCTGTCTCATTGATCTGTCTAATATTGATGTTGAAGTCTCCCACTATTATTGTCTGGGAGTCTAAATCTCTTTATAAGTCTTATATATCTGGGTATTCCTGTATTGGGTGCATATATATTTAGGATCTTTAGCTCTTCTTGTTGCATTGATCCTTTTATCATTGTATAATATCCTTCTTTGCTTCTTTTGATCTTTGTTGCTTTAAAGTCTATTTTATCAGCAAAATTTGCAACTCCTGCTTTTTATTTATTTATTTATTTTTGCTCTCCATTTAGTTGGTAAATCTTTCTCCATCCCTTTGTTTGAGTCTTTGTGTATCCTTCCATGTGAGATGGGTCTGGACACAGCATACCGATGGGTTTTGGCTTTTTTTGCCCGTCTGTGTCTTTGGATTGGTGGATTTAGTCAATTTAAATTTAGAATTAATAATAATATATGTGAGTTTAATACTGCCATTTAATGTTAACTGGCTGTTTTGCCTATTAGTTGATGTAAATTCTTGATTATGTCGATGCTCTTTACTTTGCGGTATTTTTTAGAAAGGCTGATACTGGTTGTTCCTTTCTATGTGTAGTGGTTCTTCCAGAAGCTCTCGTAAAGCAGGCCTGGTGGTGATGAAATCTCTGAGTGCTTGCTAGTTCACAAAAGATTTTATTTTTCCTTCGCTTATGAAGCTTAGTTTGGCTGGATGTAAAATTCTGGGTTGAAACTTCTTTTCTTTAAGGAAGTTGAATATTGGCCCCCACTCTCTTCTAGCTTGTAGGGTTTCTGCTGAGAGATCTGCTGTGAGTCTGATAGGCTTCCCTTTATGGGTAACCTGACCTTTCTCTCTGGCTGCCCTCAGTATTTTCTCCTTCATTTCAACCCTGGTGAATCTGGCAATTATGTGCCTTGAGGTTGGTCTTCTTGAGGAATATCTTTGTGGTGTTCTCTGTATTACCTGGAGTTGAATATTGTCCTGTCTTGCTAGGTTGGGAAAGTTTTCCTGAATAATATCCTGAAGTGTATTTTCCACCTTGGATTGATTCTCTTTGTCACATTCAGGTACACCTATCAAGCATAGATTAGGTCTTTTCACATAATCCCATATTTCTTGGAGACTTTGCTTGTTCCTTTTTATCCTTTTTTCTCTAATCTTGTCTTCTCGTTTTATTTCATTAAGTTGGTCTTCGACTTCCGATATCTTTTCTTCTGCTTGATCGATTCAGCAGTTAAAACTTGTGCATGGTTCGCAAAGTTCTCGTGTTGTGTTTTTCAGCTCCATTAATTCACTTATATTCCTCTCTAAATTGTGTATTCTTGTTGACATTTCGTCAAACCTTTTTTCAAAGTTCTTAGTTTCTTTGCATTGGGTTAGAACAAGTTCTTTTAATTCACAGAAGTTTCTTATCATCCAGCTTTTGAAGCCTGCTTCTGTTAATGGAACACACTCGTTCTCCATCAGGCCTTGTTCCGTTGCTGATGAGGAACTGTGATCCCCTGTAGAGGCAGAGGTGTTCTGATTTTGGGTATTCTCAGCCTTTTTAAGCTGTTTTCTTCCCTTCTTTATAGATTTATCCATCTGTGGTCTTTATAATTACTGTCTTTATAATTGGGTTTCTGAGTGGACGTCCAACTTGCTGATTCCCAGCGCTAAAATCTGAGCAACCCACTGCCCCGGCCGAAACAGCGGCGTTATGACTGATGGTGCTTTTCCGACTCTGCACCAAGAACCGCCGCACCAAGGCAGCAGAAAACCTGCCTCGCCGGCCACAAGAGTCATGCTGGTGACCCGTGGGGCTCCTCCACTGGGAATCTCCTGGTGCGTGAGCAACAAAAATTCATCTGAAAGTGTGGCGTCCTCTCGTTCTCTGCGCTTTCACTGGGAGCTACAATCCCAAGCTGCTAGTGATCAGCCATCTTGGATCTCTCTCTAGAAGTAGGACTGGATTCTAAGACTAGCTCTTTTTCTCTTATCATATGCTTCAGGTATCTATTTTATCAGTAACAATTCAGAAGGGGAGTGTTTTAGTGATTTCAGTGAGTTAATTTGTGTTGAATATAATTCAACAGTGAATGTAGTTGATTGTGTTTGTTGAATAAATAAATGAATTTATTTTCTAGTTTAGAAAAATTTTCTGCCTGGGCAAAGTGGCTCATGCCTGCAATACCAGCACTATGGGAGGCTGAGGTGGGAGGATTGCTTGAGACCAGGATTTTGAGGTCAGCCTGGGCAACATGGCAAAACCCTATCTCTACAAAAAATTAAAAAATTAGCCAGGTGTGGTTGGGCATGCTTGTAGTCCCAGCTACTTGGGTAACTGAGGTACGTACAAGGATGGCTTGAGGTCAGTAGGTCAAGGCTGCAGTGAGCCATAAATGTGCCTGGGCAACAGAGCACTCCAGCCTGAGCAATAGAGTGAGATCCTGTCTAAAAAAAGAAAGAAAAGGAAGGAAGGAAGGAGAAAAGAAAATTCTTCTGACATACCTTTTCTTCACCAATTCTAAGTAAAAGTTGGTGAGAAGGTTGTTAAAGATTTCAATAATATATATGTAGAAACACACTAGGGTGTGAGGGGTGGCAATCACTACAATATATGAACCAGCCTTTGTAGGCATGTTGTTGAGAAAAGTAGAAGAATATAAAATATATTGTCTTTTAATCAAATCAAAAGAAATAATGACACAATTCACATCATCGCTACCTCTGTCTTGAGTTCACATTATAATTTGAATCCTTGCAGAACCCAGTTTTCCTCAGGGAAGACTCTCTGAAGGTTTAGCCCATGAACTATGTAGAAGAATTGCCCTCGCCTCCTGTCTACAGGAGTTTGTTTTCTACTTTAAGGAACAAAGTCAAGAGAAATTCTAGGGCCCAGTGGGACAATCTTTGCATATGTTCTTTCCTTGAATAAGCCCCAGAAATGTCCTTGAGGGGCACCGTGTGGAGCCAGGCAGGCCTCGACCCATTAGGTGATGAGGGTTTTCCCAAGAGCCTTTGTGGAAAAGAAAAAATATGGATGGGCAGGATCTACACTGGAAGGATGATGACGTTATCCTAATTATTTACCCCAACCAAGCTATTCCTAGATGTACCCTGGGATTTTCCACAGCCAGACCGGAGCATAAAGCTGGCATTCATCCCAGTAGATGAAAACTTAAGCAATTCCTCAGCAATTCCGTGGACCCTGAGGAAACAAGTAATAGAAAAAAAAAAAAAAAGCCAGACACCAGACACTTTCCCATGGCTTCAAATATCAGAGACTTACCTTAAAGTGATTATTTACAACCTTGTATGTGTTTATTCCATGAATGTGCATAATGCATGTCTTTGTTAAGTGTGATGGGGAGAATGATTCACTAACATTTCTAGATAAGTTTTGCAGAATACAGGAACTTTTGGGTACTGTTAATACCATGTGTACTTGCCAAGGAACATTTCTTCTTTTTATATTAATAATTGTAAGAAAACACAGTATGCTTATTAATACTTGCCAAATGTTGGTGTACATACAGCTTCTCTTTTCAACAAGATAATCAGATTAAGTAAAAGATCTGTGTGAACCAGGGCAGGCCTAATTCAGCTGAAATTTGGCCATGTGCATCTGGCCTTTTTAATCTAGCTAAGCCTGTGCCTGCCTCTAAACTGCCTTGTGGGAGAGAACTTCCTTCCTAATGGAAAAAAAGGATCTTTGCTTCAGGACCCAGGAATGAAAGACTCAGAGACCCAAATGAATTAAAGATGTATCTGGAGTCCAGGCATGGTGGCTCACCCCTATAATCCCAGCACTTTGGGAGGCTGAGGTGGGCAGATCACAAGTCAGGAGTTCGAGACCAGCCTGACCAACATGGTGAAACCCTGTCTCTACTAAAAATACAAAAATTAGCTTGGTGTGGTGGTGGGCACCTGTAATCCTAGTTACTTAGGAGGCTGAGTCAGGAGAATTGCTTGAACCAGGGAGGCGGAGGTTGCAGTGAGCCAAGATCTTGCCACTACACTCCAACCTAGGTGACAGAGCAAGACTGCTTCTCGAAAAAAAAAAAAAAAAAAAAAGACCTATGTAGAATAAAATCCAGGAGTTGCCAGCCATGGTGGCACCCACCTGTAGTCTCATCTACTTGAGAGACTGAGGTTGGAGGATTGCTTGAGCCCAGTTCTGGGCTGTAATGCCTATGTATGCCCATCAGTGTTAACACTGGAACTAGGGCCTACCTAAGGTTGCCTAAGGAGAAATGAACGCACCCAGATGGGAAACAGCAAGTAAAAAGTCTCATGCTGATTTGTAGTGGGATCGTGCCTGTGAATAGCCACTGCACTCCAGCCTGAGCAACATAGGGAGACCCATCTCTAAAAAATAAAAAGTAAAAATAAAAATCCAGAAGTTTACTATTAAGATGCTACTATCCAGACATTATATTGATGTAGGGAATGGCTGTAGTAAACAACACACAAAGCAGTTAATGGTTTTATTCATACGATGAATTATTTACATTCAGTTAACCATTATCTGAATAATGATATTCACAGCATTTGCATAGTTTGCCCTTCAGCCTGTATTTTTATTTTTATTTTTTTGTAAAGTCAAGGTCTTACAATGTTATCCAGGCTGGGCTTCAACTCCCAGCCTCAAACCATCCTCCCATCTTGGCCTCCCAAAGTGCTTGGATTACAGGTGTGAGCCACCACATCTTGTCTCAACATATAATCTTTAGCTTTATATAATATCTCTTTAGGCAAACTATCACAGTATCTTTATCCCCCTTATACAGATAGATTCTTTATTTTTTGGATGCTTTTCTGAGGCCACCCAGAAATCAGGAAAAGACTTTATGCCTCTTCTGCCAAATACAGCATAGATCACTAGAGCCTATGACTGAGTTTATCACCTGGGGATGGGGATTCCTGTAGGCTTTTCACCTTGTTAGTATAGAGGGTGGAACTAGGATTGCCAAACCACCATTTAGGCCAGAAGTACCTTGGAATAATCAAAAGGAAGCCCCAGATATTTTGCTGTAAATACTGCTATTGTATCAGAAATGTTCAAATATAATAACTACTTGGTTACTCCATAAGGGCTGTTGCATTAATAAACCACCTCAGGACCAGATGTACTACAGGAGCCTTGCATGAAGCATTGCTCTTCAATGAATGCTAGGTTAAGAACCAAGTGTGCAGCACCTCTGAAGACCTTGGCAAAGAGGAAAGAAACCTCCCTTACCCGCTGATCCCAGTTCCACTTAAGTGATGAGAAGTGGGGCTGGGTAACAGATTTTACGCATTTAAAATTTAAGTTTATATTCTGGCTCAAAAGAAATTTTACCTTAAATTTCCCCAAATCTAGAGGTGCATATCCCTCTCTGAGAGCAAATTCTCAAAAATAAAGAATTAAACATATAAACAAAAATATAAAAGGGGATACACCTTAAACACTGACATTAAAGACCTGTCATGAATGTCCTCTTAGCCTCTAAGCATGTATAATATTGGTAGCTGAATGTGACATGCCATAAGCACAACAGGTAATTGTATCCTACCAGTCAAAAGTTCAGCCTCACTGTCAAAATAAGCAAACATACAATTATAATAATTATTATTTATTCTACAATTATAATAATCATGATCATAATAAATAACATATATTAATGGCTTACTATGTGCCATGTCGTTGGGTAAACTCTGTATCTCATTTAATCTTTACAAAAACCCTCTGAGGCGCTATTCTCATACCAGTTTACAAAAGGAGAATCTTGGATTAGGAAGTTTGCCCAAAGCCATCCAGCTATTAACTGCATAAACCAAGATTTAAGCTAGGTCTGTTTGCCTCCAGGGATTACATTTTAAAAAGACACAGACACACTTAGTCGTGCATGTATTTGTGTGTGTCTACACAGCAGGCATGGAAAGTCCAGACATAGACTCAGGTATCCGCATATGGCCCTGTTTCTCTTATCATCGACCTTAACCTAACTCTAAAGCCCAGTTTCCACTGCCAGTGGAAAACTGCATTTTACTGATTCAAAACTCATTCTCTTTTGGGTAATTCTCACTCAATTTGGGATTACCCTTTCTCTGCCTTCTTCCATCCCCCTTTTGAGGGATGAGATAACAGGGAGAAGAGGAGAGAGAGGATATGTGTATCATTCTGATAACAGGTGGGACGAGGCCCTTGGCCTTCCATCCTTCCCGATCCCTGCTGATCTCTGTTGAAGTAGAAGCAACACTTGGCCCTGCAGGCCTCCACTGCGCATGTCACAGTCCATACACTGCAGATGTAGATGGAACCTCCCTAGTGTACCCCAAACTCCTTGGGGTCCCTTAGCTACTCTCAGCTACCCTGGTGCTCCTCTTAAGAACGGTGGGATCTGAGATACCCTCCTGCCCTGTGAAGGTGTTACCGGAAAGAGGTCTCCATCAAGACATCAAGAGAGGGTTCTTGGACCTTGTGCAAGAAAGAACTGGGGACAAGTCCATGCAGTAAAGTGAAAGGAAGTTCATTAAGAGTAAAGGAATAAAAGAATAGCTACTCCATAGGCAGGCATGGGCTGCCCAGCTGCTTATGCTTAGTGTAACTTCTTGATTATATGCTAAACAAGGGGTAGATTATTCCTGAGTTTTCTGGGAAATGGGTGAGCAATTCCTGGAACTGAGATCTCCTCCCCATCTTAGGCCATATGTGGTCAATGCCATGGCATTTGTAAAATGTCGTGGTGCTGGTGGGAGTGTCTTTTAGCATGCTAATACTTTAAAATTAATGTATAATGAGCAGTGAGGACGACCAGAGGTCACTTTTGTTGCCATCTTGGTTTTGGTGGGAATTAACGGTTTCTTTATGTCATGCTGTTTTATCAGCAAAGTCTTTATGACCTGTATTTTGTGCTTACCTCCTATCTCATTCTGTGACTTAAAATGCCTAACTTACTGGGAATGCAGCCCAGCAGCTCTCAGCCTTATTTTACCCAGTCCCAATTCAAGATGGAGTTGCTCTGGTTTAGACACCTCTGCCTCTGACACAGGGGTGAGGCTCCTCTCAGTTCCACCCACTCAGATCTTTCCTCCTCCGCTATGCTGGACAAGGCATTTCTCAGAAACACTTGGAGTTTCCTCTGGCTATGCAATGGGAATAGAGACAAAACTCTCCAGATTCTCCACCTTCTTAAAGCTTTTTGGGGTTCCTGCTGCCCATCTCTGGGATGCAAGCAGCATGTAGGCACTAATCAGGTCTCTTGATCCCTCCTTCCTTTAAGCTGGAGAAACTTTTATCTCCCTTCTTAGTAGGTGTAAAAATTAGCCATTTACCCACTCTATGATAGAAACTCTGGTATTCCAGCTGTTTCAGGTTCTTCTTAGTTTTATGCAGCTTAAAAACCCTTTCTTCTCTTGTAAGTGTTGACTTTCAGGATGATTTTCTCTACCTTAGCCTTCGGAAAAGCTATTGAGTGCTTTGATTTACTTCTTTAGCCCATATCCTCTTTCTTTCTGGAGCCATATTTTCTACCAACCTATGGGTCAATGAGGCTAACAAAAGAAATGTAGGAAAGTAAAACTAAGACATTATCCCAAAATAGTAATTCACAATACTTCTGTACAGAAATGTGTGTATTTATGAGTGTGAACTATAATTTTTTATAATTATCTTCTCTAAGAGCAGGGTCTTAACCTCAACTTTTCCCATCAATATGAGTTCTAAAGTCACTTTTCACCAATATTCAAGCTACATCATCTGCTGATGAAATGGAATGAATGTGTTAGAGGATGTTATAATTTTACAATTTGCTGTTACACTTTCTTTAGCAGAAAAGCAGTTAATGTGTGAAAGCACATCTTTGTATGTGTCAACAACTAATCAGGCTACCTTTTTCACACACATCATAATTGCCTTTTGGGCTAACCGCAGTGCAAATGTGAACCACAAAATTTCAGCCACTGGGAAGTTTCATTGCAATTTCATGGCAGTTAAATCATTGAAATCTTCAGCTGGATCATGTATTACAAATGTATTCACTATCTGGTTAAAAATCAGTCTGACATTGGACTATGCCAGGCCCTGAAACCCAAGCACCTGTGTCTTGGCTGTATGACTTGTATTTGAAAACTGCAAGTTTGTTGTGTCAGCGGCCAGACCCCTGCTGCATTGCCTGAATGCCACAGAAAGCTCTCCTGTCATGAGGTCACACGGAGCCAGAGCATGGGGCAAGCCTTGGAGGGGGGAGGGGGTAAATTTACATCTGGCATCTCTTCTAATTGTCATCTGCACACACATTTTGACAGGTAAAAAGAACATTAAAATCTCAGTTTTGTAAAAACAAAACAAAACCAAAAAAAAAAAAAACCTAAAAAACGCAGACATACCTACGTACCTAATATTTGCACATATTTAGAAAAAGTCCAAAAAAAAAATCACACACACATTAAATTGTTCACAGTAGGCCAGGTGTGGTGGCTCAAGCCTATAATAATCCCAGCACTTTGGGAGGCAGAGGTGGGTGGATTGCTTGAGCCCAAAAGTTTGAGACCAGCCTAGGCAACATAGTAAGCCCTCGTCTCTACAAAAATTTAAAAAATTCGCTGGGCACGGCAGAACATGCCTGTCCCAGCTACTTGGGAAGCTGAAGTGGGAGGATCACTTGGCCAAGGAGGTCAGGGCTCCCAGGTTCAAGAGATTCTCCTACATCCTGAGTAGCTGGGATGATAGGTGTCTGCCACCACACCTGGCTAATTTTTATATTTTTTAATAGTGACGAGGTTTCACCATGTTGGCCAGGCTGGTCTTGAACTCCTGACCTCAAGTGATCTGCCCATCTTGGCCTCCCAAAGTGCTGGGATTACAGGCATGAGCCACTGCACCCAGCCTGGTCATATAAGTGTTCTGTGTTGAGTGTGAGAGTAGAGAGAAAAAAACTGCTTTTCTTTTCCATTTACATCTATCATTATAGTTTTCTAAAAACTTATGTTTATTAAAGAGAACATCAAATGCCTGCATTATAAGGGAATAGATTATGTCAGAAGTAGAGATTGGGATGTGTTTGCCTCTTTCTGATGCAGTGTGGGAGCCACTGCTATGAAAGCGTTTGGCTATGAAAAAGAAGCAAAGGAAGAGGCCACTTGCTGTGGTTCACGCCTGTAATCCCAGCACTTTGGGAGGCCCAGGCGGGTGGATCACCTGAGATCAGGAGGTTGAGACCAGTCTGGCCAACATGGTGAAACCCCGTCTCTACTAAAAATACAAAAATTAGCTGGGCATGGTGGTACATGCCTGTAATCCCAGCTACTCTGGAGGCTGAGGCAGGAGAATTGCTTGAACCCAGGAGGCGGAGATTGCAGTGAGCCAAGATCGCACCACTGCACTCCAGCCTGGATGACAGAGCAAGACTCTGTCTAAGAAAAGAAAAAAAAAGAAGCAAAGGGAAAAACATGAGCACATGAGCTCTTTATTCTGTTTTTTTTTGTTTGTTTGTTTGTTTTTGTTTTTTTGGGGGATGGAGTTTCGCTCTTGTTACCCAGGCTGGAGTGCAATGGCGCGATCTCGGCTCACCGCAACCTCCACCTCCTGGGTTCAGGCAATTCTCCTGCCTCAGCCTCCTGAGTACCTGGGATTACAGGCACGCGTCACCATGCCCAGCTAATTTTTTGTATTTTTAGTAGAGACGNCACCATGCCCAGCTAATTTTTTGTATTTTTAGTAGAGACGGGGTTTCACCGTGTTGACCAGGATGGTCTCAATCTCTTGACCTCATGATCCACCCGCCTCGGACTCCCAAAGTGCTGGGATTACAGGCTTGAGCCACCGCGCCCGGCCCATATTCTTAAGAAAGATGAAACAAAAGGGTTCATTTCCAGGTACATGGAGACAGAGGCCTAAAATCTACAGGCCACAGCCTGACTTTTATCTAATATATGCCTCCCAAAGCTGAGATAATAAACCCAGCATATAAATCACATCTTGATTCTTTCTCAATGGTGTCTCTGCCCAGTCACCCAGAAATCCACTATATTAATGAAGTGAAGGATGTGTGGCAAGCCCAGCTCTGCGGTTGGGACACAGCCCTGGCACAGCTCCTGCTGACATGTGCCACTCCTGGAATGCTGGGCCACTCCACCCTCAAGCTAACTTCTGGCTGAACTGGGGGTAACCTGGCTTCAGCAGAGGAGAGGCGTCAGTCCTGGTTTTCACACTTGAACTTTTGGTTCAAGAGCAAAAGCCAAAAAATGCAACCTATCCCAAGCAACAGCCAGGATGTTGATGCTGCCACGCAATTCCTGGCTCACTGGACCACCACCTCCTACTTTCTGGACCAAGAGGATACACCAGAGACCAACCTCCTGTGATTCAGACCTTGCTGACAAATCATTGATTCAGCCAGCTTTCTTTCTTTGCTTAAGTTACTACCTAGTAATGAGTTGTGCACTTTGCAAAGGGCATTAATACTTTTAGACTAGCAAGATATAGAAGAAATATTGCAGTATGTATGAAAAATGGTGGCCTTGGAGACTAGAAGAACTTTAGAGGAGGTAGGATTTTATTTTTAGTACCATATCTGCTCTAATAAGTTTAACACTTCATATAATAAGATTCATCATATTGTCATCTATTGTCATCAAAATTCTAGTGTGATGTTCTTTCTCTATACAGAAGTGTTAAGTGCATAGGATTAAAAATGCTGTGATAGAGCTATAACCTGAAAAGGGTGTGATCTGGACCCCAAGAGAGGGTTCTTGGATCTCGTACAAGAAAGAATTTGAGGCAAATCCATAGCGTAAAGTGAAAGCAGCTTATTAAGAAAGTAAAAGGCTGGGCGCGGTGGCTCGTGCTTGTAATCCCAGCACTTTGGGACGCTGAGGCAAATGGATCACTTGAGGTCAGGAGTTCGAGACTAGCCTGGCCAACACAGTTGAAACCCCCATCTCTACTAAAAATCCAAAAAATTAGTTGGGCGTGGTGGTGCATACCTGTAATCCCAGATACTCAGGAGGCTGAGGCAGGAGAATCAGTTGAACCTGGGAGGCAGAGGTTGCAGTGAGCCAAGATTGAGCCACTGCACTCCAGCCTGGTGACAGTGAGACTACGTCTCAAAAAAACAACAAAAAAGGTAAAGGAATAAAAGAATGGCTAGTCCATGGTTGCCCATATTTATGGTTATTTCTTGATGATATGCTAAACAAGGGGAGGATTATTCATGCCTCCTCTTTTTACATCATATA
Organism: Cebus imitator; assembly: GCF_001604975.1. NCBI lineage: Eukaryota > Metazoa > Chordata > Mammalia > Primates > Cebidae > Cebus > Cebus imitator. The sequence continues at coordinate 11,838,618 of NW_016107331.1, forward strand.
AGGTAACTTCCTGATGTTGCCATGGGATCTGTAAACTGTCATGGCACTGGTGGGAGTGTAGCAGTGAGGGCGACCCGAGGTCACTCTCATCACCATCTTGGTCCTGGTGGGATTTAGCTGGCTTCTTTCTCACAACCTGTTTTATCAGGTGCTGACCTCCTATCTCATCCTGTAACTTAGAATGCCTAATTGTCTGGGAATGCAGACCAGTAGTTTTTAGCCTCATTTTACACAGCTCCTATTCAAGATGGAATTGCTCTGGTTCAAACTCCTCTGACAAGGCCATAGCTGTATGGAAGAATAATTCATAATCTAGGTCCGGTGTTGTGGTTTATACCTGCAATCACAGCACTTTGGGAGAGACCAAGGCAGGAGGATTGGACATAGTCCTGGCTACTCTAGAGGCTGAGGCAGGAGGATCACTTGACCCCAGGAGTTCCAGGCTGCAGTGAGCTAGCCAGACTTGGGGACAAAGCAAGGTGACCCTGTCTCAGAAGAAAAAAAAAAGGATAATTCTTAATATCTATGGAAAAATTGACTATGACTCAAAGTAAATAAACATTTTGTTGCACCCATTAATACAATGTAATATAGTAAAGATGAGAAAAATCTAAGAATATTGGGAGAATACATAGTGATGTGTACTACAATAATGAAGACTGTCTTAAAGGCTTGCTTCTGGAACTGGCAATTATACACTTAATTTTACTTTTATTTCTGTATAATCTATTTATACTACTTTGTATTTAATTGGCTAATTTACTTATTTAAATAGTTTTATTTTTAATTGCCAAATAATAATTGTACAGGTATATATTTATGGGGTAAAGTGTGATGTTTCCATATACATATATATGTGTGTGTGTATATATATATATACATGAATGAGCAAATCAGGCTAATTAGCATATTCATCACCTCAAACATTTATCATTTCTTTGTGGTAAAAATATTTTAAATCCTCTCATTTAGCTATTTTGAAATATACAGTACATTTTTTTTTTTCTTTTCTTCTCCTTTTTTTTAATAGAGACAGGGTCTCACTCTGTTGCCCAGGCTAGAGTGCAGTGGCACCATCTCGACGCACTGTAACTTTCATCTCCCAAGTGCAAATGATTCTCCTGACTCAGCTTCCCAAGTAGGCGGCACCACAGACATGCACCACCATGCCTGGTTAAGTTTTATATTTTTAGTAGAGATGGGGTTTCACCATGTTGCCCAGGCTGCTCTTGAACTCCTGACCTCAACTGATCTGCCTGCCTTGGCCTCCCAAAGTGCTGGGATTACAGGTGTGAGCCAACATGCCCGGCCTAATTATTTTTGGGAAAGAGTCTTGCTCTGTTGCCCAGGCTAGAGTGCAGTGGCACAACCTCGGCTCACTACAACCTCCACGTTTCTGGTTCAAGTGACTCTCCTGCCCCAGCCTCCCAAGTAGGTGGGATTACAGGCACGTGCCACTACGCCCAGCTAATTTTTGTATTTTTAGCAGAGACAGGGTTTTGCCGTGTTGGCCTCAACTTATCTGCCCACCTTGGCCTCCAAAAGTGCTGGGATTACCGGAGTGAGCCTCCATTCATGTTTTATGTAAACAATCTGCCTCAAAGCCAATCATTTCCAGACAATTCTGTTTTATCATTGATATTATTTTTTTTGAGACGGAGTCTCACTCTGTCACCCAAGCTGGAATGCAGTAGCATGATCCCAGCTCACTGCAACTTCCGGCTCCCAGGTTGAAGCAGTTCTCTTGCCTCAGCCTTCTGAGTAGCTGGGACTACAGGCATGCACCACCACACCCAGCTAATTTTTGTATTGTTAGTAGAGATAGAGTTTCACCATGTTGTCCAGGCTGGTCTTGAACTCTTGACCTCAGGTGATCCACCCACCTCGGCCTCCCAAAATGCTGGGATTACAGGTGTGAGCCACCACGCCTGGACTTATTGCTGCTATTCTTAATGCCACTTCAGAACTTTCTTTTCTCCTTGACAATCTATTATTGCTTAACTATGTATACTGGACCAGAAATGCTCTTCAACAGAGGGTGGAAAACGTACAGAATCTTGGAGACAGTGAGTGGGTTGACTGGTAAGTACCAGCGGAGATTCTCGTAGGTGCTCATTATAGGTGCTCAGATTGGTGAACATAAAGGAACGATAATCTTCTTTCTTATTCATAATTATGTTACCCGTTTCATAACATGAGAGCACATACTTTATATCTGGGACTATAAGAGATTAATAGCTTTATTTTTATATCTTTTCAATCTAATTAGTTAATTCTTTTTTGTGGGGGGTGATGGGGTCTTGTTCTGTCACCCAGGTTGGAGTGCAGTGGCCCAATCTTAGCTCAGTGCAACCTCCGCCTCCCCAGATAAAGCTATCCTCCCACCTCAGCCTCTTGAGCAGCTGGAATTACATGTGCGTGCCAGCACACCTGTCTAATTTTTGTATTTTGGGAGAGATCGTGTATATTAGTTCATTTCCATCCTGCTATAAAGAACTACCACACAGCCAGGTGTGATGGCTCATGCCTATAATCCCAGCACTTTGGGAGGCCAAGGCGGGGGGATTGCCTGAGGTAAGAAGTTTGAGACCAGTCTGGCCAAACTGGTGAAACCCCGTCTCTACTAAAAATACAAAAAAATTAGCCGGGCGTGGTGGCATGCACCTGTAATCCCAGATACTTAGGAGGCTGAGGCAGGGGAATTGCTTGAACCAGGGAGATGGAGGTTGCAGTGAGCCAAGATCGTGCCACTGCACTCCAGCCTGGGCAACAGAGTGAGACTCCATCTCAAAAAAAAAAAAAAACATATCAGCTGGGCATGGTGGCATACATCTACTAGTCCCAGCTATTTGGAAGATTGAGGCATGAGAATTGCTTGAACTCAGGAGGCGGAGGCTGTAGTGAGCTGAGATTGAGCCACTGCATGCCAGCCTGTGTCTGTGTGTGGGAGTTGAGGAAAACTGCCTGGGACTGGACAACTTATAACAGAAAGAGGTTTAATTGACTCATAGTTCAGCATTGCTGGGGAGGCCTCAGGAAACTTACAAGCACGGCAGAAGGCAAAGGGGAAGCAAGGCGCCTTCTTTACAAGGCGGCAGGCAGGAGAAGTGAATGCAGGAGAAACTACCAACCACTTATAAAACTACCAGATCTCATGAGAACTCACTCATTATCACAAGAACAGCATGAGGGAAACTGCCCCCATGATTTAATTATCTCCACCTGGTGTCTCCCTTGACATGTGGAGATTATGGGGATTACAATTCAAAATGAGACTTTGAGTGGGGACATGGCCAAACCATATCATGAAGCTTCTCCATATTATCCAGGCTGGTCAACTCCTGGATTCAAGCTATCCACCCTCCTCGGCCTCCCAAAGTGCTGGAATTACAGGCATAAGCCACTGCACCTGGCCAGTCTTTTCATGTTGAAAATGTGCTGCATCTTTTTACTAACTATAAAAGGTTTGCAGCCAGGCACAGTGACTCAGGCCTATAATCCCAGCACTTTGGGAGCCGAAGCAGCTGGACCACTTGAGGTCAGGAGTTCGAGACCAGCCCAGCCAACATGGTGAAACCCTGTCTCTACTAAAAATACAAAAATTAGTCGGGTGTGGTGGCAGCCTCCTATAATTCCAGGTGCTGGTAAAGCTGTGGCAGGAGAATCGCTTAAAACTGGGAGGCAGAGGTTGCAGTGAGCCAAGGTCGTGCCATTGCACCCCAGCCTGGGCAACAGAGAGAGACACTCCGTCTCAACAACAGCAACAAAAAAAGTTTGCAGTCATCATGAGCAAACTGACTACAAGAACTTTGAACACTGTCAAGCAAAGAAAATTCAATTTCCCTTCATTTCTTCCAAGTTTGAAGGAAACAGAAAGTTTTATTAGGCATTGTTTTTGCTCATGTGCTCAGATAGAGCAAGCGATTAAATCTGTCAGAGAAAACTTTACATTTCCCAAGAGATTGAACATTCACACCAGCCAGCATTCCCATCAAAGAATATTAATACATCAATGTACATATACTTGAAACTCTACAGTTGTTGTTTCCAGTGTTTTAAGCTTTAGTTCATGTGCTTGGTGACATATGAGAGTCTTCCCTTTTGGAAGTCCAAACAGATTGAAAAACAAATTGTGAAATCACAGGACAGCACTAAGCAGTATTGCATCACTGTTCTCCCTGCCTCAACAGCCCCACTCCCATTTTCTGTCTGGAAAGATTTCCTAACATCTGAGAGCATCATCAGTGTAAGTTGGCATTTAAAAAGACGGAAATGTTTTTTAAGGCTTCCAAAGCATTTAGCCTTAAAAATCATATATGGTGCCAGGTGTGGTGGCTCACACCTGTAATCCCAGCATTTTGGGAGGCCGAGGTGGGTCGCAAGGTCAGGAGTTTGAGACCAGCCTGACCAACAAGGTGAAACCCCATCGCTATTAAAAATACAAAAATTATCCAGGTGTGGTGACACGCACCTATATACCAGCTACTCAGGAGGCTGAGGCAGGAAAATCGCTTGAACCCGGGAGGTGGAGGTTGCAGTGAGCCGAGATTGTGCCATTGCACTCCAGCCTGGGTGACAGAGCGAGACTCCATCTGAAAATAATAATAATACAAATAAAAATAAAATAAATTCATGGAACAAATTTACCACTGAAAGTTAATCTCAAATATGTTTGCGTCTTTTTTTTTGACATAGTGTCTTGCTCCGTTGTCCAAGCTGGAGGGCAATGGCATGATCACGGCTCACTGCAGCTTCGAGCTTCTGGGCTCAAGAGATTCTCCCTCCTCCGCCTTAAAAGTAGCTGGGACCACAAGCACACACGACTACACTCGGCTAATTTTTAATTTTTTGTAGACACGGTCTTGCTATGTTGCCCAGGCAGGTCTCAACCTCCTGGCCTCAAACAATCCTCCCACCTCGGCCTCCCAAAGGGTTGGGATTACAGGTGTGAGCCACCATACCAAGCCTGTTTATGTCTTACTCCATTTGAAGCACAACTGAAAGGAACGCTGTTTTGTCATCAAAACAATATTAAGATGGCATTTCTTTTATGTTACATGTTGTTTTTACTATTTTGGTAAGTAGGGAACGAAGTAAAGTTGGTTCTAGTGATTTAAAACTACCACAGGAAAAGAAAATTGCAATGCTCTCAGTTCCAGCGGTCTTTACAGGAAGAGCGATCATAATTCATTCTCATTGGTGGGTGCATCGCCAACCAAAGGCAGGCCCAGCAACAGCTTCTTCTATTAGAGAGGCCCAAAGCTGGAAAATTTCAGATAGATTAGCTATGTTATAGTCAATGGATGCAGCCCCAAAGACAGTGCTGGTTCACACTGAATTTTGACATTTCACTCAACAAATAATTATCAGTACCTGCTATATTAGCTATTATTGTTATTACTATTGTCAACTTTGATGATTATTATATTTCCAATACAGAGATGAGTGTTCAACACATAGAAGGCAATCTGTAAGTATTTATTAAATGCACGAGTGGATGATTTAATCAAGAGTTAAAAATTACTAAAGAAGAGTAATTTTGCCTTTGTTTACTATGTGAAAACAGCACTTGATAACTAACTATACTAAATGTATTTTCTTTCAGACCCTTCTTTACTAAAACTTTACTTTGCTTCTGTCTCTACTGCTTAGAGTCTGTGATGCCAGGCACTTAGGTTCAGGTTGATTTTCTTTCTATTTGTGGATGTCATCTATATATCTGCCTTTTCAGGCAGTGAAATCATTCCAAAAGTTCTTGTTGACTGCAAGAGATTGAAGGCTGTTTATTTGTGAGGGGATGAGAAGACTGGCATCCATTGTGTCTTTTTTAGTGACTGAAATGTGTGACACTGGGAAAGGCCTTTATCCTCGGGTTGCCTCTGTTTATCCATCTGGAAAAGGAGAAGGACAATACTCACTTGTCTGGTATAGAAGTGATTGCCAAGGACTTTGTGATCCCCACAGAAAAGGTGACATTTTGTGGCTGCGTATTACAAATGTTCTCCTTTCATTAATATGTGTTCGGATACTAGAATACTTTGAGATATTAAGCAAAAAATTAAAAAGTAGAGGTAGTCATATAGATTTTACTAATATGTGTGTGCTTTCTTTATGTGTTAATTTTACATTTGTTTATTATTTTTTTCTTTCTTTGAGACAGAATCTCACTCTGTTGCCCAGGCTGGAGTGCAGTGGCGTGATCTCAGCTCACTGCAACCTCCTCCTCCCAGGTTCAAGCAATTCTCATGCCTCAGCCTCCCGAGTGGCTGAGACTCCAGATGTGCATCACCACACCTGGCTAATCTTCTGTATTTTTAGTACTGAGGGGGTTTTGCCATCTTGGCAAGCCTAGTCTCAGACTCCTGATCTCATGTGCTCTACACACCTCAGCCTCCCAAAGTTCTGGAATTACAGGTATGAGCCACCACACCTGGCAAACACTTGATTATTCTTTAGTCTATGATCACAGATTAGAGGCCATTTAGTCCAGTATTTCTTAAACAGGCTGTGCCTACATTCCTTTGTGTAATTTTTAAGTCTGCACATGCCCTAGCCTCACTTTATTTTTTCCTGGTTAAGAACCAAGGATTAGAACCAACCTCTCTTTTTTTAAGAAGTAGAACACTGAGGGACAGCTGTTAAATGTAGCATCAGGACTAAAATCCTTATCTTCTGACATCTTCTGATGGGTTTTGTTCCTATATGATAGGAAAATCTAATTTATTTGTTTATATTGATATATTTTAAGGTAACTTTCTTTTTTTTTTTTTTTTTTAGACAGAGTATTGCTCTTGTTGCCCAGGCCGAAGTGCAATGACACAATCTCGGCTCACTGCAGCCTCCGCCTCCTGGGTTCAAGCAATTCTCCTGCCTCAGCCTCCTGAGTAGCTGAGACTACAGGCATGCTCTACCACACCTGGCTAATTACGTTTTTAGTAGAGACAAGGATTCACCATGTTGTTCAGGCTGGTCTCAAACTCCTGACCTCTGGTGATCTGTCCCCCTCGGCCTTCCAAAGTGCTGGGATTACAGGCGTGAGCCACTTCACCCTGCCAAGGTAACTTTTAAAATTCACATTGGCAGTAACCACTGAAAATTTGTCTGTCCTACTTTATAGTTCATAAGAATTTTTCCCCTTTCCATTTCTTCTCTAATCTATAAAGGCTGCCGGGTGCAGTGGCTCACGCCTGTAATCCTAACACTTTGGGAGGCCGAGGTGGGTGGATCACCTGAGGTCAGGAATTCAAGACCAGCCTGGCCATGATGGTGAAACTCCATCTTATAAAAAAAAAAAAAAAAAAAAATCTATAAAGGCTTCTGAGAGTCATCTTGCTGGAAATAAATTCAATGTTTTATAAATCGTCAAAGCACATTTAACCTGTATTATACTTAGGTATTCGCCAGTCAGTATTGTTCTGCATTAAATAATTTTTGTCTTTCTTTCCGTAGGTCTCCTAGTCATGAACTCCTGGAGACAGAAGTCAATATACGCATTGTTCTGAGAACAATAACAACAAAATAAAAGCTTATGTACCAGGCAATGTGTTAGACCAGTGGTTCTCAACTTTAACAATCATTAGAATCACTTGGAGTGCTTGCTAAAGTACTTATTGCTGGGTTCCATCCCCAGAGTTTCTGATTCAGTGGGTCTGGCCCCGGGAACAGGAATTTGCATTTTTAACATATTATCAGGTGATGTCATTTTGAGAAACATTCTTCTGCATGGTCTAAATTTTAATGTTTGCTACTACTCTAGTAAGTAAGTTTTATTATTCCCATTTTCTTTCTTTCTTTTTTGTTTTTGAGACAGAGTCTCGCTCTGTCACCCAGGCTGGAGTACAGTGGTGGAATCTCGGCTTACTGCAATCTCTGCCTCCCAGGTTCAAGCGATTCTCTTGCCTTAGTCTTCTGAGTAGCTGGGACTACAAGCACACACTGCCATGCCTGACTAATTTTTGTATTTTTAATTGAGATGGAGTTTTGCCATGTTGGCCAGGCTGGTCTTGAACTCCTAACCTCCAGTGATCTACCTGCCTTGGCCTCCCAAAGTGCTGGAATTGTAGGCAGGAGCCACTGAACCCGGCCTATTATTCCCATTTTCAAAAGAGTCACAGAGCTAGTCAATAAAAGAAGTAAGATTGAATGTCCACCTTTTGATAGTGCTGTCGTCTTCCCCTTAGCACGCCCTCCCCTTATTTTGGAGTTTCTCTTATATATCATAAGCTCTCAAGAAATGTCCACAGGATAGCCAGGTGTGTTGTCAAGCATATAGTTCTAACCACTTGGGAGGCTGAGGCAGGAGCATCACTTGAGCCCAGGAGTTCAAGGCTACAGGAAGCCATGATCTCCATGATCAAGCCACTGTACTCCAGCCTGGGTGACACAGTGAGATTCCTACTCTAAAAAAAAGGAGAGAGAGAAATGTACACAGGAGGTCAATGAAATGTTAGAACTGGAGACAGGCCTTTGCCTAGGTTCAATTGTGATATTGGGCAAATTACTTAACCTCCCTCCCACCATATCCCTCAAGTTTCTCATCTGTGAATTGGAAATTCATAGTATTTTACCTGTGGTACACATTGTAGTTGAATCCCTAAAATGTAGTCGACTCCCTAAAATGTAGTCTATTCCTCTTCCACTTTATAGCAATCAGTGTGGTTCAGGGAATTGCCACAGCTCCAAGAGTAAATTCTAATTCATTCAAATCAATCCAGATAACACTATCCTTTGTATACGCCTTAGTTGATCATCAATAAAATTCCTTCCCACCTCCCAACAGCTACTTTCTTCGTTGTTTGCAGAGGCATTCTCTCTCATTTGCTCAACATAAATAAGGAGGTAAGGTCTGACGGCCCAACCTACAGAGAAGAATTGATGTAAAGAGGAATCGAGCACTGGATGTCAGGACAGAGGCAGAACCTGGGGACCTGGAGACAAGGCGGAGTTACAGGATCAGCCAAACCTGAAGCTGCCTTCTCTCTAGACTCTTAGTTATGTGAGCCTGTAAATGCCCCATTGTTTTAGTCAATTGAACTTTGCTTTTTTTTCTTCCTGTAACTTATAAACACTCTGATAACCTACGACAAAGGACTAGTATACAATTAAATGAAGTAATGCATACAGTGGTTGGGCATGTAATAAAGACTTACCTCATGTGAGCTAAAATCACTATCAAGGCAATTTCTAGGCCCAAGAGCACAAGTGACCTTAAATGCCATTGAAAGCTCCCTTGGAAGTGTTCTCACCAGGAGGATTAGAGAAGCCAAAACAACCAGGTGAATATCTCTGTCAATGACAGACAACTTGGTATAACAGGAAAAGATTCTAGAATGTATAGGATTATGGAACAACGAATAGAGTTAACTTTAGAAAGGAGATTCACAAAATAAGTAGCAAGTATGGATATTGTTAGTCTGTAGCTGAAGAAATTAAGGTTCAGATGAAGTGAATTGCCCCCAGTCTCGTAGCAGACATGGGCCTTGTCCAAACTTAGAGCTCATATTACTTGCAGGGGCCGTCTGTTTTCTTGGCTGTCCAGCAGGCCACCTTTTCCTTCAGGGCACTGCTCTCCTGCTGCATTACACATGTGATTTGTTTGGGGCTGCCAAAATATATTTGGTTATCTTTTTTTTCTCAGTAAGCTCATACAAAATTAGTGTTTCTTCAATAATTACTTTGCATTTATTGTCATCATTTCACTCCCAAATGTGTCAAAATTCAAGTTTAAAAGAAAAAAAAAAGGATAATAGAAGATACTGATTATCTTTTGGTCATAGATAGTTTTATGATGTTATCTTTTAGGGTCTGGACTACACTGACCAGTGTATTAGACAAAAAATTTATGAGAATTGGTTAAAGATATAGGAAATAAATTCATTTGAAATAAAAACAAAACAAAACCCATTATTTTGCAAGTAAATACTAGGGGGGAAGAAGCTTGCAAGTCGCCAGAATACGGCTTGGACTCCGGTATGCGTGTGCATGATGGGGAGTGCCTTGGTCGTGATGTTGTGTCATTGCCTCACTTTTGGCACCCGGGAACTACTCAAGAAAACCAGATTGAAAATTTGGAATCTGTGCTTCAGTGGATTGAAACTGGCCTCCTGTCACTAAGGAAAAAATCAAAACAAAACACACAAGAATTTAGAGAGGATATTTTTCTGCCAAAAAATAATTTTTCCTTGATGCTATTTCTTATTTGGGCCAATACTCCAATGGAAAAAATAGATTGGGCAAGAGTTCAATATAATTTGCTGTGACATTTGACCTAAAGTAACATCATAAAAACTTAAACACAGGAAATTGTATCCTCTCCTGCTGATGCATGTGTGCCTATTTGTCTCTCTTAAAAGAAAAAAGGAGAAAAAGAGAATTAATTGAATGGTATTTTGTTGTACTTGAAATGTTAACTCTCAAACTAATTTATTTATTCAGTAAATATTTCTTAAGCACCTACTATATGCTGGTACTATATGCCAGGTATAGATGCTTGGGATACAGTAATGAGCAAAACAAAACCAGTAGCAAACTTGTACACGCAGATAAGGGTTTAAAATATTGTTGGCATGGGCCAGGCGCAATTACTCACACCTGTAATCCTAGCACTTTGGGAGGCTAAGGTGTTAGGATCACTTGAGGTCAGGAGTTTGAAACCAACCTGGGCAACACAGCGAGACCCCATCTCTATTTAAAGACAAAAGAAAAAATATTGTTGGTACAGTTGTGAAAAGGGGAACAGTAGACACTGGGAAATATAAGAGTGGGGAAGGGGGTGAGGTAAGCATTGAAAAAAGCTATCTGTTGGGTACTATACTCACTACCTGGATGACAGATTTGATTCATGCATACTCCAAACCTCAGCATCATGCAGTATACCCTGCATGTGTATCCCCTGATTCTAAAATAAAAGTTCAAAACAACGCTGCATATGTATCCCCTGATTGTAAAATAAAAGTCCAAAAAATAAAAAAATAAAAATCACTGAGCTTCTGAGACTCATTTGTGAACCAATTTATTTTCTTGCTATTATTGCTATCATAATTCTTGGCTAAACAACTGTTATAATTGCCTCAATTTTGAAAGTATCAGGGCATTTTTTTGTTTGTTTTTGCGATGGAGTTTGGCCTTGTCACCCAGGCTGGAGTGCAGTTGCAAGATCTCGGCTCACTGCAACCTCTGCCTCCCAGGTTCAAGCAATTCTCCTGCCTCAGCCCCCTGAGTAGCTGGGATTACAGGTGCCTGCCACCACGGCTGGCTAATTTTTGTACTTTTTGTATTTTTATTAGAGATGATATTTCACCATGTTGCCCAGGCTGGTCTTGAACTCCTGACCTCAGGTGATTCACACACCTTGGCCTCCCAAAATGCTATGATTATAGGCATGAGCCACTGTGCCCAGCCTCAAAATATCAATTAGAATCTAGCTTCCTGCCCTTTGTTGAGCCAAATGAAATGATAGTTGAGGAGAACTTAGAGGTTATATAGAGCTTTACAAAAACACAGGGGCTGACTCTGGGATAATTTAGACGATATTGGGGAAGAAAAGTATTATTCAAGTGAGGAAGAATCTACATAAAGGAAGAGATTGCGATTTCTTCTTTTTCTTCATTTTTTTTCTTTTTTCTTTTCTTCATTTTTTTCTTCATTTTTTGAGACAGACTCTTGCCCTGTCACTCAAGCTGGAGTGCAGTGGTGCAGTCTTGACTCACTGCAACCTCTGCCCCGCCAGATTCAAGTGGTTCTCCTGCCTCAGCCTCCTGAGTAGCTGGGATTACAGGCATGGGCCACTATGTCTGGCTAATTTCTGTATTTTTAGTAAAGATGAGGTTTCACTGTGTTGGCCAGGCTGGTCTCGAACTCCCAACCTCAAGTGATCCTCCCACCCCAGCCTCCCAAAATGCTGGAATTACAGGCATGAGCCACTGCCCATGACCAACAATATCTTCTTGTCAGAGGATTTCAACTGGAGGTCAGTTTAAGATTTTTACAATTGTCAAAAGAAGAGTGAGGTTTAGAAAGGCTGAGATACTCTGAGCCATAGAATTATATCATTAAATACCTGGCCATTGGTCATACCTTGGAAAAATTGCTGGTCTCATCAGGTGTAACCTAAGTTAGAGTAGCAGATGCTCTGTCATTAGGGATTCTGATCTATTCTGAGGAGAACAAAGGGCCTTTTACTCTTAGAATAAATTCTTAGGACCTCTACCTAGTTCAGAAGAGGCCTCCTCTGGTTAAGAGACCACATGCGGGCAGGGTGCGGTGCTCACTCCTGTAATCCTAATGCTTTAAGATGCCAAAGCGGGAGAATTGCTTGAGTCCAGGATTTCAAGACCAGTCTGGCCAACAGAGTATCTACAAAAAAAAAAAAAATTAAAATTAGCTGGGTGTGGTGGTGCACCCCAGTGCACACCTGTAGTCCCTAGCCTGGGAGGTCAAGGCTACAGTGAGCTGTGATCATGCCACTGCTCTCCAGCCTGAGCAACAGAGCAAGACCCTGTTTCAAAAAAACACAAACAGCTGGGAACGGTGGCTCACACCTGTAATCCCAGCACTTTGGGAGGCCGAGGCAGGCAGATCACCTGAGGTCAGAGACCAGCCTGACCAACATGGGAAAACCCCGTCTCTANAAAAAAAAAAAAAAAAACCCAAACATATGTAAGCATATTCATTTACAAAAAATTATTTTAAAATAAAATTAACAACAGCAACATTAAAAAAAAAAATCAAGAGACCACATGTGTTCTGAGGGTACTAGAGTCTCCAGACCCACCTAAGAACAGAAACTTTCAGTCTATTTGAAAATCTAATTACAGAAGAAAAAAAGTACGTTGGTGCTTTTTTCTTCACTTGCAAATACGAAAAAAAAAATAATAATGGTTTTCTTTTTTTTTTTCTTTTTGAGACAGAGACTCACTCTCTCACCCAGACAGGTGTGCAGTGGCACAATCTCAGCTCACTGCAGCCTCCGTTTCTTAGGCTCTAGAGATTCTCCTGCCTCAGCCTCCCACGTAGCTAGGATTACAGGCATGTGCCACCACACCCGGCTGATTTTTGTGTTTTTAGTGGAGATGGGGTTTCACCATGTTGGCCAGGCTAGTCTCGAACTCCTGACCTCAGGTGATCAGCCCACCTTGGCCTCCCAAAGTGCTGGGATTACAGGCTTGAGCCACCGCGCCAGCTGTCACTTCTCTTCCTCTCTACTTCTTTCTTCCCTTCCTTTCTCCCTTCTTCCCTCCCTTCTTTCCTCCTCCTTCCTTCTTTCTTTTCATGTATCCATTCAACAAACAAGTATTTAGAGCAGGGATGTCCAAACTTTTGGCTTCCCTGGGCCACACAGGAAGAATTGTCTTGGGCCACACAGAAAATATACAAACATTAATGATAGCTGATGAACTAAAACACACACATACACACACACACACACACACACACACACACACACATCTTATAATGTTTTAAGAAACTTTACAAATTTGTGTTGGGCAGCATTCAAAGCCATCCTGGGCCACATGCGGCCCGTGGCCTTGGGTTGAACAAGCTTGATTTAGAGGTTCTTTTATGCAAGGCCAAGTGCTAGATGTTGGGGCTGCATTGTGAACAGAGGAAGGCCCCTGCCCCGGGAACAGAGCGTAATTCCCTTACAGTGTAGAACACATGAGCCATGAGATTAGGAGCTGCAGGGTCTTGTTTATCACTGTATCCTCTACCCCTACCTAGCTCAGCACATGGCAATAAGCACATGCCCAAAAATACGTTGAGTGAGTGAATACAAGTTCAGTGTTGCTTCACCGACTAAAGGGTACTCTTGAACTCCCTCAGCTGGTTAATGCTACCCTGCAGACTGTCCATGTTGCCCTCAGTAAAAACAGAGCCAGTGTACATTCAGATCTTAAGACTGGTCATCCGGAATACATACCTTATGAGAAAGTAAGGATATTCAGGTTCAGTAATGATACACTTGGTTTGCAAATAACACATGTTCGTTTGCATGTTGCTAAAGACTCCTTGCTAGGAAACGAAACACTTGTAATTTAATATGCAATGTTCTCAAGAGTCTGAGGCCAAACCACCTCAAGCTGTGAATGCCTTGGCTCTGAAGAGCCCGCTAGGGTCAGGGCAGGGCAGCACTTGGCCTGATGCTCCTCCAGAATAAACCAAACAGCCACAGGAAGTGGTTTCTGTGATTCAGTAGGTGGCACACTTCCTTTTGAGTCAGAACTGAATCACAGCTGTGAGAGGCGAAAAAGACCTATTTCTTTATCCCATACTTTTTCCCTATTCCCAGTGGTAAATTTATCACGAACTGTCATATAATGTATCCTGTTTAGTTTAGTGTATTTAAGCAAAACAAAAAAACGAATGAGCAAATCAAGTATGAGGAAGCACGAAAGGAGGGGGAAACACGGCCAACTGAAATTAATCCAAACGTCATTACGTCGTCACAGGGCCATATCCTCGGAGGTGCTGAAAGAAATGCCGAGTGATTTTGCTGAAGTCATTGAGACCCCTGGTTTTCTCAACTGGAGTCTGACCCATTTTCAGTGAAAGCAGTTAGATCACACTTAACATAAACTGTGTTGCTTCAAATGGGCCTGCCCTCCTCTTCACTCGCTGACCCTGGTTTGCTCCTTGCCATGTCTGCTGGAAGGCCGTGCTCTGTCTGTCCCAGGCATGGCCCTAGTTCAGCTGTGGGTGAAATGATCCTGTTCTGAATGTACTGAATGCTGCTGGCAATGCTGTAAATTGTTTTGAGGCTTAAGGAAAAACCCCATAGATATCAACAAGTCATAAAAACATGCGTATTTTCTTTCTCTTCGTCTGTTTCCCACTCTGTGTTTTATTCTTCGATATTAATAGTTCTGGGAATGTAAATATATTTAACCAAATTTTCCTCTGATGAATTAGATTTTAGTATAATTTGTGGCTTCCTTGCATACTAATTTGTTCAGATTGGTAGCATGCTTCAGAACAAAGCTTCAGAGACTCAGGCTATGCATCCTATAACACTCTTGGAAGACCCAATAATCAGACTGGAATAAGAAATCTTATTGCCATGTTAATATTTCATTTTCCTTCTGGGAAATATTCCAATAATGTAAAGAAAACAAGATTCAAAGTCGCATAGACCCATGTACGCATTCAATCTACACAACATTTGTGGAGCTGTGTGACCTTCAATAAGTCTCTTAACCTCTCTGAGCCATAATTTCCTCAGTCTAAAAAATGGGATGCTAACATAAGGCCAACATTACAGTGAGAACTAAATAAAGCTTTTACATAGTGTCTAGGACAGCTCCTAGCTCATATTTAGTGTTTAAAATAAGCCTCTGACCTTTCTCTTTATTTACAATACCTTTCCTTTGGGAGGTAAGGACAGCATTTAGACACAACTGTACAGGCACGCTAAGTCTCATCCTTCCAAAGACGTCAGTCACATTCAGCTCCTTTAGCAGTTTCATCAACAGCACCTGGAGCACATGGGATACCAAAGAGCAAGTCAGATTCCTTAATAAAGTGGTAAAGAAGGCCAGCCAGGATGCAGGTTCTAAAGCCAAGGCCAGCTCTTCTGGGCTGGACAGTTGTGGCTGATAGATGACAGCCAAATGTAACAGGAGTCCTCATTTGACATATTGAAGGGAACACCTCCAGGATGGGCAGGAAAAAGAACTATCAACACTACTCACCGCCAGCAGTGAGTGCCCAGGTCAAACTGGACAAGGGCTGGCAGACAGGTAGAAATGTGAATATATCGTCAGATTTGAAAAACCCTTCTAAAATGTCCATCCTCCCATATCCCTTTGATGCTTCCCACATCCCCCCAATTCCTCCCAAATGGCATATAAAAAGGGTGATAGCTTTCAGACAAGGTAATCCCCAAACAGTTAAGATCCAGAGCATCATCTTGTATATACCTGTCTTCGAGCTATCACGTTGTGTATTGGGGTTTCCTGATTACTTGACAGACTCTTCTGCTAGACAAGTTCCTGAAGATAAGGAGTGGGTCTTATTCATCCTTTAGCCAAGCCTTACCTGTAGCTCACATGTAGCCCATGGTAGATGCTCAACCAATTTTGTCAACGTGAGAGAAATACAAGAAAGCCAAGTCAGAAATACCACTGTTGCTGTTAGAGAACTTCAAAGATGAATTGCTGGTCTCTGGTGCCAAGGTCCCATAAGAGTGACAGGTGGGTGAACTTCTTGTGAGAAAAGGAGTCAGAAGTCAGAACCCATAGTGTACCAACATGACAGAAAAGAAGATGAAAGCTGTTTTCAAAATGCACCTGTCTAAGGCAATCCGAGCTTGACACATGATTTCTGGAGGTCTGGGCATTGTCTGAGTGCAGTGTTGATTATATGTCTCCTGGAGGCTTCTGTTTAAATAACTGCCAGAGCAGGATGACTCAGCAGCGGGAGGATGAGATGCTCTTGAGCTGCCTCCCTCTTTAAGCAACAAATCACATTGCCCTGAGTGCCTGTGGCAATCTCTGATACGACACACTCCTTCCTGCCAGCCCATCAGCCAGGGTGGCAAGTCACAGTTACTAATCTGGAGACTGACCAAAATTGCTGAGAGGCATAGTCTCATGCTCCAAGTGTGGAGAATGATCTTCAAAATGAACTCATATCAATACCTTTTGTTTCTGTGATGGACTCTTACTCTGTTGCCCAGGCTGGAGTGCAGTGGTGCCATCTCGGCTCACTGCAAACTCCACCTCCTGAGTTCAAGAGATTCTCCTGCTTCTGTTTCTCGAGTAGCTGGGATTACAGACACCCGCCACCACACCCAGCTAATTTTTGTATTTTTAGTAGAGACAGAGTTTCAGCATGTTGGCCAGGCTGGTCTCAAACTGCAGACCTCAGGTGATCTGCTCACCTCAGCCTCCCAAAGTGCTGGGATTCTAGGCATGAGCCATGGCACTCAGCCTTGTTTCTAAAATTTAGAGACTGATTTTAAATTTCTAGTCTGTCTCCATATCCGACACTCCCGACTGTCTTCAGGATAAGGAAATTCAATATCCTGGCCATTAGGGTGCTAGGGGAATTTATCTATACCTACCTTCCCAGCATGATAGAATCTTAATTTGTTTTGCTTTTTTTTTTTTTTTTCCTCCTTGACATTGGCTTACTTGTGTTTGTTTCTTTATTTTGTTCCTGGCAGATAAATGGTGGCAGGACAAAGCTATAAGAATGTGGCCTAGAGGTCAGGTACAGTGGCTCACACCTGTAATCCTAGCATTTTAGGAGGCCGAGTCCTGCAGATTACTTGAGGTCAGGAGTTAGGGACCAGCTTGACCAATATGGTGAAACCCTGTCTCTAAAAAATTCCAAAAAATTCCAGGTGTGTTGGTCCATGCCTGTAATCCCAGCTACTCAGGAGGCTGAGGTAGGAGAATCGTTTGAACCTGGGAGATGGAGGTTGCAGAAAGCCGAGATCACCCCAGTGTACTCCAACCTGGGCAACAGAGCGAGACTCATTCTGGCAAAGCAAAAAAAGAGAGGAAAGGGTAGTGGAAGGGAGAGGAAAGGAGAGAAAAGTGACCTAGGAGGAAATCCTACCTAGCAGCTATTTCCTGAGAATTGCAGAAGTTACCGTTATTAAAATTTAGTAGGCTGGATATGGTGACTCATGCCTATAATCCCAGCACTTTGGGAGGCTGAGGTGGGAGGATCTCTTGAGCTCAGGCGTTCAAGACCAGCCCAGGCAAGAGTGATAACCTGCCCTTACAAAAATATCAAAAAATTAGCGGGACATGGTGGTGTGCATCTTTGGTCCCAGCTACATGAGAGGCTGAGGCTGGATGATGACTTGAGCGTAGGAGATGGAGGCTGTGGTGAGCCATGATCATACCACTGCGCTCCAGCCTGGGTGACAGAAAGAGACCCTGTCTCAATCTAAATAAATAAATAAATAAATAAATAGCACAGCACTTTCATATTTGTTGTCAAAAATCAGTATTCTCTGGATTTTTTTGTTTGACAAATGTCGGTCAATTTTCAAGTAGGAATCCACGAATAGCTTAAATATAATAATCAAAAACTATACCTGTAGGAATAACTGAAATTTGTGATTTGGATTAGTTGCTCTGTGCTATGCCTGAAATGAGCTAAATAGGTTTCTAATTTATTATTATTATTTTTTTTTTGAGATGGAGTCTGGCTCTGTTGCCCAGGCTGGAGTGCAGTGGCGCAATCTCAGCTCACTGCAACCTCCACCTCCCAGGTTCAAGCAATTCTCCTGCCTCCGCCTCCCAAGTAGCTGAGATTACAGGCACACGCCACCACACCCGGCTAATTTTTCATACTCTTTGGTAGAGACGCGTTTTCACCCATGTTGGTCAGGCTGGTCTCCGACTCCTAACCTCAAGTGATCTGTTCACATCGGCCTCCCAAAGTGCTGGGATTACAGGTGTGAGCCACCACAACCAGCTGGTTTCTAACATATTTTTAAGCATTATAAATGCTTTATCTTGTCTGCAGGGCTGATTCGATTTTCAGATTATGTTTTTGCAACCCCTGGTTCAGATCAAAGGAATGACAATCCACACTATCCACAACCCCACTATTCACCTCACACCATCCTTCCTACTCACTGCAAACCGATTTCTAACAGGAATTTCCTCGGCTACAGTAGTACTGTCTCTGTGGAGCAAGGACTTTGGGTCACACATTTTGTGTTTCCTCAGAGCTTAGTTCAGTGGGTCCTGTCCATGTTGTGGTGCTTAACACCACTGATTTGATTTGACTTTGAAAGAGGAGCTCTCCATTTACCTCCAACCTCTGCAGATTCCACTCAAGGATAATTGTGAATTGTGGTTTTTTTATTTACCCCCCAGGGTTTTCATTGTTAACCTAATTATTATTTGCAATATTAATTTCTTTTGGCAGGCAGTAGCAATTTTACAAATCTTTTCTGGAGCCCAGAGAAAAATGTTTCCACTTGAGATAAATGTTTGGGTAACAGTAATGAAGAGAGAAAATATTCAGACTTTTTATGATTCTAATTCACTTGCAAATTTCAGTTTTTCTGCTTTGAGATACTCTGTAGCTACAAGTCCTTAGGAAATCCACTTTGGTTTACTTATAATAATTTTAAACAGTGTTTTAAAATGAAACAAGTTAAACAACATGTTGTTTTATTAGTTTATTGTAAACATTTAAAAATACACAGATAAGGCTGGGTGCAGTGACTCATGCCATTGAACTCCAGCCTGGGCAATAGAGTGAGACTTTATCTCAAAAACAAAACAAAAAAACCTAGATAAGCACACAGAAGAAACTCTGAAACATCCATAATCTCACAACCAAGAAGTAACAATGATAGACATTCTGGAGTACACACTTTACAAAGTTGTTTGTTTTGGAGCTGGAGATGGGAAGGGGAGGGTGGGAAGGTGACGTGGTAGGCCAGGTCTTTTGTTTGTTTGTTTTTGTTGCTGCTGTTGTTTGAAGCAGGGCCTCACTCTGTCACCCAGGCTGGAGTGCAGGCTGCGATCTGGGCTCACTGCAGCCTCGACCTCCCTGGGTTCAAGTGATCCTTCCATTTCAGCCTCCTGAGTAGCTGGGACTATAGGCGCATGCAACCATGCCCAATTAAATTTTCTTTTCTTTCTTTCTTTCTTTTTTTTTTTTTTTTCTGTATTTTGTAGAGATGGGTTTTCACCATGTGGCCTAGGCTGGTCTCAAATTCCTGAGCTCAAGTCATCTGCCTGCCTCAGCCTCCCAAATTGCTGGCATTACAGGAGTGAGCCACTGAGCCCAGTCAGGAAAGTTTTACCTTGTATAAGGAAAACTGATCATGCTAGTTTGTTACCTACTTTTCAAATTTAGTAACAGATGACACACCCTTTTCTATAGCCATTTAATTGCTGTAACAATTTTTTTTTTTTTTTTTTGAGATGAAGTTTCCCTCTTGTTGCCCAGGCCGGAGTGCAATGGTGTGATCTTGGCTCACCACAACCTCCATCTCCCGGTTCAAGCGATTCTCCTACCTCAGCCTCCAGAGTAGCTAGGATTACATGCATGTGCCACCACACCCAGCTAATTTTGTATTTTTAGTAGAGGCAGGGTTTCTCCATGTTGGTCATGCTGCTCTTGAACTCCCGACCTCAGGTGATCTGTCCTCCTCAGCCTCCTAAGGTGCTGGGATTACAGGCGTGAGCCACTGCCCCCAGCCTAACAATTTTTTTGCTATAACAATTTATTATTTTATGGCTTCATAATATATTTAACCAAACCTTATATTTCCCATTACTATATAATGCTACAAGGGCACTTTTATAGATAAATATTTGTCTGAATCTCTATTCCGCCCTACAAGTAGACTTCCTGAATTGAATGTCATGATCTTTCTGAAGCTCTTTTTTTTTTAAATAAATGATAGCCAAATGCCGTGGCTCCCACCTGTAATCTCAGCACTTCAGGTGGCCCATGGGGCAGATCGTTTGAGGTCAGCAGCTTGAGACCAGCCTGGCCTACATGGCAAAACCCCATCTCTACTAACAGTACAAAAAAAAAAGATGGTAACATTTCTCTTTAGAAAATTTGTATCGGCTGGGTGCACTCACACCTGTAATCCCAGCACTTTGGGAGATCCAGGTGGGCGGATCACGAGGTCAGCTTTTCAAGACCACCCTGACCAACATGGTGAAACTCTGTCTCTACTAAAAATACAAAAATTAGCCGGGTGTGGTGGTGGGCGCCTGTAATCCCAGCTTCTCAGGAGGCTAAGGCAGGAGAATCGCTTGAACCCGGGAGTCAGAGGTTGCAGTGAGCCTACGTCACAATATTGCACTCCAGCCTGGGTGACAGAGAGAGACTCTGTCTCAAAAGGAAAAAAAAAAAAGAAAAATCGTATCAACTTAAACTCTTATGAGTGCTACATATTTTTAGAATTATCATGATAATCTCTCTCTGCTGCCAAATACCTTAGTGTGTGTGTGTGTGTGTGTGTGTGTCTAAATTAGCAAACATTTATTGTGCACCTCCTAAGTTCTAGGCACAGGAAGAGTGGTAGAGAATGTATTTTTAATTTTTACTTACTTAATTAATTAATTCCTTATTTTTCAGACACGGTCTGGCTCTGTCACCCAGGCTGGAGTGCAACCTCTGCCTTCCAGTTCAATCGATTCTTGGGTTTTGGTCTCCCAAGTAGCTGGGATTACAGGTACCTGCCACCATGCCCAGCTAATTTTTGTATTTTTAGTAGAAATGGAGTTTCACCATGTTGTCTAGGCTTGTCTTGAACTCCTGATCTCAAGTAATCATTGTGCCTTGGCCTCCCAAAGTGCTAGGATTACAGGCATGAGCCA
Organism: Cebus imitator; assembly: GCF_001604975.1. Classification (NCBI taxonomy): domain Eukaryota; kingdom Metazoa; phylum Chordata; class Mammalia; order Primates; family Cebidae; genus Cebus; species Cebus imitator. The sequence goes on from NW_016107331.1 coordinate 11,859,929, forward strand.
CCATGCCCAGCCTATTTTAATTTTTTTTATTTTAAGACTAGTCAAGTGCACTAGTGAGAAGTGGAGAAGAGCAGAACAGAGAACTTAAATCTTATTGATGGAATTGTGCAATGAACAAATTATGTAATTTTAGCTTGAGTTATATGCTATGAAGAACGGGAAAGCAGTACGTACATGCATTTGTGTGAAACTGGGGTGGGGAGTCGGGTATCATTTTTTTTTTTAATTTTTAAAATAGTGTGCTATTTTTATTTTATTTCAACAGTTTTTGAAAAACAAGTTGTTTTTGGTTACATGGGTAAGTGCTTTAGAGGTGATTTCTGAGATTTTGGTGCACCCATCACCCAAGCAGTGTGCACTGTACCCAATGTGTAGTCTTTTATTTCTCGCCTCCCTCCCACCCTTCCCCTCAAGTCCCCAAAGTCCATTATATCATTCTTATGCCTTTGCATACTCATAGCTTACCTCTCACTTATGGGTGAGAACATGATGTTTAGTTTTCCATTCCTGGGTTACTTCGCTTAGAATAATCATCTTCAACTCCATGCAGTTTGCTGTGAATGCCATTATTTCATTCCTTTTTATGGTTGAGTAGTATTCCATAGTGTACATGTATCATATTTTCTTTATCCAGTTGTTGGTAATTTGGCTGGTTCCATAGTTTTGCAATTGTGAATTATGCTGCCATAAACACGTGCACAAGAGTCTTTTTTATATAATGACCTATATTATGACTTATTTTCCTTTGGGTAGATACCTAGTAGCGGGATTGCTGGATCAAATTGTAGTTCTACTTTTAGTTCTTCAAGGAATGTTCATATTGTTTTCTGTGGTGGTTGTACTAGTTTACATTCCCACTGGCAGTGTAAAAGTGTCCCCTTGGGCCTGGTGTGGTGGCTCATGCCTGTAATCCCAGTACTTTGGGAGGTCAAGGTGAGTGGATCACGAGCTCAGGAGATCAAGACCACCCTAGCCAACATAATGAAATCCCATCTCTACTAAAAATACTAAGCATAGCCAGGCATGATGATGTGCCTGTAGCCTGTAATCCCAGCTACTCCGGAGGGTAAGGCAGGAGAATCCCTTGAACCTGGAAGGCGCAGGTTGAAGTGAGTCAAGATCACACCACTGCACTCCAGCCTGGGTGACAGAGCGAGACTTCATCTCCAAGAAAAAAAAAGTGTCCCTGTTTTACCACATTCCATCCACATCTGCCCTTCCCTTCCCTTCCCTTCTCTGCCCTGATTTTCCTTGCCTTTTTTTTTTTTTTTTTTTT
>NW_016107331.1:11861494-11865326 GCF_001604975.1 Cebus imitator
AAAAAAAATTTTAGAGATAGGGTCTCACCTTGTTGGTCATGCTGGTCTTGAACTCCTGACCTCAAATTATCTGCCTGCCTTAGCCTCCCAAAGTGCTGGGATTACGAGCATGAGCCACCACACCTGGCTCAAAATCTATTATTTTTTTGTTTTTAAATTATGGCTATTGTTACAGGAGTGAGGTGGTATATCACTGTGGTTTTAATTTTCATTTATCTGTAATTAGTAATGTTGAGCATTTTTTTATGTTTGATTTTTTCATATGTTTGATTAAAACTGGGAGGCAGAGGTTGCACTCCAGCCTGGGTGACAGAGCCAGAACTTGTCTGAAAAATAAGGAATTAATTAATTAATTAAAAATTAAAAATAAGTTATCTACCTTGTTCACCCTTCCTTGCCTAGAACTTGGGAGGCACACAATAAATTTACGTATCTTCTTTTGCCATTTACATGTCTTCTTTTGAAAATTGTCTATTCATGTCCTGTGCCCACTTTTTGATGGGATTATTTGGTTTTTTTCTTACTGGTTTGAGCTCTTTCTTTTGCTGTGCAAAATAAATTTAGTTTAATTTAATTAGTTCCCATCTATTTATTTTTGTTTTTGTTGCATTTGCTTTTGGGTTCTTGGTTTTGAACTCTTTGCCTAAGCCAATGTCTAGAAAAGTTTTTCTGATGTTATTTTCTAGAATTTTTAAGGTTTCAGATCTTAGACTTAAGTCTCTGATCCATCTTAATTTTTGTATAAAGTGAGAGGTGAGGGGATCCAGTTTCACTTTTCTATATGGGGTATGCCAATTATCTCAGCATCACTTGTTGAATGGGATGTCCTTCCCCACTTTGTTTTTGTTTGCTTTGCTGAAAGTCAGTTGGCTGTATTTAGCTTTACTTCTGGGTTCTCTATTCCATTCCATTGGTCCACATGCCTGTTTTTAGGGTAATACTATTTTAGATAGATGGTCAGGGAAGCCCACTTTCTAAAACTAATACCTATTTATTTCAGAAACCTTTGAATGTGGACAAGCGTATGGAGGAAACAAAAGTTACCTAATTAACTCATCTTTAACCCTGGCACTTTGGTTTCTTTAATCTTTTAATATGTTCAGTTTTTGTTTTCCTATACAGATATTGATATATTCTTAGAATACTACTGGGCCAGGTGTGATGGCTTACGCCTGTAATTGTAACACTTTGAGAGGGAGGCCGAGGTGGGTGGACCACTTCTCAGCAGTTGGAGACCAGCTTGGGCAACATAGTGACACCCCATCTTTTATCTCTTTTTTTTGAGATGAAGTCTTGCTCTGTCATCCAGGGTGGAGTGCAGTGGCTCAATCTTGACTTACTGCAATCTGCACCTCCCAGGTTCAAGTGATTCTCTTGCCTTACCCTCTCAAGTAGCTGGGACTACAGGCACGTGCCAGTACACCCAACTAATTTTTGAAATTTAAAAAAATATATATTTTTCTTTTTTTATATATTTTTTTCTTTTTTTTAAGATGGGGTTTCACCATGTTGGTCAGGCTGGTGTTGAACTCCTGACCTCAGGTGATCCACCCACCTCAGCCTCCCAAAGTGCTGGGATTACAGGTGTGAGCCACTGAGCCCGGCCAAGACTCCATCTCTACCAGAAATACAAAAAATTAGCCTGGCCTGGTGGCAGGCGCCTGTGATCTCACCTTCTTGTGAAGCTGAGGTGGGAGGATAGCTTGAGCCCAGGAGGCGGGGGCTTTAGTGATCCAAGATCATGGCACTGCTCTCCAGTCTCGGTGACAGAGTGAGACCCCATCAAAAAAAAAAAAAAAAAAAGAGAGAGATGCTATTGAACACACTGGCTCAGCATATGCACAGCTTTTTAAATAATTTAATTTATTTCCATTTTTATTGCCCTTTCCCAAACATTCTGAAGATTATTACAATGGATTTTTTAAATTTTTTTGCTAGCTGACTCCTTCCCAAGAGGGTAAAGAGCCAGACCTGGTGTTCCATTCCACATATATTAATCAGTAAGTCAGTCACCTTTCCTGGAGGAGAGTGTCTGCAGACAGAAACACCAGGAGGTGCTTAGAAATAATCTCTCTTTTTTTTTGAGCCGAAGTCACGCTCTGTCACCTAGGCTGGAGTGCAGTGGCACCTTCTTGGTTCACTGCAACCTCCACCTCCCAGGTTCAAGTCATTCTCCTGCCTCAGCCTCCTAAGTAGCTGGAATTACAAGCGCATGCCACCACGCCCGGCTAATTTTTGTCTTTTTGGTAGAAACCGGGTTTCACTATTTTGATCAGGCTGGTCTCAAACTCTTGACCTCGTGATCTGCCCGCCTCGGCCTCCCAAAGTGCTGGGATTACAGGCATGAGCCACTTCGCCCGGCCAGAAATAATCTCTCTTTAAAACCAGACTGGGTTCGGTGGCTCACACCTGTAATCCCAGCACTTTAGGAGGCCGAGGTGGGTAGATCACCTGAGGTCAGGAGTTGAGACCAGCCTGGCAAGCATGGTGAAACCCCTTTCTCTGCCAAAATATAAAAATTAGCCAGGTGTGGTTGTGTGCGCCTGTATCCCAGCTACTCAGGAGGCTGAGGCAGGAGAATGGCTTGAACCTGCACATGGCCAGATTCTAATTGGCCTGCTTTTGTGCTTGCCTCTTCTCTGCACCCCTCACCCTAGGCCCCACATGTTCTTCTCCCCTCAGTAATTTTGTCCTCACAGAACATCAAGAGCCACTATATCTATATCACTTAGGGTATAGACAGGAAAGAGATGCTCACACAAACTGGCTAATTTGAAGACCGTTTAATAAAGGAACAATTTACAAAGGTAAGGACAGGTATGAGGGAAGTAAAAAAGGAATAGAGCAATATCCCAGAGTGCAGGAAGTGGTTACAGGGAGTGTAGACTGGAAGATAACCAGGCCTTAGATCAGAGCTCTTTGATTGCCTTCTGACAGTTCAGCCCATATTACCCTCATCCCTGGCACAGGGCAAGGGGAGGAAGGTAAAGAGTGGATCTGGGGGCAAATAGAAGAAACTTTTAAAATGTAAATCAGAGATGTTTCTTCCCTTTTCTGAATCCCCTAATGTACGCCCATTTCAGTGGTTAGAGAGATATACCTTATCTCCTCTTGTGGTTTTCTTTTTCTTTCTTTTTTTTTTTTTTTGAGATGCAGTTTTGTTCTTGTTGCCCAGGCTGGCGTGCGATGGCATGATCTTGGCTCACTGCAACCTCTGCCTCCCAGGTTCAAGCAATTCTCCTGCCTCAGTCTCCCGAGTAGCTAGGATTACAGGCATGCATCACCACGCCCAGCGAATTTTGTGTTTTTAGTAGAGACAGGATTTCACCCTCGGCCTCCCAAAGTGCTGGGATTACAGGCGTGAGCCACTGCGCCTGGCCTGGTTTTCTTAAAGCGAGATTATTCCTGAGCACCTCCTGGTCTTTCTGTCTGCAGACACTCTGCTGCCAGAACGATACCTGACTTACTGATTGATAAATGTGGAATGGAACACCAGGACTGGCTCTTTACCTCTTGGGAAGGAGTCAGCTAGCAGAAAGCAAGCGTTCTGTTTTGCTCTTCTGTCAGGTAAGCCTTCCTTGGGTTCTTTCTGCCTAATGTTGGGAGTTTAGGACTAGTAATTCCCCTTAGCTAACAACCTAAAGCAGCATCTAACAATCTGTAATAAAGTTGATGTGCTGGTTTCCATTTTTACTTTGAAATAGAACTTCATTCACTCGGCCGGGCGTGGTGGCTCAAGCCTGTAATCCCAGCACTTTGGGAGGCCGAGGCGGGTGGATCACGAGGTCAAGAGATCGAGACCATCCTGGTCAACATGGTGAAACCCCGTCTC
>NW_016107331.1:11865476-11869435 GCF_001604975.1 Cebus imitator
GTGAGCCGAGATCGCACCATTGCACTCCAGCCTGGGTAACGTGAGTGAAACTCCGTCTCAAAAAAAAAAAAAAAAGAACTTCATTCACTCACTCACAAATGCTTTTTTGAGAGCCTGCTATGTACCAGATACTGTTCTGCTGCTTGGGATACGAGGGGGAGACAAATAAAAACAGACAAAAATCCCTTGTTTTGTTGTACTACTTATTTAAAATGTGGGTGGAGAACAAGGACACAATTTATTGGGGGATAGCTTCTGAAACCTTCAACTTTATTTATTTATTTATGAGATGGAGTCTCACTGTGTCACCCAGGCTGGAAGGCAGTGATGTGATCTCGGCTCACTGTAACCTCAGCCTCCCGGGTTCAAACGATCCTCCTGACTCAGCTGCCTGGGAAACTGTGACCACAGGCACATGCCACCACCCCCGGCTAATTCTTGGGGTTTGACTATGTTGCCCAAGCTGGTCTCAAACTCCTGAGCTCATGTGATCTGCCCACCTAAGCCTTCCCAAAGTACTGGGATTACAGGTGTGAGCCACCGCACCGGCTGCCTTCAACTTTATTCAGAGCAATGTGCTCATTAAAATACAAAATTCTGGCCTGGCACATTGGCTCACACCTGTAATCCCAGCACTTTGGGAGACCGAGGCGGGCGGATCACGAAGACAGGCATTCAAGAACAGTCTGGGCAACATGGCGAAACCCGTCACTACTAAAAATACAAAATTTAGCTGGGCATGATGGTGGGCACCTGTAATCCCAGCTACTCGGGAGGCTGAGGCAGAAGAATTGCTTGAACCTGGAAGACTGGAGATTGCGATGAGCCAAGATCCTGCCATTGCACACCAGCCTGGGCAACAGAGGGAGACTCCGTCTTGACAACACAAAACAAAAAAGTTGTGGCCAGGCGTGGTGGTGCTAGCCGTTGGTCCCAGCTACTCGGGAGGCTGAGGCACAAAGATCCCTTGAACCCAGGAGGTAGAGGTTTGCAGTAAACCGAGATCTTGCCACTAAACTCCAGCCTGAGCGACAGAGCCAGACCTTGTCTCAAAAATAAGTAAAGAGAGAAAACAAAACAAAACAAAAGTAATTAAAACAAAATAAGTACTCCTCATAATCTACAAAGCTCTTCCTGGTATGATCCCTGCAGCTCCTGTCCTCATCTCCGGCCACGCTCTGGCTCCCTTTCTGGTTGTGCTGGCCTTCATGCTGTTGTTTGGTCATGCCAGGCATATTCCCTCCCTTGTCCTTTGCACGCTGGTCCCTCTGCCTGGATGGCTCTTCCTTTACATAGCCACATGATCTGGTGCCTCCCTTCTGTCAGGTATCTGTTTACCTTCACAGAGAGGATTTTCCCGTGTACCTACAGAAAATGAACTCATCTCTGTCTTTGTCTAGTTCCCGTCCCCAGTTTCATTTTTCTTCATATCACTTACCACCACATATACGTATATGGGTTCCATGTTCCTCACTGTCTAGCACAGGTGAAACACTATCTGCTTGCTCTGTGTATCATGCTTATTTGTTAGCCAGACAAGGTTCTAAGTGTTTTACAATGGTTAACTCATTTAGTATTACATCATATCACTTCATATCAACCTTCTAAGGTAAGAACTGTTATCATCTGTACTTTATAGATAAAGAGGCTGAGGCAAAGAGAGATTTTTAAAATCTATCCAAGGTCACAGAGCTAGTAAGGGGTGGAGCAGATATTTAAACAGACCTCAGATTATATCCTTGAGGAGAATCACAAACAGTAGCAGAGCAAGGACTTGGTTTTGTTCACGTTCTACCCTCAGAGCTTAGAATAGTGCCTGGCACTTAGGATAAATGAATGAATAAATGAAAGAACGTTATCTGTTTCTTAGGGTTGTTCTGAAGATTAAAAGTAGTTATTCATGTAAAGGGCTTAAATCAGTGCATGGCACGTAGTCAGAACTCAATACAGGTTGAGAAAATCTGGAACTTCTGGTTAACCTTGGGCTGTATCAAACCTTTGTCCTAATGTTCTGAACAGAGTAAAGTAATTAGATATTGTAATGGATTCTCAACTTAAAATTTGAAGACTAGGCCAGCTGCTGTGGCTTATGCCTGTAATTACAGCACTTTGGGAGGCCAAGGGGGGTGGATCACAAGGTCAGGAGATCGAGACCATCCTGGCTAACACAGTGAAACCTGTCTCTATTAAAAATACAAAAAATTAGCCAGGTGTGGTGGCACGCGTCTGTAGTCCCAGCTACTCAGGAGGCTGAGGCAGGAATCACTTGAACCCGGGAGGCAGAAGTTATAGTGAGCCGAGATCACGCCACTGCACTCCAGCTTGGCAACAAGAGTGAGAAACAGTCTAAAAAAAAAAAAAGAAATTGAGAATACTTCTCACATTATGCTCAAAGCTATCAAATATATAATTGCTGGACCCTGAAATGGACTAATGTCTTCAGTACTAAAATCAAATAATGGGATTTTTCTTAACTCAGAAAACATATCAAACAAGTGAACAGAATTTTCTAAATTTTAGATGTTTCTCCCATGTATTTTTCTTTCTTTCTTTTTTTTTTCTTAAGATGGGGTTTCACCATGATGGCCATGCTGGTCTGGTCTTGAACTCCTGACCTCAGGTGATCCACCCACCTCGGCCTCCCAAAGTGCTAGGATTACAGGCGTGAGCCACCGCGCCTGGCCTCTCCCATGTATTTTTCTTAAAACATCAACTACTGCATTTTATCTGCTGGGTACAAGAGTGAGTGAACAAGTAGCAAATACTAACAGGAAAAGATGGAAAGAGCCCTAGTTGGAAATCAGGAAGCATCCATGGTTTATAAGTATGAGATCAAGGGAATGTGATTTACAACACCAACATTGGATATTCTCAAAAAAGAAATTAAATAAATGCATAAACATTTGTTTATCTGTCTAGGTATCTCCATTTAGATTTAGATATATAGACATGTCTTTTTGTACTAAATCAGAGTTTTTGGAATTTAAATAAATACATCCATATTTTATCATAACACAAAGAACACCTTGAATTTCAGGATATTCTGCTTCCTGAACAAGTTAAATAGCTATTGAACTAGGAAAGCAAAAACAAAAACCTGGCAAACTCAGTGTTAGAGATTTCCCATTGGCTCCCTCTTCACTTAAATGAGAAAACTCGCTAGAACTTTAGCAGAATTGTATTTGCAGTGTAACTTTGTTTTGAAGTTTCTTCTCCACCCAAGAGGAACTCAATCAGATATCTAGATTGCCAAAAAGTATTGTTTTATAATGGTTTTTTGTTTGTTTGTTTTTTGAGATGGAGTCTTGCTCTGTTGCCCAGGCTGGAGCGCAGTGGCGTGATCTCAGCTCACTGCAACCTCTGCCTCCTTGGTTCAAGTGATTCTCCTGCCTCAGCCTCCCCAGTAGCTGGGATTACAGGCATAAGCCACCATACCTGGCCTAGTTCTATAGTGTTACTCAGAGACTGTAAAGATATTCACATAGATCAGTAATTTTTTAAGTATAATTATCAAGAAAATTATAATCTTTTGTTTTTAATTTATATCAGCTATAAAAGAAAAACCAACAAACATTTTTCAGAAGTTGTTCAGGAGCCTAGTGTTATCTTGCTTAGTTATTTTTGCAAAGTGGTAGTCTCAATGCAGGCACTGGATGGCAAGAAAAATTTGCAGCTTAAGAGTAAAAATATGAAAATCACATGTCAGGCCGGGCGCGGTGGCTCAAGCCTGTAATCCCAGCACTTTGGGAGGCCGAGGCGGGTGGATCACAAGGTCAAGAGATCGAGACCATGCTGGTCAACACAGTGAAACCCCGTCTCTACTAAAAATACAAAAAATTAGCTGGGCATGGTGGTGTGTGCCTGTAATCCCAGCTACTCAGGAGGCTGAGGCAGGAGAATTGCCTGAACCCGGGAGGCGGAGGTTGCAGTGAGCCAAGATCGCGCCATTGCACTCCAGC
>NW_016107331.1:11869620-11894027 GCF_001604975.1 Cebus imitator
TCTCAGCACTTTGGGAGGCCGAGGCAGGCGGATCACCTGAGGTCGGGAGTTCAAGACCAGCCTGGCCAACATGGTGAAACCCTGTCTTATTAAAAAATAAAAATAAAAAAAAAAAAAAATGGAAAAGGCACTGAACTGTAGCTGTTTTCATTAGTGGGCATTGACTGTGCAAATTCCCACTTCAGTAGAGCTTTGCTATTGCCCCCAAACCATGCCCTTCATGCAAATATTAATGCAATTTCTACTGCAAGCAAAAATCATAGGGATATTAACCAGATCTCCTTGAACAGTTTCACTGAGTTCCTCCTGGCTGTAATGAATCTCCCCTAGCAGCCAGCTGAAACATGTTTATTTAAACTATTTAAACATTCACTTGGTGGAAAATAAGGGAGCAGCAGCAGCAGCATATTTAACAAAATTTTCTTAGCAAAAAAGGGAGACACACACATATGCATTTATAACAACTCTTTCTTACTTTACAGAAAGATGATACATCCCGAATCTAAAAAAAAGAAAGATATTTTTCCCAAAAATCACTTTTCAAAAAATCAAAATGCAAACAAATAAACAAAACCCCCCAAAACTTGGAATGTCCTTGTTCGCTAGTTTTTCCTTCCTCTTCAGTGTTGAAATTTCATTTCTCTTTCCACTGTATGTTTCATGTTGGTAAATCCCCTTAGATTAAAAAAAGAAGTTTTTTCTTTAGGCTATGTTATTAAAACCAGTCTAGTCTCACCTGTACGATTGAGGCAGCCATGGGAGTAATTTGTTTCTCTAACAGAATGAGTCTCTCCAGATCTAAGAATCAGCCTGGCTTTCACAAGCAAGCCACAAAAAACGTTATCAGGTCTATGGATCAGTCTGAGACCTGCCCTATCTTCCTAGAACAGTTTTCACATCTGATAAGAAGTGCTTAATATGCTTCAGAAAAATGTATATAGAGCTGGAGCTGGAGGACTCCCTGTTTAAAATGTGGATTCACATAGAAAAAAATCACAAGGAGGCCGGGCGTGGTGGCTTATGCCTGTAATCCAAGCACTTTGGAGGCCAAGGCGGGTGGATCACCTGAAGTCAGGAGTTCAAGACCAGCCTGACCAACACAGTGAAACCCCGTCTCATAAAAAAAAAAAAAAAAAATAATAATAATAAATAAAAGAAAAGAAAAAGAAAAAAATCACAAGGAGTCATGTACTGTGATCACAAGATTCAGCTGCTCCTCCCAGGTGCCCAGCCTCATGAAAGACACAACTCAGCTTCTGTTGCATTTTATTTTATTTTTTTAGATATTTGTTGTTTTGCATCCCCAGTAGAATGACTATTCTGTCACATTACACAGTAAAATAAATAATTTCCATATCTCTTTCAGTTGTCTTGTTTATTTGTGGTTCACACACCAACTAGTCCATTTTGTGGTCCCTCGACTTTGCCTAGAATGTAACACAAATGTAAACCTCAATGTATTTGAAGAACTAATGCTTGTATTTCACTTTTTCCTATATCTCCATTCACTATAACCTATGTTTTTTATAATCATGTAAAAATGATATTTATGTTTCTTCTAAAGTTGGAACATCTAGTTTATCATGTAATTAAAAGCTACAAATAATTGTTGCAAGTTAGGAAATTGTACTTGTAGCATGTAATTGGTATTGACAATAAATGCAAAGGTTTATAAAATTCAATTGCTATTCTATCACGTGGACCTCATCAGCCAGTTATAAACCAACCTCTCAAAATTTTCAGTACAAACTCATGTTCTGTACTTGTGAACCCTGAATCTCAATCACAAGGTGTATTTTAAATTCTAAATCCAAGAATAGTCTCAATTTTTTTTTTGAGACTGAGTCTCGGTTTGTCACCCAGGCTATAGTGCAGTGGCATGATCTCAGCTCACTGCAACCTCTGCCTCCCAGATTCAAGCAATTCTCCTTACTCAGCTGCCTGAGTAGCTGGGATTACAGGTGCCCACCACCACACCTGACTAATTTTTATATTTTTAGTAGAGACAGGGTTTCACCATGTTGGCCAGGCTGGTCTCAAACCCCTGACCTCGGGTGATCCACCTACTACGGCCTTCCAAAGTGCTGGGATTATAGGCGTGAGCCACTGAGTCTGGCTGTCAGTTTTTAATGGTGACATTATTTTTTGTTGAGATGCAGGTCTTGCTATTCTGCCCAGGCTGGTCTTGAACTCCTGGACACAAGTCATCTTCCCATCTCAGCCTCCCCAGCAGGCTATTTCACTGTTAGAGTTTAAGACTGTTGCTACTGCCTTCATTATGTCTCACTGACTTTATGAATCCAGTTCATAAAATTTTGCAGTGAAGAACACAATCTAACATATGTGCTGGTATCCTCAAGCTTATGGGTGAAAATGAGGACCAGAAAGAGAAACAAGTGCACAGAAAAATATATGGGTAAATGATTTCTCTATTTCCACCACCCTCACAATCTACCATAAAGTCCTGCCTATCCTACATTAAAGATCTACCTCTCACTTTCCTTGTTACCATCCGTCAGACCTGGTTCCCATTCTTTCTCACCTGGACTAGTGCAGAGCTTCCTGTCTTCCCACTTTTACTGTTGCTCCTGCTAATTTATTCTGCACACAACAGCCAAAGAGGTATTTAAAAATGTAAACCAAATTATCTGACCCCTTTCTCACAAAGGCATCCCTTTGCACCAAGAGAAAAATTTTTACCCCTTGGCATAGGTCATATTACACTACATCCCCTGGCTCCGCTTGTCCTTCCACACTAGTTATTTTATTTTATTTTATTTTTTCCCGATGGAGTTTTGCTATTGTTGCCCAGACTGGAATGCAACGACATAATCTCAGCTCACTGCAACCTCTGCCTCCCAGGTCCAAGCGATTCTCCTGCCTCAGACTCCCAAGTAGCTGGGATTGTTTTTGTGCTTGGGTTACACCATTGGATATTGAAACTCCTAATCTTGCAAAGTAAATTTTTTTTTGTTTTGTTTTAAGTCCTGTGTTTTTCCTAAGACCATTAAATAGTAATTTAACATTTGAGCTTTGTTTTTCTTATTGATAAAAGGCAATGTTAGCAAAATTCTTGCTATTAGATTCAAGTTCATTATTTTTCGGTTAAGGTTTTAAATAAAAACAAAACAAAAATGAAAAACCTCTTTGCATGTCTTAGGAGGATATTTAGGCTTTGCAAGGTGGCTCATACCTGTGATCCTAGTACTTGGGGAGGCCAAGACAAGTGGATTGCTTAAGCCCAGGAGTCTGAGACCAGCCTGGGCAACAAGGCAAAACCCCTTCCTACTAGAAGTACAAAAATTAGCTGGGTGTGGTGGTATGCATCTGTGGTCCCAGCTACTAAGGAGGCTGAGATGGGAGGATCACTGGAACCCTGCAGGTGGAGGTTGCAATGAGCCAGATAGTGCCACTGTACTCCTGGGTGACAGAGTGAGACCCTGCCTCAAATAAATAAATAAATACGTAAATAAATAAATAAGGTTTCATTTTAAAAAAGAAAAAGAAGAATATTTAAGTTGTCTTTTTTTTCAAAAAAATTTTTTTAAAGACAGGGTTTCACCATGTTGTCAGGCTGGTCTTGAACTCCTGACCTCAGGTGATCCACCCACCTTGGCCTCCAAAGTGCTTGGATACAGGCATGAGCCACCACTCCCAGCCTTAAATTGTCTTGAAATAAACTGTCAGTCCAATTGTGGTAGCTCACACCTGTAATCCCAGGACAGTTTGGGAGGCCAAGGCCGGAGGATCACTTGAGCACAGCAGTTTGAGATCAGCTTGGGCGACATGGCAAAACCCTATCTCTACAAAAAATACAAACATTAGCAGGTCGTGGTGGCAGGTACCTGTTGTCCCAGCTAGTCCAGAGGCTGAGGTGAGAAGATGGTTTGAGCCCTGGAGGCTGAGACTGCAACAAGCTGTGATCACTGTCACCGCACTCCAGCCTGGGTGACAGAGTGAAAGCTTGTCTCAAGAAAAGAAAACAAAAACCTGAATCCTCATTCTGATAGTTAGGAGTTCTGTGTTCTTGAGCAAATTAAAAACCTTACTAAATTCCAAATTCTTCAGCTGCAAATGTGGAATCATAATATTTATCTCCTAGAATTTTTTTAAGAATTAAGGCTAGGCGTGGTGACTCTCGCCTGTAATACACTTTGGAGGCGGAGTTGGGCGGATCACAAGGTCAGTAGTTTGAGGCCAGCCTGGTCAATATGATGAAACCCTGTCTCGATTAAAAATACAAAAATTATCTGGGCATGGTGGTGAGCACCTGTAATCCCAGCTACTCGGGAGGCTGAGGCAGGAGAATTGCTTGAACCTGGGGGCAGAGGTTAGAGTGAGCAGAGATTGGGCCATTGCACTCCAGCCTGGGCAACAGAGCGAGACTCCATCTCAAAAAAAAAAAAAAAAAAAAAAAAAGAAGTAAACCCTGGTGGCATTGACCATGACCCAGCAGGTGCTGCAGAACTACAACAATGAGCTGATAAAAAAAATTACTTAAAAAAAAAGAAAGGTGAGTTATTAAATGTATTTTATACAACATAAACTCTCAAAAAAATGATAGCTATTAATATACTATTTGTAGCAGTGTATTAATTTTGAATGGAGTTGATCCTCATTATTCCAGGATTCTGTATTTGTGAATTTGGCTATTTGCAGAAATTTATTTATAACCTCAAACCCAACACTTCTGACACTTCACAGACATGCACACAGAGGATGAGGCTGAACAAGGCAACACTCTGCCTTCTCGTTTCTGTTGTCATACTATAATACACACAAATGCTCTTTTCACAGTCTATTTAGTGCCATACTTTATTTTTGAACTTTTTGTTTTGTTTTGTTTTAAGATAGAATCTCACTCTGTCACTCAGCCTGTAGTTCAGTGGCACGATCTCTGCTCACTGCAGCCCCCTGCCTCACAGGTTCAAGCAATTCTTGTGCCTTAGCCTCCCAAGTAGCTGTGATCGCAGGTGTGTGCCACCACACCCAGCTAATTTTTTGTGTTTTTGATAGAGATGGGGTTTCACCATGTTGCCCAGGCTAGCCTTGAACTCCTGACCTCAAGTGATCCACCTGCCTAGGCCTCCCAAAGCGCTGTGATTACAAGCGTGAGCCACCATATCTGGCCACATTTTTGAGCTTTTTGTTGAGGAATTCACTGTTTAAAATGGTTCCCAGTGTGGTGCCAAAGTGCTATTTTATGTTCCTAAACACAAGACACGTGTGATGTGTCTTACAGATAAATCTTTGTATTAGATAAGCTTCATTCAGGCATGAATTATAGTGCTGTTGGACATAAGCGTATTAAGTAATTGTCTTCCTTTTTTTTCTTGTCTTTTCTTTGGAGACAGAGTCTTGCTCTGTCGCCCAGGGTGGAGTGCAGTGGTACAAACTTTGCTCACTGCAATCTCCGTCTCCCAGGTTCAAGCAATTTCTTGTGCCTCAGCTTCCCAAGTAGCAGGGACTACAGCCACCCATCACCACACCTGGCTAATTTTTGCTATTTTAGTAGAGTCAGGGTTTCACCATGTTGCCAAGGCTGGCTTTGAACTCCTGAGCTCAGGCAATCTGCCCACCTCTGCTTCCCAAAGTGCTGGGATTATAAGCATGAGCCACCAGGCCCAGTCAAGGGCCAAGTAATTGTCTTTGTAAACCAAAAATAAAATTCTAAGCTCCCCCAAGTATCTGAATGGATCTCTCCTCTCAGCCAAGGGCAGTCCAGAGTTAATCTGAAAATCTAGTTCAGGCTATGATGGAAGTGGGGGTTGTACAAAACTCATTATACTCCTCCAGCATCAACATCAATACAGCTTTTCAGTGTGATAAGATGCTTTTACAATCTATTGCTTCTGAAGCCTGCTATTTGGAGGCTTCGTCTGCATGATAAAACTGTGGTCTCCACAACCCTTTGTCTTATCCCAGACACTACTGTCTACTGTAAATAACTCTTACATTGACTCACGCCTGTAATCTCCGTACTTTGGGTGGCTGAGGCAGGCGGATCACAAGGTCAAGAGTTTGAGACCATCCTGGCCAACATGGTGAAACCCTGTCTCTACTAAAAAATACAAAACTTAGTTGGGCATGGTGGCGCACACCTGTAGTCCCAGCTACTCGGGAGGCTGAGGCAGGAGAATCACTTGAACCTGGGAGTTGTGCCACTGCCCTCCAGCCTGGTGACAGAGTGAGTGAGATGCTGTCTCAAAAAAAAAAAAATAAAATAAAATAAAAATTTCAATCAATTGCCAATTAGAACATTAAAAAATCTTTCTATGACCTGGAAGCTCCTCTTCCCTTCGAGTTGTCCTATCCTTACAAGATCTAACTAATGTAAATCTTACATTTATTGATTGATGTTTTATGTGTCCCTAAAATGTATAAAAGCAAGCTGTACCCTAAAAACCTTGGGCACATGTTGTCAGCACCTCCTGAGGCTGTGTGATGAATGAATCCTTAACCTTGGCAACAGAAACTTTCTAAATTGATTGAGACCTGGATCAGATGCTTTTGGGTTCACATCTTTAAACAGAAAAACATAAAACAAGGTTGTGTATTGATCGGTTGACAAAATGTTGTCACCAAGGGCTGTAGGAACCTAACCCTGTATTTTCCCTAGGAGCAATGAGTCATTATTCACTAATTCAGTGTTTGTGGAGACTTTACAGGACATAACTGTCATGAATAATGAGAATCAACTCATTGGAGACTTGCTTTAAAAGCACTTGCAAGAGGCCAGGCACGGTGGCTCACACCTGCAATCCCAGCACTTTGGGAGCCCGAGGGGGGTAAATCACTTGAACTCAGAAGTTCAAAACCGATCTGGGAAACATGGTGGAACCTTGTGTCTACAAAAAATACAAAAATTAGCTGAGTGTGTTGGTGCACACCAGTAGTCCCAGCTACTGGGGAGGCTGAGGTGGGAGGATCAGATGGCTTGAGCCTGGGAGGCAGAGGTTGCAGTGAGCAGTAATTGTACCATTGCACTCCAGCCTGGGTGACAGAGTGAAACCCTGTCTCAAAAAAACAGAAAAACAAAAACAACCCACTTGTGCTCTAGTGGATTTTTTTTTTTTTTTTTTTTTTTTTTTTTTTTTTTTTTTTTTTTTTTTTTTTTTTTTTTNTTTTTTTTTGAGATGGAGTCTCACTCTGTCACCCAGGCTGGAGTGTAGTGGCGCTATCTGGGCTCACTGCAATCTTTGCCTCCTGGGTTCAAGTGATTCTCCTGCCACAGTCTTCCTCCTGAGTAGCTGAGATTACAGACGTGCACCACCACACCCAGCTAATTTTTGTATGTTTAGTAGAGACGGGGTTTCACCATGTTAGCCAGGCTGGTCTCGAATTTCTGTCCTCATATGATCCGCCTGCCTCAGCCTCCCAAAGTGCTGAAATTATAGGCTTGAGCCACTGCACCCAGCCTTTTTTTGTTTTAAGCCAGGGTCTCACTGTCTTGCCCAGGCTGTGTTCTCCAGCTGCTTGGCTCAAGTAATCCTCCCACCTCAACCTCCCAAATAGGACTACAGGCGTACACCAACATGCCTGGCTTCTTTAGTGGAATTCCATGCAAATAAGAACATTGGGAGAGTCAGAGTAACTTTATTTGTATTAATACCAGAATACCTACTATGTCAATATTTGACCTGTAACCCAGGAAATATTAACATAGATCCAAGGACAAATCTAATTTATACCACTCTAACTAGGGTTTTCTGGTTTTGTTTACGTCAACCTGGTAGGTAGTGAAATCAAATGTAAACATGCTGTACAAAAGCATAGATTTATTTCCAAGCATATGACTTAGAAGATATTTTAGAAAAAAAAATATTTTTTTCTTTGAAGAGAAAAGCATTCTTTCTCTGTCAATTTCGCATACAGGACAAGACCTTAAAAAAGAATTGCCTTAAAGGGAGAGAGATGTCAAGATGCTCTCCCCATGAGCCAGCAGGTATATGGATAGTCCTTACCACTGGTTACTAGTTTGTTTAAAGGTATTGAATGCAATTATGGAGAGGAGATCTTGGGAGCGAACATCAATATTTATTGCCTGAACATCTCTCATATGATTAACTTTGGCAGATAATTGGGTAGAAGAATGTGAGAATTGGCTTTATAGGCTCATGCCTATAATCCCAGCACTTCGAGAGGCCAAGGCAGGTGTATCCCTTGAGCTCAGGAGTTCAAGACCAGCTTGGGCAAATGTGGCGAAACCTCATCTGTGTACAATTAGGTGAACATTACTCATGGGCCGGGCACAGTGGCTCATGCCTGTAATTCTAGCACTTTCAGAGGCCAAAGTGGGCGGATCACAAGATCAGGAGATGGAGAACATCGTGGCCAACATGGTGAAACCCTGTCTCTACTAAAAATACAAAAATTAGCTGGGTGTGGTGACACGCACCTGTAATCCCAGCAACTCAGGAGGCTGAGCCAGAAGAATCACTTGAACCTGGGAGGCGGAGACTGCAGTGAGCTGAGATTGCACCACTCAGCCTGGTGACAGAGACTCCGTCTCAAAAAAAAAGAAAGAATTATGCCAGAATTGAACTAAAATGCAAATGCCCTGTCCCCTCTCCAGAGAATCTCACCCAGTAAGAATAGCTGAAGTCCTGGAACTCTGCATTTTTACAAGTACCCCAGAAACCCTGATGTAGATTATCCTAGAGCATACTTTGAGGTGCCGATGGGATGGGCAGCCAGCTTCCAGGAGCTGGGGCACCTGCTGATAGTCCTTCCTGCCACTCACTCTGATGCAGGTCTATGCAGTGTTCTGAGGACATAATGCAGAGATGGTGTGACTCTGGGAGAAGAAGACTTGCATGGATGTGCTGAGCGATTGGAAGTATGACAGGTTCTGAAAACAAAATTTGTCCATATTTGCATTTTCCCATAACTGTTCCTTTTCTTTTGGGAGCCTAGAGCCACTATTTTCAGAAGAAAATAAAAGGAGGGTATGTTGGTATTGTGTTGAAATGGGGACTTTCACAATGAAAGTGGTGATAATCATTGTTTCTAAATTTATATTTTAATGTTGGTGATTCTTAGGGAATGAAATTTTAGTCTTTAATATTCCAAATATCTACATGCTAAAGAATAAATTTGCCCAATAGTAATACATTTCATATACTTTTGTAGATAATTTTCTGACTTTAAAAGCCAGCTGCATTCATTCCTTAGGGTCACTATGACCACTTTTTCATTCATTCATTCGACAAATATGTATCAGCCCAGTGTGGGGGCTCATGCCTGTAATCCGAGCACTTTGAGAGGCTGAGGAGGGCGGATCACCTGAGGTCAGGAGTTTAAGACCGCCCTGGTCAACATGGTGAAACCCTGTCTCTACCAAAAATACAAAAATTAGCCAGGTGTGGTGGCGTGTGCCTGTAATCCCAGCTACTCTGGAGGCTGAGTCAGGAGAATTGATTAAACCCAGGAGGCATAGGTTGCAGTGAGCCAAGATCGTGCCATTGCATTCCAGCCTGGTTGACAGAGCGAGACTCCTTCTTAAAAAGCAAAGAAACAAAACAAACAAAAAAACACACATAAATATGTATGACACTTGAGATACCTTAGTGTTCACAAACTTGAATTCTAACAGAGAAGACAGAAAATACATATAATGAATAAGAAGTAGAATAAATTACATGTTATAAAGTATTAATGCTAATGGAGAATACACAAGGAGAGAGAAAGAAGAAAGAAACGAGGTTCAGTAAAAACTTGAGCAGTACCTGTATATATATATATATATTTTTTTTTTTTGTTGACAGGATCTCACTCGGATGTCCAGGCTGGAGTACAGTGGTGCGATTTCAACTCAGTGTATCCTCCATTTCCCAGGTTCAAGTGATTCTCCTGACTCAGCCTCCCAAGTAGCTGGGATTACAAGCACATTCCATCATGCCAGCTAATTTTTATATTTTTAGTAGAGATGGGGTTTCACCATGTTGACCAGACTGGTCTCAAACTCCTGACCTCAAGTGATCTGCCCGTCTTGGCCTCCCAAAGTGCTAGGATTACAGGCCTGAACCACTGCACCTGGCTCCTAATTTAAAATAGAGTTTTTAGGGAAGGACTGTCATTTGAATAAAGACTCACAGAGAGTGAGGAGACTAGGTATACAGAATTCCAAGCAGAGGAAATGGCCAGTGCAAAAGCTCTAAGGCAGTAAACCTGCATGGAATATTTGAAAAAGTGTCTATAGTCGGGTGTAGCTGGAATGCTGTGTGCACCGCAGCAATGATGATGAGGAAGGACGTATGAATAACAGAGGGCCTCATACACCATTGTAACAAATTTGACTTTCACTCTGAAAAAAATAGGAAGCCACTATTGTCAGAAGACACGTGCCTTGATCCAGCTTTTCATTTTATTTTATTTATTTAATTACTTTTTTTGAGACAGAGTTTTGCTCCGTCGCCTAGGTTAGAGTCCAGTGACATGACCTTGGCTTACTGCAACATCTGTTTCCGGGGTTCAAGCGATTCTCCTGCCTCAGCTTCCTGAGTAACCGGGGCCATAGGCATGCACCACCATGCTTGACTGATTTTTATACTTTTAGTAGAGATGGGTTTTCACCATGTTGGCCAGGCTGGTCTCCAACTCCTGACTTCAAGTCATCCGCCTGCCCCGGCCTCCCAAAGTGCTGGGATTACAGATGTGAGCCACCGCACCCAGCCCTGGCTTTTCATTTTAAAGGATATCTCCGACTACTGTGTTGAGAATAGATTGTTTTTTTGTTTGTTTTTCTATTTCTTTTTTGCATCTGACTAGAGAATAGATTGTTAAAGGAGCAAGGGTGAAAGGTCAGATATAACCTTTGGAGGTTAGTGCAATAATGCAATGTCAACATGACAGTAACAAAGACCAGAATAGAAGATGTGAAGATGGTGAGAAATGGTTAGAGTCTGAGTGTATTTTGAAAACAGAGTAATTTTAAGTTTCCTGACAACTTGGATATGGGATGTAAGAGAACAACAGAATTCAAGGATACTTCTTTGGATTGAGCAAACCAACTACAGAGGTGGCATTCACTGAGATTGTCATCCTTTGTTGTATGTAACACTGTACTGTATTCAAAAGTCAACTAGTCAGTATGAAGTTAATCACACTGAGGCAGGAATGCACATTGTTTAGCCTCTGGAATGGGTAGCTTTCAGAGGCAAATTGCCTGTTTTCTAATCCTGGCTCACTGGTTACTAGCCGTGTTACTTACCCTCTTGAGCAAGTTACTTAATTTCTCTAAACCTCAAATTCCTTCCCTGTGAAATGGGGATAATAACATACCACCTTGTGGAGTTGGTAATGTTTGGAGCATTGATATATGAAAGCACTTAAAAACAGAACCTGGAATATATTTCAGCTAACAGTACGATTTAAGTAGTAGATGAGAAGAGATTGTTAATTTTTTTTCCCGCATTCCATTAGAGTTGGTTTTCCCCTTTTCTTTCCAGAATGAGTCACTTGGTGACTTTTAATTAGGTAGTTGCAAACATTTCTGGGAATTTTAGATAAAAGGTAAGTGTTATTTTTCAGTTGTCTATCTGTCAGATGAATGTTAAAGAAACAAAAGAAGAAAAACACTTGGACATACAGGGGGAAATGTATATGCAAACATTAAAAATTAAAAGCAATTATTCTCAGATTTATGCTTAATGATGTTAGAATCAATAAAGAGAGCAAATTAAAAAAAAAAGAGAGAGAGAGACCTTAGATATCACGTGACTCAGTTTTTTCTTTATTCATTTTACATTGTTATGTAATCTGGATGCCAGTAACTGTCCCTGTTTGGAAGCAACTAGGCCTCTAATATTTAAATTACTCATGCCCTTTTTACAACACAGTGGAAACTCGGCATCTAACCTAGTAATCCTTGAGGGGCTAACATTTTAGTCATTTTAGTCCAATTTACTGTTATCTGTTGACATCTTAATCTCTGACCACTTACTGATGTCTTTTTCCATCCTGTTCCCAACATATTTATTTATTTAGAGACAGAGTCTTGCTCTGTTGTCCAGGCTGGAGTATAGTGGCATGATCATGGCTTACTGCAATCTCCATCTCCTGGGTTCAAGAGATTCTTGTGCCTCAGTCTCCTGAGTAGCTGGAATCACAGGCATACATCAGTATGCCTGGCTAATTTTTTTTTTTTTTTTTTTTTTTTTTTGTAGAGATGAGGTTTTGCTATGTTGGCCAGGCTGGTCTCAAACTCCTGAACCTCAAGTGAACCACCTGCCTCGGCCTCCCAAAGTGCTGGGATTACAGGAGTGAGCCGCTGCACCAGGCCTCCTGTTCCCAACATTGGACACAACCTAAATTACTCCTATTTCACAAAGCACCATTAATACAAGGTCAAGTGTGTAAGTTTTACTGGAATTTGTATTAGCTATAAAGGGATGCAGAGCTGAACAGTACAGAAAAAAAGTTTGAAATCATTACTATGACTCTACTAAAGTCTGCTAATCGGTCCCTGTCATAGAGAATTTCTGTATCTCCTTAATAGATCACTTCCAGTTATATTTTTGCCCACAGGTCATGCCTCCCCAGCCACCACCCATTCCCAAGCCTTCTAATTCTTATTTTATTATGCAAAGCAGTTTAACAGTTTAAACTCTTCCTACTTATGGTTTTCAGTGTCTCCTCTTTAATGGCAAGCAGATTCATTAAGTTATATTGATAAATGTAAGTGACATTTACTCCAATAAATGTCACTGTGAATAGCAACTGCACTCCAGCCCGGACAATGTAGCAAGACCCATCTCTAATAAAATAAAATAAAATAAAATGTATTTTAAAAAAAGAAAAGCACAGAGATAAGAAAGCTTAGAGCAGACTGGCCTCATCTAGTGATGATGGGTTAAGGAAGTCTTACTGGAATTAAGATAGATGTCAACGATAAGAAGATAAAGACGAGGTCGAACATAGTGACTTATTCCTGTAATCCCAACACTTTGGGAGGCCAAGGTGGGTGGATCACTTGAGGTCAGGAGTTGGAGACCAGCCTGGCCTACATGGTAAAACCCCATCTCTACTAAAAATACAAAAATTAGCTGGACATCATGGCCAGCGCCTGTAATCCCAGCTACTCAGGAAGCCGAGGCATAAGAATTTCTTGAACCTCAGAGGTGGAGGTGGCAGTGAGATCCGTGATCATGCCTGAGCGATAAGAGCAAAACTCAGTCTCAAAAACAAAAACAAAAGAAAAGAACATAAAGAGCCAGATAAAGCTACTGAGTAACGTAAAGAAAGCCAATATGAGCCAGGCGTGGCGGCTCACGCCTGCAATCCCAGCACTTTGGGAGGCCAAGGTGGGCGGATCTCGAGGTCAAGAGATTGAGACCATCCTGGCCAACCTGGTGAAACCCTATCTCTACTAAAAATACAAAAATTAGCTGGGTGTGGTGGCAGGTGCCTGTAGTCCCAGCTACTCAGGAGGCTAAGGCAGGAGAATCACTTGAACCCAGGAGGTGGGGGTTTCAGTGAGCTGAGATCGTGCCACTACACTCTAGCCTGGCGACAGAGCGAGACTCTCAAAAAGAAAGAAAGAAAGGAGAAAGCCAGTATAGCTCCAGGGTTCTTGGTTTGAGGCTTCAGAGGGCGGCAGGCAGGCAGCCTGGAGGGTCTCATAAGATAGGAAGTTTATCATGATCTAGACTAGGAATGGGAAACCCCCACTCTGGCTGCTCTAGGGGAGAAGAGACTAGAGAAGGCAGAAGCAGAAACAGGGAGGCCAGTGGAGAGGCTATTGGAGAAGTCCAGGCAAGAATTTATGGCAGCACAGTTGAGGGTTCCGGCCGTGGATATGGCAGAAAGGGTTTGTGCTGAGTTATTTTCTCTCCCTGTGCGCTAAATTATGTCCCAAGGGTCCTGGGGCACATTGCATATTTCAAATAGAGAAATGAAACAGCTAGGTGTGGTGGCTCACACCTGTAATTCCAGCACTCTGGGAGTCCGAGGCCAGTGGATCACCTGAGGTCAGGAGTTCAAGACCAGCCTGACCAACATGGTGAAACCCCATCTTTAAAAAAAAAAAAGAGAGAGAAACAAAGCTATTTCTACATCAAGGTTTCTCAGCCTTGGCACTATTGACATTTTGGATGGGATAAATCTTTGCTATGCTGTGCACTGTAGGATATTTAGCAGCTTTTCTGATCTCTACCCATGGATGCCCATAGCAGCCCCTACCCCCAATATGACAATCAAAAATGTGTCCCAGGCATTACCAAATGTTCCCTGGGCCTGGGAGTAGAGAGTGAGGGGGCAAAATTGCCCCTCTTGAGAATTATTGTTCTATTGGAACATAGATATTCATTTATTTGAAATTATCTGAGACAGCCAGGTGTGGTGGTTCATGCCTGTAATCCCAGCACTATAGGAGGCTGGAGTGAGAGGATCATTTGCCTGGGAGTTAGAAACCAACCTGGGCATCAGGGTGAGATGCCGTTTCTACAAAACATGTTAAAAAAAATTAGCCAGGCATGGTGGCATGCGTCTATGTTCTCAGCTAATAGAGAGGCTTAGGCAGGAGATAGCTTCTGCCAGGACTGCCAAGTTACAATGAGCTATGAGTACACCACTGTACTTCAACCTGGGCGACAGAGCAAGAAACGAACTCTCTCTCTCTTTCTCTCTTTTTTTTTTGAGACAGAGTCTCACTCTGTCACCCAGGCTGGAGTGCAGTAGCCTGATATCAGCTCACTGCAGTCTTGGCCTCCTGGGTTCAAGTGATTCTCCTGCCTCAGCCTCCCAGGTAGCTGGGAATACAGGCTTGCACCACCTTGCCTGGCTAATTTTTGTATTTTTTAGTAGAGGCAGAGTTTCACCATGTTGCCCAGGCTGGTCTTGAATTACCGAACTCAAGTGATCTGCTTGCCTCGGCCTCCCAAAGTGAGGGGATTACAGGTGTAAGCCACCATGTCCGGCCGAAAGAGAGATTTTTTTTCTCTTAAAAGAAATTATCTTCTTCTGTGTAAGAGCTTAAAATGAGAAAAAAAGAAAAAAAATTATCAGATAAATGTTAACAATTAAAATTTCTAGAATGGCTTCTCTGAAAATAATTGAGATGCAAATTACCGCAAACAGGAATGTTTTTGGAAACATTCTATAATAAAATTTCAGTTTATATGGGTAATAAGAAAAAAAGAAACTGAATTGAAGAGGGGATTTTGTCCATTTATTCAGTCTTATGTTTCATTATGTCAAACTAGGTGTTCTACAAACCTAGTGTAAGTATAGAAAAAAATACCAAAATAAACTTCTTTTTGGAATAAACCTTTATAAGAAGATGTTTCTTGAGGTTTTCTTCTTTTAACTCTGGCATGATCTCCCAGAATGACCCAGATGTACTTCCGATTGTTTATACAACATTTCCTTAAGAGGACTCAGGCACATTGCAAAGGCAGATGATTGCTTTTTCCTCTTCTTGATCATAGGGCCTGAATATTTCAGACTCACACAAAAAATAATTTAGGTTTAAGCATATTAGAGGCTAAATTTAAGACTTTATTATTTAAAACTGGCAAAAAATTGTGTTGAATAAATTGCTATCTGAAAATCTCTAAATTTGACTAGCTGCTGAGATCACATTGGGAAAGAAATCTGGCCCCAAATTAGCTTTTCTTTTAAATAGTCATAACTTGTTTTTAAAAAGGAAAAATTAAATCAGTGTAAGGATTTTCATATCTTTGGTCTTATTGGAAGCAGATCTGCTAGTATTGTTATAGAACGTAAAACCTTTTCTTGCCCCTCTACTTGTATCCCTAAGCCCCAACCCTCTTCCCAACCCAGTCAGTAAAACTCATGAACTATCAGTCTGGCAGCCACTCTCAAAGGCCTCATGACAGGAAAAATTCTCTTGGATTTTATCTTTTCCCTTCTATAGACATGTTCATCTGAATGATATGTGATTTAGTTTCCAAATCATTATTTACAGATAAGTGGAGTTCAAAGTATTTATTGTTTTTAATTTAAAGCACTGCAGTCCAAAAACTTTGTGTGTGTGGAGACAGTCTTGCTGTGTTGCCCAGACTGGAGTGCAGCAGCACCATCGTAGCTCACGGCTGCCTTGAGCTCCTGGCCTTAAGTGATCCTCCTACCTCGACATCCTAAAGTATTGGGATTACAGGCATGAGCCACTACACCCAGTCATAAGGCATTGAATTCTGAATGTATAAGTATAATCTTTGATAGGCTCCTTTATTAGACCCTAAGCACTTCAGCATAGGCACACAGGATTTTCTATTTTGTTTTAAACTTTTCATGTAGGATCTTTTTTTTTTTTGAGATGGAGTCTTGCTGTGTTGCCCAGGCTGGAGTGCAGCGGCGCAATCTTCGCTCACTGCAACTTCTGTCTTCCGGGTTCAAGCAACTCTCCCTGCCTAAGCCTCCTAAGTAGCTGGGTTTATAAGTGCTCGCCACGCCTGGCTAATTTTTGTATTTTTAGTAGATACGGGGTTTTGCAAGTTGGCCAGGCTGGCCTCAAACTCCTAACTTCAGGTGATCTGCCTGCCTTGGCCTCCCAAAGTGTTGGGATTACAGGCATGAGCCACGGTGCCTGGCCAAGAAATGTTTACATGTGGTTGATCAAGGGCCTGTAAGGATCTGAGTTTATGGCCGGGCGTGGTGGCTCACGCCTGTAATCCCAGCACTTTGGAAGGCCAAGGTGGGTGGATCACCTGAGGTCAGGAGTTCAAAACCAGCCTGGCCATTATGGTGAAAACCCGTCTTTAAAAAAAATAAAAGAAGAAAAAAAAAAGAATCTGAGTTTATAAACATTGTGGTGATATAAAACTAGAATTCCCTTTAGGCACTTTCAGATTTTAAAAACATGAAAGATTCTGATCACTTCTTTACACAATTATCACTGAGGTTAAACACTTAAATATAATCTAGAGATCAGAACATCTTCCACTGTGTGTCTTTTTAATATATACAATCTGGGTCTTTTTAAAATTTTATTTATTTATTTTTATTTTTATTTATTTATTTTTTAAAAAGAGACGGGGTCTTGCTTTGTTGCCCAGGCTGCAGTGCAGTGGCTATTCACAGGCGAGATCCCACTACTGATCTGCACGGGAGTTTTGACCTGCTCCGTTTCCGACCTGAGCCAGTTCACCACCCCTTAGGCAACCTGGTGGTCCCCCGCTCCAGGGAGGTCACCATATTGATGCCGAACTTAGTGCGGACACCCGATCGGCATAGTGCACTACAGCCCAGAACTCCCAGGCTCAAGCGATCCTTCCACCTCAGCCTCCCCAGTAGCTGGGACTACAGGCACGTGCGACCACGCCCGGCACAATCTGGGTCTTACATGACTGCAGTCCCTGCCTAAAATCTGGACAGCCAACTTTTATCATTACAGTGACTTACATTAAGCAAAAACACTATTCTTGCCATATCATTTTACATTTCATATACACTGAGTTTTAGAGAAAAAAAGAATCATAACTCCATGGATGGCAAAACTTCAAATTGAATCCTTGTATTAAAAGGACCCTTGGGAAACTGGTTCGCATATTAAAATTTACCAAAAGAAAGGCAAAATATTGCAGTGCAAAGAAAAGACCTGTGTTCCAGTCCCATGGAAAGTGTGTGTGTGTGTGCATGTGTGTGCATATGTATGAGTGATTTAGCATTTCTGATCCTGTTTGCTTTTCTATGAGAATATTGTATTCCATAAACTTTAAGATGTCATTGATTGGAAGATGCACCATATTTAAGAAAGAAAAAAGGGCTGACAATTAGACTATGACAGAATGCTTTTTGTCACTTGAATTTTCTTTTGTTCTTTCTTTTTTGTTAGTTGAAAGAGTTCTTTTGGGTTTAGATATAGTTTTAGGTATAGTTTTTCTTTTCTTTTCTTTTTCTTTTTTTTCTGAGATGGAGGCTTGCTCTGTCGCCCAGGCTAGAGTGCAGTGGTGTGATCTCTGCAACCTCCGCCTTCTGAGCTCAAGCAATTCTCCTGCCTCAGCTTCCTGAGTAGTTGGGACTGCAGGTATGTACCACCATGCCCAGCTAATTTTTTGTATTTTTACTAGAGACAGAGTTTTGTCATGTTGGTCAGGCTGGTTTTGAACTCCTGACTTCAAATGATCTGCCCACCTCAGCCTCCCAAAGTTCTGGGATTACAGGTGTGAACCACCGTGCAAAGCCAGCACAAATTAAATATATAAATGCTGTACGTGCTAACAGGTTGACGTGTCTACCTCTAATAAATGACTATCTTAACTGGCCTTAGAGGTCTTGAGATGGACAACTGATCCTAAAATGTTTTCCATTTCTACAATTCATATCCTCAGGGCATTTTAGAAGGTGATTATGTGTTCTTTAAAAATATGGCTATTGGTTGGGTATGGTGGCTCATGCCTGCAATCCCTGCACTTTGGGAGGCCAAGGCAGGTGGATCACTTGAGGTCAGGAGTTTAAGACTAGCCTGGCCCACATGGTGACACTCCATCTCTACTAAACACACACACACACACACACACACACACACACACACACACACACGCCAGGCAAGGTGGAAGGCACCTGTAATCCCAGCAACTCGGGAGGCTGAGGCAGGAGAATCACTTGAACCCAGGAGGCAGAGGTTGCACTGAGCTGAAATCATGCCGCTGCATTCTAGCCTGGGCGACAGAGTAAGACTCTGTCTCAAAAATACATACATAAAAATGTGGTTATTATAGTATAGTGGATAAAGAATAGGCAACTCCCTGAGTGTGACTTTCGGGAATTTCTTGTGCTTGTTTAGGCCTTTTCTTCCCATCTGTAGTGAAGATGATAACCATACCTACTTGCATCCATGAGAATGCCTTTCACTTTGTTCTGTACTGGCCTCCTTCATTGTTTTCAAATTGTGCTACAGTTTCTGGCATCACATGCAGACAGAGCAACATCCAGTGCAACAAGATAAGCTGTTTCTTCCTTTTATTTTACTTTAAGGGAGAGTGAACATTTCCCTGATGTCTCATGGTTCACTGGCCAGAACTGATTCATATCCTCATGTCTCTTTAACCAGGATTCATCTTCAAGTCACCTTTGAGGGATAGATGCCCTGAATAAATAGAAATAGAAATAGAAATTCTGTCAGCAAATAAGCGATACTTATAAACTGGACCACCGAATCATTTTGCTATACTATCTTATATGATTATTAGACAACTGAATGATATAATGCCTGTGAAGTACTTAGTAAGGATGATCATGGCACTTGCTGTGTGCAATATATTGTCCTTTACACATACAGCTTTATATGTACTGAAATCCTTACAAAAGCCCAATTGGCTGTGTGTGTATTATTGTTGAGTCGGATGTGGAAGAATCATCACAATTCACTTAGAACCTGCCTGGTCACTGAAGGCACTTAAATTGGTGACCTCTGGGCAAAAAAAAAAAAAAAAAAAAAAAATCCCCGTTTTAAATTTTTTCTTGCAGATCTTAATCTGCTGGAGCCCAGGAGGATGAGGCTGTAGTGAGCCATATTACACACATAATAGTGTAATAATAATCGTACTATTACACTCCAGTCTTAGGGAACAGAGAGAGAGATGCTGTCTCTAAAGAAAAAATCAAATTAAGTTAAATAATCAAATGAGTTCCCTTCCCTTCCTTTCCCTTCAAAAAAAATAATAATTAAATGATAAAAAGTAATAGAAAGGGTTTGGATATAAATTTAATAGAAGTGTTTTGCAAACTCTATATCATAAGCTTTTTAAAAAATTTTTTTTGAGACAGAGTTTCACTTTGTTGCGCAGGCTGGTGTGCAGTGATGCAATCTTGACTCACTGCAACCTCTGTCTCCCTGGTTCAAGCAAGTCTCAAGCCTCAGCCTCCTGAGTAGCTGGAATTACAGGTGTGCGCCACCACACCCAGCTAATTGTTGTATTTTTAGTAGACACAGGGTTTTACCATGTTGTTCAGGCTGATCTGTATCATAAGCTATTAATGGGCCATAAAATCTATTTAGTGAGTCACGACCAACATTTGATAAATAAAATATAACATCATAGAATTGGGTAAAACAGTGGGACTGAATAAAAAACATCAGGGTACCCCATATAATGAAATAAGTTTTATCTTTTGAAATTTTTTGTTTCAATTATATGTGTAGATTTGTATATGGATTCTAGTTTGCCAAGTAAAATGCAGTGGTGGTCGAAAAAGTTTGAAAAATCTACTCTAAAATCTCGCTGCTCAAATTGTGAACCAACAGCATCATGCCTGAGAGCTCCTTGGACAACTCAGGCCCCAACCAGACCTGCCTGAGTGAGAAATTGCCTTTGACAAAATCCTCAGGTGATTTTCCTTTGCATACTGAAGGTAGCACTAGTCATTGCCTATTAATTCCACGTTCCCCCACAGGGTGTTCTGCAGGTGTTGAGCAAAGAGAAGTGACTATAGGTTGAAAATGATGCTATGGTGATGCGTCTGATCCTCAGGTTCCTTTACGATGACTTTGCTAAAGGAAAATTCTGAGAACATGGCTCATTGACTCACTGACTGTCTTTTTTCTTCTTTCCTTTTCTGCCCTGAACAATGATTTTTTATTTTCTGATATCTCTTTCTTTCTCAGCACACACACACACGCACGCACGCATGCGCGCACACACATTTCCAGCTTTTGAAACACGTTGGAAAATCTAGCAACACAAGCTGATGTTTTTGGAGGGCCTGTCAGCTGGAGTTGAGTAGCCACATTGGACAGAGGACAAATCCTCTGTTCTACCCCCTGCACGCAATTCAATTAGACAGAACCTGCAGGTCATTGAAAGCACTTAAGTTGGTGACTTCTGGGCTACATCATTCCAGTTTCAAACTTTTCTCATAGATCTTCATTAATCTGCAGTAATTAGATCCTCTTTGGATTTTCCCACTCAAAATGATTTGTTTTTTTTTTAATTAAGCTTCTCTGTAGGCCCCCCAGCTACTCAGGAGGCTGAGGCGGGAGGATTGCTTGAGCCTACAAGTTCAAGGCTGTAGTGTACTACGATCATGCCTGTGAATAGCCGCTGCACTCTAACCTGGACAACATAGGAAGACCTTGTCTGTAACAAAACAAAAAACAGGTGCAGGTGCACTTGGTCTTGCAAGTCCTCTGCTTGACCTTCTTCCAAGTGTACTTTCCTTCTTTTCATTACTGCTCTAAAGATTTTAATAAACTTTCATTCCTGCTCTGAAACTTGCCTTGGTCTCACCTTCTGCCTTATGCCCCTTAGTCAAATTCTTTTCTCCGAGGAGGCAAGAATTGAGGTTGCTGCAGATCCATATGGATAAACGCTACTGGTAACATATTTGGTGCCATGTGACTCTGGCACATTTTAGCTTTGTGATCTAGTAAATTTCCTTCTTGCCTAAGCCACTTTGAGTATGGCCTTCAATTTTTTTTTTCTTGGTGAATTCTGCTTCACAATGAGAGTATGGCCTTCAATTACTTGCAGCTGGAAACATCCTTCTTATAGAAAAAGTAAGATATCTCTATGCCTCGCCTTCTTCACCTGGAGGCATCCGACCCCCATGGGTGGTTTTTCTTCCTCTTCTTGCTCTCTCTCTGTCTCTCTTCTGGTTACTAACCAAATCCCAGAACAATTCCTCTTGGCCATAAGTGACTCTGCTCTCCCTGGCTGATTTCTCAGCATACCCTGACAGGTGGCTCATGGGGGTGGGAAGGACTTTAGGGCCCACACTGAGTAGATCTGAGGCACTAATGACCCTCCTGGACAGGGTTAAAGCCTAAAATGTGCAATGTCTGGGGTTTCCTCTGCTTTTTCAACTAAATCAGCTCTTTCCCAAAAACCTGCACCACCCATTCTCGTTTCTCTGTGTGTGTTCTGAAATGGGCTTACACACAAAATGTATTTAAAAACACACATGTACAGTCAGGTGTGGTGGCTCATGCCTGTAATCCCAGCAATTTTGGAGGTTGAGGCAGGCAGATTACCTGAGGTCAGGAGTTCGAGACCAGCCAGACCAATATGGTGAAATCCCATCTCTACTAAAAATACAAAAATTAGCTGGATGTGATGGTGGGCACCTGTAGTCCCAGCTACTTGGGAGGCTGAGACAGAAGAATTGCTTGAACCCAGGAGGCGAAGGTTGCAGTGAGCCAAGATCATGCAACTGCACTCCAGCCTGGGCGACAGAGTGAGACTTCATCTCAAACAAACAAACACACACACACACACACACACACACGGCAAAAAAAATAATAATAAATAAATAAAAACCCATCTCCTGACCCTCGAGTCAGCAAGAGTCTAGCTAAAGTGTGTTATTCCCACTATAATAAAAATCTATCCCCCAGGCCTCCTGTCATTTGCAATTGGCTTCCAGTTATTACTTTGCCAGCTCCCATTCTACTTCTAAGGCCTTTTTTTTTTTTTCAGTGATCTTACAATCATTTCTCAACTCCTTTTAGTGAAGTTTTGATCTTGCGTATACTCCCTTGCAGTGTCTCCTCAAATGTTCATCCTGTTGTTCCATTTAGTCTGTCAGAGTCTTTAGTTTGTTGATCCGAGAGGATAAATTAATGTACGTTCCAGTTTAATGTGCTCCAGAGTAAAGTGCCTCAGGCTATGAGATGGACTAGTAATTAGCAGAGACATAGTACTTGAGAGGACGTACAAATGTCTTCACAAAGAATACATTTGGGGTCCAACTGGGTCAGGGGCAGACACAAAGAGTGACAAGGTCTGAGTTTTCTCCTGTGAATAATAATTGTCTCATTGTGATGGGCTTAGCCTTTAAGAAGGATGTTTCTGGCTGCAAGTAATTAAAGGCCAGGCTCAACGTGGCTTGGGCAATGAAGGAAATTTATTAGCTTATGAAGCTAAAAAGTATAAGAGGCAGTCAGGTTTCAGGTATAATCAGATCAGGGCTCTAGCTTGACTTCTATTTTGAGTCTCTCAACTCTGCTCCTATCTGTGTCTGCTTCATTTATATCCTGGCTTTTTTCACAGTAAAGAACAGCTGAGGTAACTCCACATACAATGATTTTCAGAGGAAGAGAGAACATCTGTCCTGACAACTCTTTGGCAAAAGCAAGGAAATTTTCCAGAAATCCTCCCTAAGTTCTTCTTATATCCCTCTGGTGAGTATTGGGTCATTTACCCATGGTTGAGCTATTCATGGTGGCCAAGGTGATAAGATTAAGCTAACCAAGACGAACTGTTTATTAGCTCATACATACCTCGTGGCTACTCATGGCTAAAACTTGCGGAATAGGGAACACTATTGCCATGAAGGAAGGAGGGGTACAAAGTTGGACAGAGATACCTATATTAGAACTTATACAGCCAGGAAGAACCTTCATTAATTTTGAAAATCTTCTCAGTTGCTATTTCACATGCAGAAAAAAAAAATACTTTTAGGGTTTCCCTTCTCTTTTCTTCACAAGGATGAAATTCCTTTTGTTTTTCTTTTGAGATGAAGTTTCGCTCTTGTTGTCCAGGCTGGAGTGCAATGGCATGATCTTGACTCACTGCAACCTCCACCTCCTGGGTTCAAGCAATTCTCCTGCCTCAGCCTCCCTAGTAGGTGGGACTACAGGTGAGCGCCACCATATGGGCTAACTTTGTATTTTTAGCAGAGATGGGGGTTCACCGTGTCAGTCAGGCTGGTTAAGTAGATCACTCTTGACCTCAAGTGATCCACCTAACACGGCTTCCCAGAGTGCTGAGATTACAGGCCTGAGCCACTGCACCCAGTTAAGGATGAAATTTTAATAGTAAAAGGTGAAGTAAAGCAGCACTGGTAACACCAGTGTCCCTACTTTCTTGTCTTTATTGAGTTGGGCTGTCATTACAAAACACCATAAACTAGTTGGCTTAAGCAACAAAAATTTTCTTCCAGTTCTTGAGGCTGGGAAGTTCTAGATCAAGGATGCTGACATACCGCCACTTATGCTGCCACCATGTCTTTAATGATTCCTAAGAAGTTCCAGCATATTTTGTGAGTACTCACCACCAACATCGATGGGCGGCAGAAAATAGCCTTTGCCATCACTGCCATTAAGGGTGTGGGTCGAAGATACGTTCATGTTGTGTCAATGAAAGCAGACATCGACCTCACCAAGATGGTGGGAGAACTCACTGAGGATCTAGTGGAACTTGTGATCACTATTATGCAGAATCCACGTCAGTGCAAGATCCCAGGCTGGTTCTTGAACAGACAGAAGGATGTAAAGGATGGAAAATATAGACAGGTCCTAGCCAATGGTCTGGACAACAAGTTCCGTGAAGACCTGGAGCAACTGAAGAAGATTTGGACCCATATAGGGCTGTGCCACTTCTGGGGCTTTCATGTCCGAGGCCAGCACATGAAGACCACTGGCCACCGTGACTGCCCCGTGGATATGTCCAAGAAGAAACAAGTCCTTAGTATGTATCTGTTAATAGTTTATATGCCTTAAAAAA
>NW_016107331.1:11894160-11911518 GCF_001604975.1 Cebus imitator
TTTTGAGATTGAGTCTCACTCTGTCACCCAGGCCAGAGTGCAGCGGCATGATCTCAGCTCACTACAACATCTGCCTCCAGGATTCAAGCAATTCTCCTGCCCCAGCCTTCTGAGTAGCAGGGGTTACAGGCATGCACCACCACACCTGGCTAATATTTTTGTATTTTTAGGAGAGATGAGGTTTTACCATGTTGTTCAAGCTGGTCTCGAACTCCTGACCTCAGGTGATCCACCCACCTCAGCCTCCTAAAGTGCTGGTATTACAGGCATGAGTCACTGTGCCCGTCTTCTCTTCCTCTTTGATAGTCCTAATCTGATAGTCCTATCTGATTAGGGCCTTACCCTAATGAACTCAAAACTGTAATTATCTCTTAAAGATTCTCTCTCCAGATACAGTCACAATGGGCCTTAGGATTTCAATACATAAATTTGCGAGAGACACATTTCAGTCCATATCAATATCTCAAGTGTCAATCATTACCAAAATGGTTTTGAGCATCTGCCCTGTACTCAGCTCAGCTTGATCCATGCATTGTGAGAGTTGAAAGTGGTGGGGTGGGATGAAGTACAAAAGAAATAACGAATCTGGTTCCTGTTTTCAGAAGCTATGGTCCTGTTGGGGATGCAAGACCAATAGATCATAAGTAAGAACAAATGCTGTGAGGTAGAGTGAATTCTGCGGGCACTCCAGAGTGACAGGGACCAATGAGGGTTGGAAGTTGCCAGGAAAGTTTTATTTATTTATTTATTGAGATGGGGTCTTGCTATGTTACCCAGGCTGTTTTTGTTTGTTTGTTTTGTTTTGTTTTGTTAACACAGTGTCTTGCTCCATCACCCAGACTGGAGTGCAGTGGCGTGGTCTTGGCTCACTGCAACCCTCCGCCTGCCAGCTTCAAGTGATTCTCCTGCCTCAGCCTCCTGAGTAGCTGGGATTACAGGTTGGTGCCACCAACACTCAGCTGATTTTTGTATTTTTAGTAGAGGTGGGGTTTCACCATGTTGGCCAGTCTGTTCTCAAACTCCTGACCTCAAGTGATCCGCTGGCCTTGGCCCCCCCAAAGTACTGGGATTACAGGCATGAGCCACTGCACCAGGATTCCAGGCTGGTTTTGAACCAGGCTCAAGTGATCCTCCTGCCTCTACCTCCCAAACTGCTGAGATTATAGGCATGAGTCACCAGTGGCCAACTGGTCAAAAAACCTTCATGGAGGAGTTAACACTTAATCTGGTTTTTTAGAATGGTTGGAAGGGAGTAAGAAGTGTGTGACAGGACAGAAACCTACACCAAGAGGGTAGCAATGGCCATGGAGGGGAAAGGGCCAAGTACCGTCTTGATGTTACAGAAAACGGATAGACTCTCTAATTGAGGCAGGTGAGGAGAGTGGTTCCTTTAACAGAAATCAGAAATTCCAGGAGGGAAGGTGTAGGGTTATGGTTAAATATATGAGGAAGGATAGGGAGCTCATTTTAGAAATGTGTGTTTAGAGAAACTGGAGAATTTACCAAGTAAAATATCTATAATGTTATCAATAATAAGGGCAAAGAGATGAGTAAAAGTAGCACTGAAGATAATAGATATTTAAACCATCACAGGGTTGATCACTTACGCAGAGGGAATGATCTTTTTGACAAAATATGAAGTGATGTATGTAAGAAAAGACCTTAGAAGCCACCATCATCACTAAGAAGGATACAGCAATAGTTAATGGCATAATAGCATGAAACCATTGAAAATGGAATGGATTCAGTTCTAATTTTCTCAGTGTATACATAGCATTTAGTGCTAAGTAAAATCAATGTTTGATAATTGACTTGATAATTAAAAAATATTAAAGGTTTAAAATCCAAAAAGCCTAATGTGCATTAGGGATTCAAAGAAATATATATATATATATATATATATATATATATATATATCTGTGTGTTACATATATGGGTATGTTCTTGTGTCTGTGTGTGTATTTTAAATTTCGAGATGGGATTTCGCCATGTTGCCCAGGCTGTGAACTGCTGCGTTGTTTTGTCTTTTTTTTTTTTTTTTCAGGGATGTTCTGGAGTCAAACCAGTTTTTCCACTTCCATTTAATTGTGTTAAGCATTATGTATTATTCATAACACTGAAGAAATGAAAAGCTGAAGAGACTCTCCCATCACATAAAGGGATTAATAAATTCAGTTTTCAGAGGGTCATCTGACTATCAGACAGTGCAGGTACATTCACTGAGGCATTTCCAGTGGGCAAGGTTCCTGGGAGAGTCCTGCTCTGCAACCTAGTTTTCCCGTTGGAATCAGGTCCTCTCTCCTGTGTTTACCTTGGCCTTTCCCACCCGTTGGTGGGTCCACTCCCATTGACCTTTCTCTCTACCAGCAGCTGCTGCTGACAGTCCAGACTTACCTCTGTGCAAACAGTGCATACTGGTCTGCCTTTAAATTTACTGCTCCCATCTGGACCTCGCTTAGGAGCTCAGTGCTGCTCACAATTGAACCTGAAATTCTAGATCTTCTAATCTCTTCTCTCTAACTGGCAATATTTACCACTCTGATGTCTAGTTCTTGTGGTGTCTTGTTGTGGGATGCATGAATTTTATGCTAATGGGGTGTTTCTGAAGATAAAGCCTTGGGCCAGATAAAAGGTTAATTGATATGTGTAGTGTGACAGTAAAATGCAAAGACTTTAAATTCAGACGATCTTGGATGTGGATCAGTTTTAATTTGACAGGTGTGTGATGAGACAATTGCTCAATCTTTTTGTGAACATTGTTTCCCCAACTAAAAAAAATAGACAAAATGATCTTTGAAAGCTGTTACAAGGATTAACAAGATAAAGAGACCTTGCACAATATCTGGCATATTGTAAGACCTTGATAGTATAATATTTATATGACAGGCCAAGAAAATATATGTGCCATTTTCCACTTCCCAGATCACTTTACATGGGTTTAGAAAGGACATTAAGAAAGACAGACATACAATCTTTTCCCTAATTTCAGAATGTACACTCCAAAGTACTACCTAGTCAGAGCTTTTTGATTCCTATGATGTTATTTCATAAGCCAGTGCTTCAGAGTACTAAAGAATAGTACCTTAGAGAACTAAACGCATTACGTAATAATAAAAGTTCCTTAAATTGGAACTTTTTTTTCTCCATTATTGAATCAAGAAAGCTAAGTGTCAAAAAGGCATAAAATCGTAGAGATAATACTCTAAGGTAACAAAACTCTATTATGTTGTACTTCATTAGAGCTGATCCAAAGTCATTTTGGAAAGAAATCTTGCTATGTAATAAGAAGGACTGGTAGCAGAGACTTTTTGCTATCAAAAAGTGTTCTCCAAGTTTTTCTCCAAGCTTTTCCATTCTGTGCTTGAGTAGCATTGTCCCAAACAGAAATATCCCAGGGTTCCTTTTTGCTCTTGAAAGACTCTAATGGTAAGACTAAATTGGAGATTACTGCAGAAGTAAACATTAAGGTGAACAGAGAAATATTCAACCTCCTTTAGAAGGAATGTTTCAGCTTACTTTACTGTCTTCCTGTTTCCCTCCCTTCATTTATGTAAGCCAAAATCAGCAGTACCCTTACCATAAATAAGCAGGCAAGTGGCTTGGCAGTGGCTCCTGAGTACTAGCCAACTCTTACACCAACTAAGACTTAAATGCTGTTTCCACAAATTAGTTTCCTAAGTTGTGTGTGTGTGTGTGTGTGTGTGTATATATATATATATGCACACATACATATACATAAGTTATAATGTGAATCAAATGCCATTTCCTGCTGGGTGTGGTGGCTTATGCCTGTAATCCCAGCACTTTGGGAGGCAGAGGCAGGTAGATTACTTGGACCAGGAGTTCGAGACCAGCCTGGTCAACATGATGAAATCATGTCTCTACTAAAAATACAGAAAATTAGCTGAGTGCGGTGGCTCATGCCTGTAATCCCAGCACTTCAGGAGGCCAAGGAGGGAGATCACCTGAGGTCAGGAGTTCGAGACCAATCTGGCCAATGTGGTAAAACCCCATCTCTACTAAAAATACAAAAATTAGCTGGATGTGGTGGCAGGCACCTGTAATCCCAGCTACTCGGGAGGCTGAGGCAGGAGAATGGCTTGAATCTGGGAGGCAGAGGTTACAGTGCACCAAGATCTCACTACCTACACTCCAGCCTGAGCAGCAGAGTGAGACTCTGTCTCAAAAAAAAAAAAAAAAAAAAAAAAAAAAAAAAAAAAAAAAAAAAAAAAAAAAATAAAAAAAAAAAAAAAAAAAAAAAAAAATTAAAAAGAATCAGAAAATTAGCCAGGTGTGGTGGCACATGCCTGTAGTACCAGCTACTTGGGAGGCTGAAGCAGGAGAATTGCTTGAACCCAGGAGGCTGAGGTTGCAGTGAGCTGAGATCATGATACTGCACTCTAGCCTGGGTGACAGAGTAAGACCCTGTCTCTTTTTTTATTTTTTTTAATTAAAAGAAAATTTTTTTTTTTTTTTTGCTTTCCCTCCTACCCAAGACCCTGTCTCAAGAAAAACAAAAACAAAAACAAAAAATCACCAGAAAAAAGAAAACTCAAATACATTTCCTAAATACATAATTATTTACTAATGATTTTCTGGAAATTTTTTTTTTTTTTTCTGAAATGGAGCCTTGCCCTGTCACCCAGGCTGGAGTGCAGTGGCACAGTCTCAGCTCACTGCAACCTCTGCCTCCTGGGTTCAAGCAATCTTCCTGCCTCAGCCTCCCAAGTAGCTGGGATTATAGGCACCCGCCACCATGCCCAGCTAATTGTTGTGTTTTTAGTGAAGATGGGGCTTCACTGTGTTGTCCTGGCTGGTCTGGAACTCCTGACCTCGTGATCTGCTCACCACGGCCTCCTAAAGTGCTGAGATTACAAGCGTGAGCCACCTCGCTGGGTCATGGAAATTTTTAAATTTATATCTTGGCTTAAAGAGTATACATTAAACTGCTTAACACTAGGCAAAAATACACATCTTCATGCTTGCACTAGGCTTCAAGTAAGTGGAATTATACCTGTATAACAAAACTAACCACAAATTACATAGTATGTGACATTATAAAAGAAAGATCTGTCCTGAATTTCATTTCCATTGAAAAGAGGTAGAATATTTGGCTAGAAGAAATTTCAGAAGTCATGGAAAACTTTTACTTTTCTTGAGAGGAATGAAGAAACTAACATCCAGGGAGTTTACTGATGGGTACATTGCGTTGTGATTGGCTGGTATAGGAAGACTGGGAGTTTGAATTTTTAAAAAATGATTTTTTTATTAAAAAAATTATTTTTAGAAAATAAATAGAGTTGCGATCTTTCTATGTTGCCCAGGCTGGTCTCAGACTCCTGAGCTCAAGCATTCCTCCCATCTCAGACTTCCAGAGTGCTGGGATTAAGACATGAACCACCACACCCAGCTAAGGATTATTAATTCTTAATTTAGTACACTTCCCAAAATGCTGTGGTCACTGGATAATATTGTGGCTAGCCTTGAAAGAATGTGGTGAGCTTCAACTGTTTTGAAATAAGGTAGTGGCCTACATAGTAGTGCAAATTATTTCCTAGAGTAAAATTAAATTGTGTAAGTTCTTGTTTTAATTTTTAAGTGTTTATTTTTTTACTTTTTATTACTTGTTTTATTTTAAAAATTGTTTAAATTTTTTGCCTTAAATTTTTTTTTTAATTTTTTATTCTATTCAAGTTTATTTTTTATTTTTTAGTTAAATTAATTAATTAATTAAATTTAATTTTTTTTTTTTTTTTTTTTGGTAAAGATGGTGTTTCACTGGGTTGCCCAGGCTGGTCTCGAACTCCTGAGCTCAGGCAATCCACCTGCCTCAGCCTCCCAAAGTGCTGGGATTACGGGCGTGAGCCACCGTGCCCGGCCTAATCAATTAATTATTATTTTTAAGCCAGTACCTTATCCATTAGGTGCCTGGGGTTAAATTGTGTAAATTTTAAGTTGCAATATTGGTTAAAATCTAGGAAAATCATAAATGTTACAATAATATTAAATCTTAAATTCTACATACAAGGCTATGGTATTTTATATCAGGCACTTCAAGTAGAAGGATATTGCTGGGGCCAGGCACAGTGGCTTATGCCTGTAATCCCAGCACTTTGGAAGACTGAGGGGGGTGGATCACTTGAGGTCGGGAGATTGAGACCAGCCTGACCAACCTGGAGAAACCCCATTTCTACTAAAAATTCAAAAAAAAATTAACTGGGTGTGGTGGCTCATGCCTGTAATCCCATCTACTTGGGAGGCTAGGGAAGGAGAATTGCTTGAACCTGGGAGGCAGAGGTTGTGGTGAGCCGAGATTGTGCCATTGCACTCACTCCAGCCTGGGCAACAAGCGAGACGGGGGGAAAAAGAAAGATATTGCTGGAAAGGTCTCAAAGATCTTCGTTTTATAAATTAGGAAACAGGGAATGGGGCTCCCAGAGAACTTAAGTCACTTGTTCAAGTTTATTGGGCCACTTAGTGGATGTGGACCAGCATTTTGATTCCCTCCCTCCCTCCCTCCCTTCCTTCCTTCCTTCCCTCCTTCCTTCCTTCCTTCCCTCCTTCCCTCTTTCCCTCCTTCCTTCCTTCCCTCCCTCCCTCCCTCCCTCCTTTCTTTCTCTTCTTTCCTTTCCTTTCCTTTTCTTTTCTTTCTTTTCTTTCTTTCTTTCTTTCTTTCTTTCTTTCTTTCTTTCTTTCTTTCTTTCCTTTCTTTCTTTCTTTCTTTCTTTTCTTTTCTTTTCTTTTCTTTTCTTTTCTTTCTTTCTTTTTCTTCCTTCCTTCCTTCTTTCTTTCTTTTTCTTTCTTTCCTTCTTTCTCTTTCTCTATCTTTCTCCTTCCTTCCTTCCTTCCTTCCTGCCTGCCTGCCTGCCTTCCTTCCTTCCCTCCTTTCCTTCTCTCTCTCTCTCTCTCTCTCTCTCTTTCTTTCTTTCTTTCCCCAGGGGTACATGTGCAGGTTTGTTACAGGGGTACATTGCATCTTGCTGAGGTTTGTGCTTCTATTGATCTCATTACCCAAAAGGAAACAGCACCCAATAGGTGGTTTTTCAACCCTTCCCATACACCCCTTTTGGAGTCCCCAGTGTCTGGTATTGCTATCTTTATGTCCCTTTGTACCCAGTGTTTAACTCCTACTTATAAGTGAGAACATGCAGTATTTGCTTTTCTCTCTCTGTGTTAACTCAGGATAAAGGCCTCCAGCTGCATTCATGTAGCTACAAAGGACATGATTTAATTCTTTTTTCTGGCTGCACAGTATTCCATGGTGTATATGTACCAGATTTTCTTTATCTAATTTGCCATTGATGGGCACCTATGTTGATACCATGTCTTTGCTATTGTGAATAGTGCTGTAATAAACATGTGAGTACAGGTGTCTTTTTGTAGAATGATTTCTTTTCCTTTGGGTATATATGCAGTAATGGGATTGCTGGGCTGAATAGCAATTCTATTTTTAGTTTTTTGAGAAATTTCCAATCAGCTTTCCATAGTGGCTGAACTAATTCACATTCTTACCAACAGTGTATATGTGTTTCCTTGGCTCTGCAACCTCACCAGCATCTGTTAGCTTTTGACTTTCTAATAATAGCCTTTCTGCCTGATGTGAAATGATACTGTTTTTTTCGCCCACAGCAAAAGCCACATTCGATCTCACTGTGGTTTTGTTTTGCATTTGTCTGATGATTAGTGACACAGAACTCAGGTTAGTTATCTCCCATTTGGAGTACTCACCCACCACAGTATCAGCATCTAGAAAAAAAATAGTTACCTTTAATCTATACTGATTTTAAAGCTCAGGATTGAATCTGCTCTATAAAGTTAGGAATAGCTAACTATGTTTACTCCAAACAGGAAGCTTTTCCTTATGGGTACTACACTGTTAGCATGTTTTATTATGGGGAGGGAAGGCGAATGTTATGGGTTGAATTTTATCCTCCAAATAGAAATAGTGAAGCCCTAACACCTAACATCTGAGAATTTGGCCTTATTTGGAAATAGAGTCATTGTAGATGTGATTAGTTGATATGAAGTCATACTAGAGTAGAATGGGCCTTTAATTCAATATGACTGATATTCTTATAAAGAAAAAGACACAGGCAACAGAATACCATATGGAGAGATGGAGATACACAGGGAGAAGATGGCCATAAAACAGACTTTGGAGTGATGCATCTACAAGCTAACAGATGCCAAGGATTGCCAGCTGTTAGCCCACTTTGTGTTGCTATAAAGGAATATTAGCTGGAAATGGAAGCTCATACCCATAATCCCATCACTTTGGGAGGTGGAGTTGAGAGGATTGCTTGAGGCCAGGGATTCGAAGTCAGCCTGCACAGCACAAAATCTACACAAAAACCTCTTCAGATTTTGTAGAGATCCCGTTTCTAAAAAAAAAAAAAAAAAAAAACTAGCTGGGTATGGTGGCATATACCTGTTGTTGGAAGGCTGAGGCAGGGCAGATGAGTTGAGCCCAGGAGATAGAGTCTGCAGTGAACTATGATTGTGCCAGTGCACTCCAGCCTGGGTGACAGAGCCAGACTCTGTATTTTAAAAAAGAAAGTAAAGAAAGGAAAAAGAAAATAAAAAAGGAATACCCGAGCCCAGGTAATTTACAAAGAAACGAGGTTTATTCATCATTCTTAGCAAACTAACACAGGAACAGAAAACTAAGCACCACATGTTCTCACTCATAAGTGGGAGTTGAACAATGAGTACATGGTCACAGGGAGGGAAACATCACACACCAGGGCCTGTCAGAGGGTAGGGGACTGGAAGAAGGATAGCATTAGGAGAAATACCTAATGTAGATGACGGGTTGATGGATGCAGCAAACCACCATGGCACATGCATACCTATGTAACAAACCTGCCCGTTCTGAACATGTACCTCAGAACTTACTGTATAATAATATATATATTTTTAAATAAGTTTATTTGGCTCATGGTTCTGCAGGCTGTACAAGAGTCATGGAACCAGTATCTGTTTCTGAGGAGGGCCTCAGAAAACTTTCAGTTATAGTGGAAGATGAATGGCAAGTAGGGTGAGAGAAGGAGCAGGGAAGTGATGGGAGAGGGAGGTACCGGACTCTTTTTATCAACCAGATATATGGACCAATAGAATGAAAACTCACTTATTACCTTGGGGAAGGCACCAAGCCATTCTTGAAAGATCTGTCTCCATGACTTAAACACCTCCATTCAGGCTCCACTTCTAACACTGATCATATTTCAGCATGAGATTTGCAGGGAACGAACAGCCAAACTATATCATCAGCCACCACCAGAAGCTAGGAGAGGCAGCAAATATTTTTTCCCTACAGGATTCAGAGGAATTATGGCCCTGCCAATACCTTGTTTTTGCCACTTCTAGCCTCTAGAGCTGTGGGAGAATAAATTTCTGTTTTTCTAAGCTTTGTGGTGATTTGTTACAGCAACCACAGGAACCTAACATAGGGAGCAAGTCAATGAGAGAATTTATCAGGATTTTCCCGATCAGTCTGCTGATCAGCTTGTTTAAGACTCATAAAGCTCACCAGCCTGGGGCATTTGTCCATGGCTTTCCTTAAACAGCATGGATTCCTATGACTTTTCCTCACAAAGGTTTTCTAGAATTGGCTTTCCAAATGGGAGGAGGAATAGTGAAAAAGGGAATATATTTTCTCTTCTGCATTTGTATTTTGGAATTGACAAACTGGAGAAGAAAGCATGTGTAATTTTATTGCCATCAGTTCTGTATACGCTTTTTTTTTGAGAAGGAGTCTCACTGTCTCCAGGCTGGAGTGCAACGGCGCGATCTTGGCTAACTGCAACCTCCGCCTCCCAGGTTCAAGCAATTCTCCTACCTCAGCCACCCAAGTAGCTGGGACTACAGGCGTGCACCACCATGCCCAGCTAATTTTTATATTTTAAGTAGATACGCGGTTTCATCATGTTAGCCAGGATGGTCTCCAGCTCCTGACCTCGTGATCCGCCTGCCTCGGCCTCCCAAAGTGCTGGGATTACAGGCGTGAGCCACTGCGTCCGGCCCCTGTATATGCTTTTATAGGTTACCAGCATACTATTCATTTGCATGATGTGTGTGCTGTTATCTTAGTTTCTTGTTATTTTCCTTTCATTCTAACCATCTTAATACTATTCTTTGGGATTCAGACCTGTCAACTTGTCTGGATTACAAAAGTGTGCCTTGCACTACAAGTTAGAAATGTAGATTTCCCTNAAAAAAAAAAAAAAAAAAAAAAAAAAAAAAAAGAAAATAAACCAGATCCTGACTGCTTATTCTAACAATTTGCCTTTCTCTTATTAAGTTGTAAATTAATTTGACAAAAATTACCTATTA
The DNA here is from genome assembly GCF_001604975.1 of Cebus imitator. Lineage (NCBI taxonomy): Eukaryota > Metazoa > Chordata > Mammalia > Primates > Cebidae > Cebus > Cebus imitator. Next base: position 11,904,493 of record NW_016107331.1, read on the forward strand.
AGTATAAATTCCTATATTCTTTAAGAATCAAACAGCTTTTCTTTTGGCAAATATTCATATTATCTAAAATAATTACCTCATAATACTTTGACTATCATTAGTTTTATCATCACTGTTAGACCTATGAGTTGGCGAATTTTGTTGGTTTTCTGAGACAGAGTCTCACTCTGTTGCCCAGGCTGGAGTGCAGTGGCATGATCATGGCTTAGTGCAGCCTCCACCACCCAGGGTTCAGGTGAATCTCCCATCTCAGAATCCCAAGTACCTGAGACCACAAGTACATGGCACAGTGCCCAGGTAATTTTTGTATTTTTGGTAGAGACGGAGTTCCTTCGTATTGCCCAGGCTGGTCTTGAACTCCTGGGCTCAAGTGACCCTCTTGTCTCGGCCTCTTAAAGTGTTGAGGTTACAGATGTGAGCCATTGCACCCATGAGTTGGTGAAATTAACATCATTTTATAAGGTTAAACATTAAGAGAGTGTATTTTAAGCTCTAATTTCCTTCTGTCTACTGTTAAGACTATTTTATGTAACTAGTAAACAGACTTCTAAATTATACAAAGTTATGTTCTAACTTGCTATCTTATTAACTTCCCCAGAGACCTACCAATGTGAGAAGTAATAATCATTATTTAGACAGGAAATTGATGTGAGAACTTATCTAGGTCTTGAATTCAGAAGTAGCAAAAATCCATTTCCAGTTAGAATTAGCTATGCTATATTAGAGATTCATAATATAAACATTGTAAACATTTGTTTTATTGAATAATGTTTGGATATATATTTTTGACATGTAGTTAGAAACTATTCCAGAGCAACTTTATTGTCTTTTGCTATGTCAAGACATACATAGCGGAGATATACATCTTGACATCACTTATTTAAGTTGGTATTTGTGAAGGTGGTTCAAAATTTTTTGTTTCTTAGATGTTTAACTTTATGCTGTCCAAAAGTCAATATAGTGATACTGGTTCCATTTCCAGGTAGACATACCTTTGGATTTTCAAACCACTAGTTGTTTTGGATTTGAAGTGATCCTTCCATGTTCACTCATTTACTACATTTCCTCATTATTTTTCTCAGTTTTTTTTTGTTAAAAGATTTCCGATTATATTTCTCAAAAGTCAAAATAAACTATATTAATGAAGTTTTTCTCTAGTTGGAAACATTTGTCTCCCTTCTGTATTGATTCTGATATCAAAAAATGAAAAGGTCAAATTATGTCATTATCCTGTCATGGAAGTTTTGAGAAATGTTGATTGTTGACATAAAAATTCCAAAGATAAGGCTGGGTGCAGTGGCTCATGCCCGTAATCCCAGCACTTTGGGAGGCTGAGTTGGGAGATCCCCTGAGGCCAGGAGTTCGAGACTAGCCTGGCCAACATGGCGAAACCCATCTCTACTAAAAATACAAAAATTAGCCAGGCATGGTGGTTTGCACTTCTAATTCCAGCTACTCAGGAGTCTGAGGCAGGAGAATCGCTTGAATCCGGGAGGCAGAGGCTGCAGTGCGCTGAGATTGTGCCACTGCACTCGTCTGGGCAACAGAGTGAGATTCTGTTTAAAAAAAAAAAAATCTGAAGGTATAATTGCCTACTGTCTCAGTAGTTACCAACTTCTATCTCAAAAAATGTCACCTGGAAATCATGTGGGTCAATGTTCTAAAGTAGATCTCGATGGTTGATTTTTGCAATAAGCTTCTGTGGGATGCCATTGCTGCTGGTTTGGACATCACTTGAAATAGCAAGAATATAGTAATCACTTTGTACTTTCTGGAAACAGAACTCTTTCTATTGAGAAACTCGTTTTATGTGGTATAAAATATGACCCAAGTATTGGCCAATCACAATCTCTCTTAAGAAGTGATTTTGGGACTAGGTGCGGTGGCTCATGCTTGCACTTTGGGAGGCCGAGGAGGGAGAATTGCTTGAGGCCGGTGGTTCAGGACCAGGTTGGACAATGTGGTGAAACCCCATCTCTACCAAAAATACAAAAATTAGCTGGTGTGGTGGTGCATAGCTATAGTCCCAGCTACTCAGAAGGCTGAGGTGGGAGGATGGTTTGGGCCTGGGAGATGGTGGAGGTTGCTATGAGTGGAGATCACACCATTTCTCTCCAGCCTGGTTGAAAGAGCCAGTCCCCCCCCAAAAAAAATTTTGGGACTCTAGGAGGTATGTCATCTTTGAACTATGAAAGGGGTCATCTCGGCTGGGCACAGTGGCTCATGCCTGTAATCCCAGCACTCTGGGAGGCCAAGGTGGGTAGATCACCTGAGGTTGGGAATTCAAGACCAGCCTGACCAACATGGTGAAACCTTGTCTTTTAAAAAAAAAAAAAAAAAAGAAAGGGGTCATCTTTCCTGATCCATCTCACAAGAAAAAGTAAGGCAAATATGATAGAATAAGGCCAATATTAAAGAGGGTAAGATGAGAAGCACTAAAAGAGTACATCCCCAGGGTATTATTTGGCTTCCTGGATTCAGATGTGTTTAATATTTTATTCCTGGAATTACAAGTGAATATATTCAGTTTTCTTTTTAAGCTAGTCTGGATTTATCCCTCTCCTACAACCAAAAGTCCTGATAAATATACCAAGTTCAGCCATTCAACAAATTATAACTAATGGCAAGAGGACTTTGATTAAGTGTAACTGAGTTAACGCAAAAACAGTAGATAACTCATGCTCTTATGTAACCTAAGGGATGTGTACTGAACTCAATATCTAAAAGCATTCTAAAACAATTCTAGAAACAATGTGGTGACTATCTAATTGATGCAGAGCATTATCTTCTTACTTAAAAGATGTGTAACAGTGCTTTGGGAGGCTGACTGGGGAGGATCATTTGAGATGAACTTGGGCAACAAAGCAAGAATTGTCTCTACAAAACATTAGTTGGGCATGGTGGCATATGCCTGTGGTGGTAGCTAATCTAGAGGCTGGGGCAGTAGGATTGGAGACCCAGTCCTGAAAAAAAAAAAAAAATGTATAAACTCACACCTCCAGTAGTGAAAATGACCTTGGGTAGCTACTTTTTCACTTTGTAGATGAGGAAATCAACTTGCATTTTGTTCAATGCTCCATCTAAAGTTACTGAACCCAGAACCTAGGTCTACCCTTCTCATCCTATCATTCCTGTCTTTCACAGTGTCATTGTTACTACTTATTTATTTTTTTTTGAGATGGAGTCTCACTCTGTCACCCAGGCTGGAGTGAAGTGGTGTGATTTCGGCTCACTACAACCTCCCCGTCCCGGGTTCAAGTGATTCCTCGTGCTTCAGCCTTCTGAGTAGCTGGGATTGCAGACGCATGCCACCATGCCTGGCTAATTTTTGTATTTTTAGTGGAAACAGGGTTTTCTCGTGTTGGCCAGGGTGATCATGAACTCTTGACCTCAGGTGTTGCCTGCCTCGGCCTCCTGAGGCGCTGGGATTAAGCATCTGGCTTGTTATTCCTTATATTAAGACATTATGTTATTGCTGGCTTCTGATTGAATGAAAAGGATGACAGTACTTACTAAAATTAACTATAAAATGCATACAAAATGTATAAATTTGTATGCCTATGCCAGGCTCCATGGCTTACACCTGTTATCTCAACACTTTGGGAGGCCAGCAGGATTGCTGGAGACCAGAGTTTGAGACCAGCCTGGGCAACATAGCAAGACACCAGCTCTACAAACATTTTTAAAAAATTAGCAGGCGTAGTGGCACATGCCCATAGTACCAGCTACTGAGGAGGCTTAAGTGGGAGGATCCCTTGAGCTTGGGAGGTCAAGGCTGTAGTGAGTTGTGATCCTATCACTGTACTCCAGCCTGGACAAAAGAGCAAGTCTCTGTCTCAAAAAACAAAACAAAACAAAATCCAAAATGTGTGTCTAGATGCCTCTTTGCAATGTAACTTGTATGTGAATATATATTTGGGAAGAAATATTGGAGAATCATATAGGGCACATATACAACTTGATAACTCATGCATGAATATATAAACACTGAAAGAAAAATTCAAAATGTGATTCCAAAAGTACATCTAAGGTTATCAGGCACTATAATATTCAGAGATTCTTTTAAGACAAAGAATATTCACTGTTTTTAAAATTCAGAGAAATTCAGGGATATTCTTCTATAATTAGAAATTAATGTAATTTTTAGGCTGGGCATGGTGGTTTGAGCTTGTAATCCTAGCACTTTGGAGGCCAAGTGGGTGGATCACTTGAGTCCAAGAGTTTGAGACAGCCTGGGCAACGTGGCAAAATCTCATCTCTACAGAAAACACACAAATTAGCTGGGCGTGGTGGGACACGCCTCTAAGTCTCAGCTACTTAGGAGTCTGAGGCAGAAGGTTCACTTGAACCTGGGAAATCAAGGTTGAAGTGAGCTGAGATTCTGCCACTACACTGCAGTCTGGGTGACAAACTGAGACAGTCTTAAAAAAAAAATGTAACTTATGTTTATGTCCTCTTGAAATACTTGTAATTTGAACACAACACAGTGAGAAGGAATTGGTACCTGAAAGTTAGTTATTTTACCTGGTTAAGTTTGGTTCATATTTAAGATTGAAATTTAGAGTCTGGACATGGTGTTTCACGCCTATAATCCCAGTGCTTCGAGAAGACAAGGTGGGAGGACTGCTTGAGGCCAGGAGTTTGAGATCAGGTTGGGTAACAAGAGACCACAATTACAAAAAAATTAGAAAATTAGGTTGGTGTGGTAGTGTGCACCTGTAGTCCTGGCTATTTGGGAGGTTGAGGCAGGACTGCTTTAGCCTAGGAGTTTGTCATTTTTTTCTTTCATACACATCTAGAAACAATTCTTACCCAGAATGGCTTAAAATAGAGTTTAATTATGTAAGAGTTTAATAGTGTTGGCATGTATTGTGAGTTACTAATATAATCAAGATTCAAATAAATCTCCAAACAATTATACAAAACAGAAAAAAACAAAACACTTTATTTTCCACAAGGAAGAGCAATAGGAAAAATTAAATCATTTCCCACATGTTGTTTCCTTAAAACAGAGCCTACAAGGACATATTCAGCACCAAATAAAAAAGGAAAAAAAGAGAAATTACAAACAGCCATAGAATATAATCTATAAAGCAAACATTTAATATTGCACTTTGTTTTGCTAACATTTTGGATTTTACTTTTCCTAATTGAAAAATCAGGACTCTATCTTGAATACTGGAATACAGCTGTGAACCTCACATCTTATGTCAGGAATTGACCAATATTTTAAAAAGTAATGCCTCTAAATAAGAGTAAAGAAATACTTTAATGGGGAAAATAAAACTTTATTTGATAAAGTTTTATAAATTTAAAGTTTTATTACATTTGGTGATCCAGTGCCAATTATCAGAATATTGGTCATTCTTGCTTCATGTGTTATTTGTAAGAGTATATAATGACAAGTATTCCAATGCTATGCATATCAACAGTTGTTCCCTAGTCAGTTAGACATAAGAGAGAAAAGAAAAGGGATTTTCTGACAATCCCCCCCAAACAAAAATAAAACCACCAAATGCCCTTTACGCCAAATATTCCATTAGCTTTTTTTGAGGGGGACATTCACAAAATGATTTAACAATAAAAAAATATTTCACCCCCATTTCCTTATTATCTAGTATTAGTTTGCTACGGGAGCCCAAAGCCTTTAACCGAATCACTTAAAACGTGATTCATTTTTACACTGGGCTTTCTTCACCCTGTCAGCATTTTTCAAACATGAATTGTCTTCCATGTTTTCTTAAAGGCCACTTATGGAAAAGCCTATTTGTTTTGTATGAAGCTTTAAGACAGTATTTAACCAGGTCAAGCACCAAGCCAGAGCTACTATTATTTTCAACCACTTTATTAACTGTGGGGTTAAATGGCAGGATAGATGTAACACCCATTTCACACATATGTCGTAACATCAGAGATGCTGGTTTTCACTAAAAACATCAGAGCTGAATTCCTTCTAAAATACAACAACAAGAAAAAAAATCAGTACACATGGTATCTTGGAAAATGCTGAAATGCTATCATGAATGCTGGTATATTTGTTATGAGCCAAAAGAAAATTACCTTTAATATAAACTATAATTTACTGATGTGATTGTTCTTCCTCCATATATAACCAAAGCGAGTGATTTCTCATGTTTAGCAAATTGTTCTTTAGGTAATGAAAAACAGTATTTTCATTAGAAAAACACAAAAATACAAAAGATTTATCACAGCAAACTTTCTAGTATTTTAAAATTTGAAATTATATACTTTTGGAATAAAGTTGAGTTTTCATGCTATATCAAACTTGAGCAAGATCGCAAAGGTATAAATTGAGCTCTCTCACCATAACATCAACATATGTATTCCTGCTCATTAATATACTTTGCACCAGCAAAAACGATTTCCAACATATGTGTTTTGGAGGTAATTAAGTAACTCTGTATAAAAATAAATGCACTTTCCCTCCTTTCCCCAGTGACTGGAAAACTTCCATACTTTTAACATAATAATAAAAAATAATAACTTTTAAGAGCAACAGCCCTCAACTCTTTTCTGGTGCCTGCCATACTGCCTTTCTTCACTCCATTCTTAGCTCTGCTAGTTTCTTCTTGTAGGTAATGATAAAAAGGGAATGTGGGTGGGTATAACTTTTGTGTATGTCCCGTTTCCAAATTTCCCTCTCCAAAAAGCCAACCAAATAAACAAACAAACAAAAAAAAAAAACAGTGCAACAAAACACAAATAGCATTCCAACAGTTTGGCAAGTGATGCGTTCACCTGAGATTAAGTGATTTAGGCAGTCAGTAACAAAATGCTGCTTTGCTGTAATAGTAGAAAGGCAACAAATTCTTAAAAGAAACCAAGAAGGTATACAATCTTGACAGTCTCTTATGAGTTTCCTCCTCTTATCTCTTTTTTCCCCACATTATCTGTTGCGTTATCTACTACAGTAGGCTGCAAAACATACAGCAAAAAGGATTGGCTTGAAGGCATTTGATGTTTGTAAATAAATCCACAATTGGATCCAAGCTGAAGAGGTGATAC
>NW_016107331.1:11911698-11918433 GCF_001604975.1 Cebus imitator
AAAAAAAAAAAAAAAAAAAAAAAAAAAAAAAAAAAAAAAAGCTGTAGTGACATCGAACCGCACAATGTAAGCATTGAGCATGTGCAAATTTTCAAATCAAAAGAAGGAAACCATCCCTCTTTACAACGTGGTATCTTGACACGTACGACCATAGGCTAAGAAGACTGCTCTGAGTATGTGCCAGTTTTAAAAGAGAAAAGCTTAGATCTTCAAGCATATTGGAGCAGTCCCAGAATGTTGCTGTAGGCTTCTAAAGCATGATCGCTGGTTGTTTCATGTGTTCGCCATTTTTCTGGGCAAAAGCAATTCCACTTCCTCTGAAACGTGTCTCCAAGATACTTCTCTGTCCTCAGCCGGAAGAGATACAGTTCAGAACCCACATCAACTTGATCCAACCAAGTGTTCCTTCAACGAGAGGGGCAGGATGGTCTATCATCTGCTGACTGATCAGGATTTGGATCAATCTAGAAAGAAATGAGTAAACAAATTTACAAAGTTATTTGGTGAGATGTAGGAATAATGTAGCCAATTCTGAATACTAGTCAAGAAATATAATCAGAGAGAGTGTACACAGCTTGTTAGCATATTATATCCAATTACTCTCCTTTTATATCTGAAATGCTGTGTGGAAAGGGAAAAGGTACTGGTATTATCTATAAAGTGCCTAATATTTAATTACTAGATCAACAAGATTTACAAAGGTATGTCTCGTAGTCCCCCCTATTTCACAAAAGTTAAAAGTAAAATTTTATCGGTCAATGAAGACTTTTACTCAGTACTTTAGTAGTACTAAAGACCTAAAGATACAATGTAGAGTACCTTCACAGCAATCATCTCCTTTCGTAAAGTACCCCTTTCATCCTTCTACAAAAAAGTTAACTTATCACTTCCTGACTTTGGAAAAATCAAATTGTGTAAACAATGCTCTTTGTTTATACAATGTGAAAACAATTTGTTTACTCACATAAATAATGTGCTTATGTGAAGTAATAACTAATGGTCATAAAACCCCAGAGAGGGCCAAAAATGCAATGTGTGTATCAGGAAAAACTGCTGAAACCAAAACACTCAAGAGGTGCCCCCCTCTTGGAGTGACTCCCCTTTATCAGAGTGACTTTCTTTTTTTTTTTTTTTTGAGATGGAGTCTCACTCTTGTGCCCAAACTGGAGTGCAATGGTGTGACCTCGGCTCACTGCAACCTCTACCTCCCAGGTTCAAGCGATTTGCCTACTTCAGCCTTCCGACTAGCTGGGATTACAGGCACCCACCACCATGCCCAGCTAATTTTTTGTATTTTTAGTAGAGATGGGGTTTCACCAGGTTGGCCAGGCTGGTCTTGAACTCTGACGTCAGGTGATCCACCCACCTCAGCCTCCCAAAGTGCTAGGATTACAGGCATGAGCCACCACACCCAGCTAGGAGTGACTTTCATACTCACATGTTCTTAATGAAAAGTTGCTTCTCAGGTGTAAAGAGAATGGTCACAGAAAAGCAAATTGTTGGGTTTAATATATTTTTTTATTGAAAGAGCTTTTGGACGAGAGCCATCCACTTGCATTTAAATGTGGAAAAACCCAAACTGCCACAGAAGCTTTAGGTAAAACACATTTTTGAAGGAAAAAAGCCAAGTAACTTTTAGTTAAATCACACCCTGAACATATTTTAGGATTTTAGAAGTTGTACATTATCTTTAGTGCTAAAAATTTTTAAAAGGAGGCAGAATTTTCCTACAAATTGCTTAAAAGTAAACTATACTTAGATTGCTATTCTTTTTAAAATGCCCCCCTAGACAGCCAGGAAGCCTCAAATCAAGCCAGAAATGACAGACTTAAGAAGCAAGACAGAAATGTCCAAATAAAAATGTAATAACATCTGTAGCAAGTGGCAGAACACTTTTAGCATCTAATAGAAAATTTGATGTATTGGAAAATAGATAAAAAATTATGGCTCATGAAGAATTCTGAATATTCTATAATGAATGAAGATCTCATATTATCACATCTAAAAGAAAACTGACCCTTCCAGTTATAGTGTTAAGAAAAAAAAGAGCAATTTGATGACCATTCCTCTGATATTTAATTTGGGAGTAATATTTCATTGTAAAATAGCTATGTAAATTACAGTAACCAAAAAAAAGGTGATTCTAATAATTTACAGAATTATTTTGATATCAAAGCCAACTTCAAAACCCCTTAAAAATATGTACCAGTGGCTCACGTCACTCTGAAATATCCTGAAATCGCTGGATACCCCACCTAGTCACTACTTGTCTTTACACAGGCTGCTCTCCCTGCCTTTTGAGGACTTTACAGTCTTCAAAATTCAACTTAATAGCCACCTTTCCAAGAAGCCCCACCTGAGTCCCAAGACCCAATAAGCTGCTCCTGAAATTAGCTGTGTATTTTATCACATTATTATGTAATATTTTGCTTCTTAGCTTGTTTTCCTCAGTAGCCCGTGGGCTTCTTCTAAGGGTCATGTTCTATTTACTTTTAAGTGCTGAGCTGTCATCAATCTAAGATGAATGAAAACAGTCCAACAGTGTGCGAATGTTGTTTTAAGATGTTATTACAAATAAATTATATTTTATGACTGAGAATCTCAAAATATGCAAGAATTGGAAAAGAATCATGAATAAGATAAATTCTAGCTATTTAATCAGTGCTTGCAAAATGCCAGTTCTTCCTGTCAGTGCTTGTATATATAAAATTCTTCCTTCAAAAAATGTGTCTCAAGATACAAACTTAGTAAGTATTGACAACCCTAATCTTAACTTTTAATCTGTTTTAAATTATTTGTTTGGTTATTACCATGATAATCAAGACCTAACTGTATTAAAAAAAATCCTGCAATGCTGTTTTCCAAGAGAGCCAGTTCATTTCATACTTAAGGAGTAGGTACTCACCTCTGAATAAAGAGGTGGAGGCAAGAACCGAAACTCCTGGATATATGCAAACAGTGGTCCTTGAAGTGCCCTCTCAAAGTCATCACAAGCATTCATTGGTGCAAGATTGTTCCGCCTTTGTTCCTCTGTTACCACTTCTGCATAGCTGGGTGGTGCTGAAGGAAAAAGATACACGCAATTCGAACAGCATGTTCTTATGCATGTCAAAATACACAGAATAGTAGGTATTAAAAAGGAATGTCAAGGTAAAATAATTATTATTTGTTTGGTGATTAAAACTATAAAGACATAATCAAAACTGAGTATTATGGGGCACATCTACTTTCTTTAGGGAAAGATTACATTCATCTAGGGTCATAAAATATCAGAAGCAAAATAATGTTCTTGATAATAATAGTAAGAGATTAAACTTAGATATGTATTATCAAATTACCTTCAGGTCTTTCAGGAAGGGATAAACCGAGCCAGTTCATATTCATGCTACACTGACTGCTTACACTGGAGGTTCTGCTACCAAATGGATGTAGAGGAATGGTACCGATGACAAGTGGCAAATTAAGAAATAAATCCATAGCTCCAGGAATATCCACATATACCTAAACATTGCAAAGAATATTCAGTTTAGAATGCCAAGTATGATTTCCTTTTTAAAAACTAATAACTGGCCGGGCATGGTGGCTCACACCTGTAATTCCAGCACTCTGAGGGCCGAGACGGGCAGATCACGAGGTCAGGAGTTTGAGACCAGCCTGGCCAATGTGGTGAAACCCTATCTCTACTAAAAATATAAAAAATTAGCTGGGTATGATGGTGTGCACCTGTAATCCCAGGTACTCAGGAGGCTGAGACAGGAGAATTGCTTGAACCCAGGAGGCAGAGGTGTGTATAATTCTGTATAGTACATTTACATATTAAGTCACAGTGTATACAGTTAATATATTTTTGTATGCCACTATATATAGAATTAAAAAAATCAAATCCTGGATGTAAGACAAAATTATGCCTTCATAACTTTAAGTCTTAAAAACAAAATAATTAAAAAAAAAAAAACACCAAAGATGTTTTGGGCCAGGCACTGTGGCTCATGTCTGTAATTCCAACACTTTGGGAGCCCATGGCGCATGGATCACTTGAGCCTAGGAGTTCAAGACCAACCTGGGTGACATGGTCAAACTCCATCTCCACAAAAAATACAAAAATTAGCAAGGCATGGTGGTGCACACCTGTAGTCCCAGCTACTTGGGAGACTGAGGTGGGAGGATTACTTGAGGCAGAAAGCAGAGGCTGAGATTGTGCCACTGCAATCCAGCCTGGGTGACAGACAGAGAGGGAGATCTTGTTTCAAAAAAAGAAAAAAAGAAAGGATAAAAACCTCTTAAATGTGTACATACCATTAGTGAATATTCCACACGGATGATACTACAGTCGAGGATAGAGGGAGAAACTGGTGGAATTTTCAGCAACTTGCCATTCCACGTCTCTGTCTTTCCAGATGATAAGGATTCCCCACGCAAGTTAGCCACAAGCTGTTTTACTTCCTTCATTTTCCCTTTGGCATAGAAAGCCTGTGTTTGGTAAATGGCTGCCTTTGGCACCACCATTCGGGAAGAGCAGTTCTCAATCTCAGCAAATATCTGAATTGATTCACCTACAGAGGAAAAAATATATACATATCTCCTGTTAGAAAAAAACAACAAAAGAAATCAAGATTCTTAAAGCGAAAGTAAGAAAGTGCAACTAACAAGCATGAAAAGCTGTCCTAAGAAGTGCAAATAACTTAAGGGTCATAGAAATGAACTAATCAGTGGCAATTTGAAAAAGGAAACTAAATGCCATTTTGTGGAAAAAAAAAACAAAAACGGATAAGCACAATCTGTTATTTTACAAAATAATACTATGTTCATATTTAGTAGTAACATTATAAAAGTTATACATAAAAGCTAAGTGAAGAAAGTTTTTTGTGGGAATCTACCTCATACATACCTGGGGTATAGCCCTTCCTTTCAATTTTGGCACTTAAGGATATTGGGCCTGAGGTACAGAACCAGCAACAGAGTGTCTTCTCTTTTGTGCCTGCTTGGGGTGACTGTAAGAAAAAAATTTAGAGAAAAGGGTCAGTGTATAGATTGGTACAATCAATACCAGAATATTTTAAAATACAACTCTAAATTTGTGGAGAATTTAAAATTAAAACTGGTGTTGCTTTTTTTCGTATCCAGATATACTTATTATTTTTTTTATTAACTGATGGTTTTGAATTATACCACTACTTTTTATATAATTTTCCATTCAATTAGAAAAAAAAGGTAAAGGGTTACAGCCTATCCCATAAACATAGTTTTTTAGCACACAATTTACAAATACAGTAATTAAAAACCAACCAAACAAAAAAAACCCTTTCCACATTTCATTTAAACTGCCTTAAAAAGGCAGCACAGAAAGCAATTTGATTATAATCCCAAATGTTAACATCTTTCTCTGAGAATATAAAAAAAGTATGTAAAAACAGGAAAATGCCAATTTCTTATTTGCTTTAAAGATGTTATCATTTGTTTAAACCAAGTAAAGTTTTAAGTCAAATTTGAATTACTCTCATACAAATGCAATTAAAAATAGATTCCTTTAAAAAAGGAATTAAGTTTTTTTCATGAAACTAATGATTCCCCATTATTTGACAACTATCCCTCTACTGGAATAACAAAGTATAGGAAATTTTAGATTATGATATTGTTAAGTGATATTGTCTTACAATAAAAGATACTACTACTGTTCTTCCACTCAGATCATCCAAGGACCAGATCTGTTTTTCGTTATGGCTGTCATATTCTGAGTAAGAGATACTTCATATCAAATCTGGTCTTGGTTTTATATTTACTTAAAGTTAATATAAAAAATGTGAGCATATTTTTCATTCATTTGGGTGTTCTTGACTGTATTTAAGAAAATGTATATTTATGAAATTTTAAAATAAAATAAAACCAGTATTTTAAAATCATGACAACTGCATAGTTTAGGTGATTATTCTTTAGGATTTATATGCCAAAAACAAAGAATGAATTCAGTCAGTTCTTACCAGTAATGAAGGAGTGTTGATATCTATATGCTCAAAGACTGTAAATTCCTTCTTTAATTTTACTGGTAGTAGCCAAGGCCTGTGCAATTCGGCTTTCACCCAATAGCGCACACTGCCATGTCGGCCTTCGAATGAGGTAGCAAGTGGTCTGTGCAGAATATAAAGGTCAATATATTAATTTTATACCTCTTTCTAACAATTACACAGTAGGTCAGAATAGAAGTGTTAATATATTGTATTGTTTATATACCAATGAGGTATCAAACATATAATTTAAAAAATTTCCAAAGGGATAAGTCATTGGGGAAAAAACTTTCTATTTCCAAGTAACAATAGATAATAAGTATCTTTAAAATTCTGTTTCAAAAAGCCAGAAGAATACAATCCATTTAAACTATGAGGAGGCTACTTTTAATTATGGTGGCAAAATTATGAGAGTTTAATGGACCTATTTTGAAAAGACCAAGAATTAAAAAACAAAGTTGAGAATGATTTAACTATTTCTAGTGATAAATTCTAGACACTGGTTAAACAGTCAGACCAAATTCCCTATAGTACTCCACTTCTCGTTAGCCAGGAATTACCATCTTTTTATAGCAACTAATTTAGGTCTAAAAAAGGCCTGAAATAGTCATTATAGTTTCAAAAATTTCACATTTCATAAGTTCACTGAAAAACTACTTTTGCATCTCCAAGTTTACTTATGTTTTAATTCTTGTTTGGCTATTCTCTAACTTTACAGGCTTCAAAAGAAAAA
>NW_016107331.1:11918578-11932853 GCF_001604975.1 Cebus imitator
TGGTGTCTTCAGAAATTTTTTTTGCATTTTAGACTCCCACATTAGCTTGTATAGCAGAGAAATAAAATCTTAAAGTTTATGCTAATAGTTTTCCAAAATTTATGTTAAATAACTTTGGTTTACTATAGAACTTTAACATTAAATGGTCCTAAAAATACTCAGGCCCCATATTAGCCTTATTCTATCTACAGACTAATATTTTTCTCAGAAATTAGATGAGGGCATTATATTCAAAATAAAATTCTCAAATAACATAGTAAAGAGAATTTTCTGAAAAATACCCTTTATGACTTCTTTCAATATATAACATCTCATGCATTAGAATGAACAAAACAAATGTAGAATTATGTACATTTGACACCTGACAAAATCTTATGTAATCTGTGTATCCTCCAGAATAATCAGCACAAGGGCCATTTTGCAGGTTTTAATATTGGTAAAAGGCATTTTTTTTTTTTTTAAGTTTGTATAAACTCTCCCAACAATGTCATTTCTTTAAGAATACAGCACTTTCCTTCTTCCTTTCTTACTAGAGTCTAGATTCCAAGTTTTATATTAATGTATCCTTGATGTATGTTTCCTTCTAAGCCTGGATCACAGTATCTCTTGTGTGACCTTCCCAATAGCTCTTGGTACAGAAGCTATTAAGTTCACATCAGAAAAACAACATTTCGAATTATTTTTATTTTCAAAACTTACTGCTACTGGTTAGTAGTAGCAGAAAACGTAGAACACAGGATTTTTTATAAATTGAAGCTACTAAGACTTGGTAGGGTATACCTTTTCTCATAATGATAATTGACAATAAACTAAGTATAAAGTGATTATTATTTGACTAGCACCTTCCAATTCACTCATGTTAAAGGCAACACTATTCCTATTTTAAAAACCTTGTAAACTCTGGGATTAAAAAACTGTACATTGAGCTTGCGTTCTGTAATTTTGCCACACTAAATTAAAAAATAGCTTCTTATGTTTAATATATTGTTTTCCTCTAGCAAGTTTCAGTAATGAAAGGGTTTTTTTTTTTTTTTTAAACTAAAAATATTTAAATTTAGAATAAAGTAATGTTCTGATCATGAGTATCTATAAAAATGTCTATTATTTATAATACTTACGTCTGTGGAAGCTCGAAGCTGAATGCATATTCATGCCTTCCTGAATGAATAGTGTGGAAGCCTTCTTCGGAATTATCATCATCTAAAATAAACATAAAAATTAAACAAAGAATTTGTTATTAAACATTTACATACTTTGCAGAGTGGCATAACTTTAAAGATGTTTATATAATAATTAAGACCACAAAACAAGCTTTGGAATCTGAGAGATCTGAGTTCTAATTCTAAATTCATTTCCTCTACCAAAAATAAAAATTCCGTCTTCAGCTACCTTATCTGCAAAATGGGAATAATAAATACTCACGGTTTTTTTGTTTTTAAATGGAAAATGACCCAAGCTATAAAGCATTTGTTTATAAAATAGCATATATACTCAACAAAAGGCTCAGGTCTCACATCATAGTAACATAATGTTACCTTTGTCTCCAGTTGTTCGCTTCAATTTATCACATTAAGACTATAATGTATAAAATAAAAACTGTTCATGCAAACCTTTTAAAATATGTCAGTTTAGGGGGAATACCAAAAATATGAATAGAATAGATACTCCAAAACCACTGGAAAACTGTCAAATAGATGAAGAAAAAAAACCACACACACATTGATTTTAATGTGTTTCATAGCTAAAAATATTTATTGTCCTAAAATGATCACAACACTCAGTTGGTCCTAGCAACAACTAAAACTTGCATAAACCATACCTTAGATAATTAAAACAACAGCATTTACGAGGTACCTGCTTATAAGGAAACAGTATTGTCCCTCATCCTTGAAGAAATGATGTCTAATTACTAAGAGTTTCCAGTTGCTATGAAAAAGGGATGAGGTCAAATTAATTTTTGAAGCAGCATGAAAATAAAGAAATATAATCGAAAATACGGGAGGGGGTTCTAGATCATTAAAATGCTTATTTAGCGTTCTGACTAGATAAATAATTACACAAATATCTTCTAGTATTCTCGGTGTAGAAACCTTTGCGATTAGCCCCCAGAGTAGGGGAAAAACTGGCACATTATTTAACTTTCCTTCAGGAAAGTACTGAATACACACAAAAAATGTGATGCTTCCCTGATATTAAACGAGAAAAAGAGGAAAAAGGCATGTATACGTCGATACTTTTATTTAAAAATCATGGTGATTCGCTTATGCCTCCATACAATTTTCTTCACCCCCTGTGCATATCCCCTGAATGGATTTCAGAACCAAAAACTAGCTGGTGAACTGGGGGCCATTTAAATTCGTTCCTGTCCAAGGCGCCCAAAGTTTGCCTTCGTCTCCCTTTCTTCCCTCCTCGCTCCCTTTTTTGTGCCAGCTCAGCAGTCTCATTGAGGCGAGCGGCGGCGGCCGCGCTGTGGTAAACAAGTGCCCGACTGTCAATCAAGAACTAGACCGGAGCAGGAGAGGACCGGCCTAAACCGGCGCGAGCAGATCCCAGCCGGCCCGCCCGCGCGCCGCCGCCGCCCGCGCGCCCCGCTATACATACGGCATACGTCGCGCGGCGCTCGCGCCCGTGCCCGCGCAGCCTAACCTGCTGGACGGGGAGGCGGGGCGACAGAGTCGCTGCGCTTCCGCTTTACACGCCCCAGCCGGCGACCGGTTCGATCTGGCTCGGGCCACTCTGACACCTTTACAGTTGCTGCGGGGGAAACTGGGGCGGCAGAGGGGAGGCGGGGGCCGGTAGGCTACGGGAAACAATGGGGGAGGGGGCAGGGGATGCCCGTCGAGGCCCCCACCCAGATTTCGATATTGGAATCACTTTCTTTCTCCCCCGGGCCAACCTTTGCTCTCTCCCCTCAGGTCGAATCAAGGTAGCCAGTCTGGCGACTGGAGAGGTCGGGCAACACGCTTTGTTTCAGCTAAGGGGAAAACAAACGTTCACAGGAGTCACCCAACATCCCCCACCCAGAAGATAGCTAAAGGGGTCCTGCCAACCCTTCGCGTCCAACTCCCATCTAAAAAGGATTTTCTGCTAAAAAGTTGCGTCCAGAGCCATCTGGCACCTGTAAGGCCGGCAGGAGCGTCTGCCCTCTACTCAGTTAAATCCTGAAGTCGTTTCTTTTCGATGGCCCTTAGCAGGCCCAAAAGAGGGGCGACAGAACGTGATGTGACAAGGGCCGGGCGCCTCCAGAAGCCCGGGAACAAACGTGAGTACGGGAGTGGGGGTCGCTCTGGAGGGACCTTTACCGGCGCACGCCGGTTTCCTAGCCTCGCCCCAGCCGCGGCGCGAGCCCACTCGCCCCACCCGCCCGCGCCCAATCCAATCAGCGCCTGCCATCGCCTTAGCAACAGGCTAACAAACCTGGCTTCGCCTATCCCGGGCGCCCGGGGCGGGGTCTCAGTTACCAGGCTAGTTTGAGAGCTCCCAGTTTCAAGTCATTGAAACTATTCCAGACTGATCTAGTCTACGCGTAGCAGGCTTTGGGGAGCATTTTGCAGGGGGTGGCAGGGCACTTAGTTTTCTTTACCAGGAAATCATAGTGCTACTAATGAAATTATATTTGTCCCCACAACTCGTTCTACTTTCCCCCCATTGCAAGTCTCAACTCCTTGAAGAAAAACCTGTTTCTTTTCACCCATTTCATAAAAAGCTGCACATTCAGAAAGGTACAAACACTAAGTCATGTATCTAGTTTTCAACAAATACCAAGACTGTCGTTAGGCATTTGCATCTCCTATCAGTGTTAACGCTTGGAGAGATTATTTCAGGATACCAAGAACCTGTGTCTACGAAAACCCTACCCTACTAAAGAACTGAGATCACCTTAATAGTTTCAAAAATAATGCATTAATAGTGTCACTCAAAGCATCCTTCATTTCTCACTTGCCGTAGTTCAGTCATCAGCACTTCTCCAGAATGTACGTTTTTAATATAAAAAAGGGTGAAATATGCCTCTGTTTTTTTCTGAAAAATCGCCAACATCTGAATTACATACTGCATTAAAAAGGAGAGGCACAAAAATTACATAACCAGTTTTAACATTATATTCTTCATGGGCTAGGAATTAAGTCATCGCCACCACCTGACGCGTGTAACCAATCTGCTGAGAGCAGAACAAGCGCCCCTCCTCACCACCCCCCAGAACTGGTCCGAAACAGGATTGAACCGCTTCTAACAAAGGGTGGAAACTTAGAAAAACAAGCCTAGAGTCGCCTATATTTCCACAATGTAACCATTTAAACAATAGATTGGAAATCTCAGGACCTCTTCTCCCTTTGACAACCCTGTATCTCCCTCTTCTAACCAAAAATCAAATCCAGTACGTCCTATACTTTTCAATTCCATTTGACTGGCATGGGTTTCATTGAATGCATGTTCCAAAGTTAGACATGATGCTCGGAAAAGAGAATTACCGATCCTAAATGACTTCTAAAACTGACTCGATACCTATAATAATGACAGACAGTACCCTTTAAAATAAGGAATGCTGGGTGTAAATTTTTAAAAGAATGGGAAAGAATAAAAAAACACGTGGGGTGTTGATACCATATGTCAAAAGAAGCCACAGAAACCTTTTATGAAAGAACGGTGATCAATTCTTAAGTCTTTGCATTCCAATATTAAACGTGAAACACACCCGATTAAGCCTCTTAAAAATGTTATTACATTTCTTGATCGAAGTTCAGTTTTTAAGTCTTAGGTTGCAAAAATCTAAAACTGCAGCTTTTAGCAATTCATTTGAAAATACATTAGTAAAACGATTGAATTGGATTCAAGCAGAATTTATAAGGTGCAAATGGACTACAAGTGCGTGTGGCACAAACCAAGCCGGGTATAGAGGTAGTTGAATAAGTGCAGTTTGCAGTCACTTTGCAGATGCCTGCATGCATTACGGCTTAACACACGATGAACGTCAAGGAGAAGCCAAACCTTCCAAGTTTGCTAACCTTTATCAAACTGCTTAGATATGCTCGGAGTAAAATCGCGTTAATTCAGAAAACTGAAAAGGTACGTTTCCAAAGAAAATGAGTGCAGTGACTTCTCAATAATAGAAAAACTTACCTCTTTCGTGCCCAATTAAGATGTCTTTATGGTTGAAATATTCTACTTCTTCAGTGTAATTCTGTGTATAGGCAGTATTGGAGCCGGCGTTTCGAGATTCAGTCCAGCGTACTTTCGCATGCCCTCTTGCATGAATTTTAAGAGATTTTACTCTGATTTCCCCAGTAACTTCTAAATTTACCCTTCCTGAGACGGTATCCCCACTAGAATACACAGGGACATTGCTGTCATTAAGACAGTCAAAGCTTATTGTCAAACTCTTCACCTTTCCCAGCACCATGTTTATAACAAAATCTATAAAAATATAATGTAAGACAAAAAAGTCAAGATCACATATAAAATGTGATCTTCACTTAACACTGATCGATATTTTTGCCGTGCAAAATGCTTGCAGGCCGAATCAGTGATTCTCTACAAATAGTTCATTGAGATTTCTTAAAAAGTCAGGGCAGCAGACGCTGCTGCTCCGCGCTCCTGCTCGTCTCAGCGGTCTCCTTACAAAGACGGGCGGCTAAAGGCTGCCAGCTCACTTTAAGAGCAGCTTTGTGAAAAACAACCCCAGTGCGCAGGCGCAGGCCACGGCTGCTGTCCGCCCTCCCTGCGCGCCCCCTCCCGCGCCGCGCCGCGCTCGCTCCCTTGCTCGCTCCCTTTCTCGCTCCTTTGCTCGCTCCCTTGCTCGCTCGCTCCCGGGTACAGTAGGTGTAGAGCTAGGGGAAGGAGATAGTGGAGCTGCCGGCAGGCTGAACCTGACTTCTTTCCATTCTGGGCTCTTATTGGTAGGCAGGCTACCGTAAACCCTCGACGTGCTATCTGGAGCCCCTTACCGAGCAACTCTGCTAGAAAGATAATGGCAGAACAGGGCGCGAGGGGAGAAGGGCTGGGTGGGGAGTTGTTTGTAAAGGCAAGTAAGGATAAACTGCAGTGACCAGCCCGAAGCGTGCATTACCGGCACTGTAGGGTTTTGCCAACTGCCTGGATGGGAGGAGGAAGAAGTGATGTGTGAAGAGAGATGGGGGAAGGGAGAAACCGGTTGGGCAAGCGGCCGATTGTTGAGCACAATCTAACGAATTTTTATTTTTTATTTTTTTTTATTTTTTATTTTTTTTAAAGATGGGGTTTCACCATATTGGTCAGGCTGGTCTCGAACTCCTGACCTCAGGTGATCCACCCACCTCAGCCTCCCAAAGTGCTGGGATTACAGGCGTGAGCCACCACGCCCGGCTCAATCTAACGAATTTTAAAAGAAAACGTATTAAAATCGGACAAGAAGTATTGTTCATAGTATTCTTGCCTTGGATTTTTTTTTTTTTTTTTTTTAACAGTACTTGGGAGGCAGGGTGTAAATGAACTCAGTCGAGGTCAAAGGAACCTTAAAGAATCCTTTGAAGAGTGAGGTAGAGAAGCAAATATAATGTAATCAGTAGGCTGAACTTCTTTCTCTTCCATCGTTTAATTAGCATAGAAAAACAACCAAGTTGTTTCCAGGATGACACGGGTGAGGGCTGGGGGGAAGCTTGACCACTTCCTCGAAGGAAGAAAAAGTCCTTTTTAAGATACCACCTCCGACTAGATTTGCAGAGTAAGACATGATTACAACTCCTGCGTCCTGAGGAATAAGAATAGAGTTCGGCCTAAAAAAGCACCACCTTATAAAAGGCATATGACATAGTGGTTTCGCTGACACACTGTTTGCAACAGGATCGGAAAATCTTTGTTAGAAATTAGTGAAGCGCGTAAAATAGTTTTTTAAAAAGCATGATTTGGTATATACATAGGGATTGGCTGTGTGAAGCTTTTTCAGCGGAAAGCCTTGGACCATTTAACGTAGTAATTCTCATGGTACATCTTAAATATAGGTACGTTTCTCTTTTTATTGTGAATGGTAAAAAATAGCAGTGCTTTCATAACATCACCCTGGGATTAACAGCATAACAGCATAAATTCCTCTAGATTATTAGCAATCAACAGAACTGCCTTACAGAGAGAAAAAATATGAATTTGGTGCTATATCTATATCTATAATCTATCTATATGACCAAAAATACCTTGGAAGATTTTTGGCTGTCAGTATCTAAACATTTTAGATTCTTTTGCGTGGTGTATTTGGATAGCTTGAGCCTATGAGTCACAGTAAGCTAAACTTACAGGTCTTGCTGTTTTCTTTATTTCAGAATAAAGTAAATTTTGGGGAATTGGATTTTAGTTGCACTCAACAGCAATATATACAGTATAAATATGCAAACTATTTAGACAATTATCGAGCAGACCATGTATTTCAGAGTTTAGATCGCTATGCTTAAAATTATGAATTTGTATATTTAAGTGGTAAAAACAATCTTGTCTTTTCTCCCCTCTTGGTTGACACCTGGTGGAAATCTAGGTAAAGTACTTGGGACCTTGTACTAGTTTTGATAATAGATACTACTTGTGTTTT
The DNA here is from genome assembly GCF_001604975.1 of Cebus imitator. Taxonomy (NCBI): domain Eukaryota; kingdom Metazoa; phylum Chordata; class Mammalia; order Primates; family Cebidae; genus Cebus; species Cebus imitator. The sequence continues at coordinate 11,926,131 of NW_016107331.1, forward strand.
TTCTCCACCTGGTGGTAGAATTGGTAAATTTCTTAGATGATAGGTTTTCCTCAGCATAAAATGTCAAAGCTATTTATTAAGCATTCAAAAACCACTGAGCAAGGAATGGATTTAAAAGTGTAATACACAATGAATACATAAATTCGTTACACATTTGTGTCCATATTTATGTTAAAAATTATTAAGAGTTAGTGAGCAACAGCTGAATTCAGATTTTTTTAGTAAAATTTATCTACTTAGAATATAACTTATTTGAGAAGAAAAGAATAATTAGCTGTTTAAATACAACAGAATTGCATTTAATAAGAACCCCAAGAAATTTATTTGCAGTTTGGAAAATTGTTTTAAAATATTGTATGTTTCATTCCTGTCACTGCATGGTACATTATTCTTTGTGTTTGAAGCTTTCAGGATCTTTTGAATAATTGCCTTTATTATTTATTTTGCTATTTTTCTTTATTTTCTTTTTTACTGTGTCTTCCTAAGTATTTAGGTAACTGAAGAATTGCCAAGAAATTCTTACTAGCTGCCATTTTCATTTTATTTTTATATTTTATTTTTATTTTTGAGATGGAGTCACTCTCTGTCCCTCAGGATGGAGTGCAGTGGCACAATCTTGGCTCACTATAGCCTCTGACTCCTGGCTTTACGCAATTCTACTCCCTCAGCCTCCGGAGCAGCTGGGATTATAGGCATGTATCACCACCCTGGCTATTTTTTGTATTTTTAGTAGAGACAGGGTTTCACCATGTTGGCCAGGCTGGTCTCAAACTTCTGACCTCAAGTGATCTGCCTGTCTCAGCCTCCCAAAGTGCTGGGATTACAGGCATGAGCCATCGCGCCTGGCCTGCCATTTTCATTTTATCCTGGTTATTCACTTATCCTGGTTATCACCTTTCTTCTCTTTAGATTTGGGCACATGCCTAGTTCTCACGTGTATAAACTTGAGTTTATTTGGTGTTTTCCTCCTAACAATGAAAACACCAGAAACAACTCTTAACACTTCTAAATCTCTCTCTCTCTCTCTCTCTCTTTTTTTATTTTTGAGACAGAGTCTCACTCTGTTGTCCAGGCTGGAGGAGTGCAGCGGTGTGATCTTGGCTCACTGCAACCTCTGCCTCCTGGGTTCAAGCGAATTTCCAGCCTCAGCCTCCCTAGAAGCTGGGACTGCAAGTGTGTGCCACCATGCCCGGCTAATTTTTTTTGTATTTTTAGTAGAGACAGGGTTCACTGTGTTAGCCAGGATGGTCTCCATCTCCTGACCTTCTGATCCACCTTACCTTGGCCCCCCAAAGTGCTGGGATTACATGCGTGAGCTACGGCACCTGGCTTTTTTTTTTTTATTTGAGATGGGTGTCTCACTCTGTTGCCTAGGCTGGAATGCAGTGGTGCAGTCTTGGCTCACTGCAACCTCAGCCTCCCAGGCTCCAGCAATCCTCCCACCTCAGCCTTGGAGTAGCTGGGGCCACAGATGCACACCACCATGCCCAGCTAATTTTTTTTTTTTTTTCTATTTTAGTAGAGACAGGATTTAGCCGTGTTGCTCAGGCTGGTCTCCACCCACTGAGCTAAAGCAGTCCACCCTCCTTGGCCTCTCAACTGCTGAGATTACAGGCCTGAGCCACTGCACCTGGCCTCTGTTTATCTTTTCAATTTTTTATTTTTATTTTTTGAGGGAGCCTCGCTCTGTTCCCCAGGCTGGAGTACAGTGGTGCAATCTCAGCTCACTGCAACCTCCGCCTCCCAAAGCGATTGTTGTGCTTCAGCCTCCCGAGTCACTGGGATTACAAGTGTGTGCCGCCACACCCAGCTAATATTTTTTTGGAGGTGGAGTCCCACTCTGTCACCCAGGCTAGAGTGCAGTGGCAAGATCTCGGCTCACTGCATTCTCTACCTCCCGGGTTCAAGCAATTCTCCTGCCTTAGCTTCCTGAGTAGCTGGGACTATAGGCGTCTGCCACTATGCCCAGCTAATTTTTTATATTTCTACAGTGGAGACACGATTTCACTATGTTGGCCAGGCTGGTCTCGAACTCCTGACCTCATGATTCACCTGCCTCAGCCTCCCAAAGTGTTGGGATTACAGGTGTGAGCCACTGCACCTGGCCTAATTTTTGTATTTTTAGTAGAGACAGGTTTCACCATGTTGGCCAGGCTGGTTTTGAACTCCTGTCCTGAAGAGATCCTCCCACCCCGGCCTCCCAGAGTGACGTGAGCCACAGTGCCTGGCCTCTCTTTATCTTTTCATTTCTTAAAACAAAAACAAAAACAAAACTCTTGGACCAGATTTTGAATGTTTTCTCTTGTCACTTTCATAACTTCCCCCTTTCCAGATTCCCTGTCTAAATACCTACTCTTTAGACAGCTTGAAATGCTGTACTGTAGCCATTATCTTGGGCTTCTCAGCTTGCTTCACTGGGCCCTTATTGTATTTTGTATTATATTTAAACTATTCTTCTCTACCACCAAGGCTCTTTCCTACTGGTCCCCAGCCTACGTCTCATATGCCATCTCCTCCTACTCATTTGCTAACTCTCTATACTCCTGTCAAGTACATCTTCTGTCCCCTTTGTTAGCTCGTCTCACTGTTGCCAGTGTGCAGTTACATGCACTTTTGGTGCCCAGAATAACATCCCACTACTATGTTATCTCCTTTGCTTTTTTCTAATCCCTCCGCTAGATGCAATTGGCTCAACTGAGTAAAATTCCCACTAGACTGAATAACTAGCTTCCCTTAGCTTCTTCAGAGCTTAAGTAGGAATTTCTTTTTATATTTGCTTTTTGGCTTTTCAGTCAAATGGCTCTTTCACCTTAATATATAAAAGTTTAAACTCAATCTTAAGAACCCTGTCAAAGTGAAAAGTGATCACTGTTATCAAGGTATATGATACTGAGGAGATATGTCAAGATTACTGCCAAGTTTGGAGATTTTTTGCATATTACATCAACATAATGTGTGTGTGTGTGTGTGTGTGTGTGTGTGTGTATGAAGCCACCTCAACTGGAAGTTTTGGTGTTTGGTTGTAAAAAAACAAACACAAAAAATACCCATACCAGTAGTCAGAATCTGTTTCATAAAGAAAAATGTGAAATCTATGCTTAATCATCATTTTAACTAGCAGCTGATCGTCTCGATTGCTGTGGAGCTAAGGGGGATTTTTTTTTCCTTTAGTCTTAGTTCTGTATTTCAAGGTTTTGTAACTTTGTCTTAACTCTTTAATATCCTCATAGTGCAGCAAAATTGGCATGCAGACTGGAGAGAAGATTTGCCATATTATTAGAAAAATAAGTAATATTTGTTTTCTAGATTTGAGTTATAAGCATAATGCATATTATGTTATGTCCTTCATACTTAGTACATTTTTAAATATGTTATGGATTTTGTGATGAAACTCACTATCAAATTTGGATTCTGGTCTCCTTAATAAATAGTATAATTTATGTTATGTGAACACCATTTAATCTGTTATTTTTTATTTTTTGATTAAAATCACCCATAATTCTACTGTCTGTCCATTTAGAGACAGCACTATTAACATTTTGGTATATTTCCATCTAGATGTGCACCTGAAGAAAAGCATTGCCAGTGAAGCTATGACAATGCATGTTATCATGTAGAAGTTGAGGGGATAAACTTTATTCATCTAAGCTCAAATGGCATCTGGTCTACAGAAAGAATTAGGAATGTTAAATTTCTTTTCTGAGCTACTTTATAAATTTTGACTATGCACAACTTTATATAATGAGGGTAAAATTTTATTTGTTACAATAAAATATTTTCTGGCTGAGTGTGGTGGCTCACCAGAGCTTGAGAGGCTTAGGTGAGAGGATTGCTTGAGTGCAGAGTTTGAGGTTTGAGGTCAATCTGGGCAACATAGCAAGACTCTGTCTCTACAAAAAATACAAAAATTAACCAGTTGTGGTGGTATGCACCTGTAGTCCCAACTATTCAGGAGGCTGAGGTAGGAGGATCACTTGAGTCTAGAAGGTTGAGTCTGCAGTTAGCTGAGCTTGTGCCATTGCACTCCAGCCTGGGTGACAGAGTGAGACCCTGTCTCAAAAACAGAATTTTTTTTTAATATTTCTTTTTCAAACATTTGATTATTTTATTTTGAGACAGTGCCCAGCTGGAGTGCAGTGGCTCAATCTTGGCTCACTGCAACCTCTGCCTCCTGGATTCAAGCTGGGATTACAGGCCTGCATCACCACACTCCACTAATTTTTGTATTTTTAGTGGAGACAGGGTTTTACCATGTCGGCCAGGCTAGTCTTGAATTCCTGGCCTCTAGTGATCCACCTGCCTTAGCCTCCAAAAATGCTGGGTTTACAGGTGTGTGCCACCATACCTGGCCAAAATTTTGATAATTTTATATAGCATATGTAGCTTATATAGCATATCTACTTTGAAAAATAATTTTATTTCCCAGGGATGAAAGGACTGAAGAGACCCGTTAAAGTCATCATGTCAGCCCCCTGCCTTTAAGCCACCTGAGAACCCATTCTATTTTTGTGTTTTTATTTTCTTATTTAATTAAATTTTAACTTTAATTTTAGATTTCAGGGGCACATGTGCAGGATTGTTACATGCATACACTGTGTGATGCTGTGGTTTGGGGTATAATTGATCTGGTCACCCAGGTAATGAGCACAATACCCAATAGGTAGTTTTGTTGCCATTCCTACTCCTGCGCCAGTAGTCCCTACTGTCTGTTGTTCCTGTCTTTATGTCCATGTGTATCCGGTCTTTGACTCCCACTTGTAAATGAGAACATGCAGTATTTGGCTTTATGCTTCTACATTAATTCACTTAATGTAATGGATTCCAAATGCATCCATGTTGCTGCAAAGAGCATGATTTCATCTTTTTATGGCTGTATAGTATTCCATGGTATATATGTACCACATTTTCTTTGTCTAATCCACCATTGGTAGGCATCTAGGTTGATTCCATATCTTTGCTATTGTGAATAGTGCTGCAATGAATATCCAAGTGCATGGGTCTATTTGTAACACAAGTTATTTTCCTTTGGGTATATACCCCGTAATGGGATTGCCAGGTTGAATGGTAGTTCAATTTTTAGTTCATTGAGAAATCTCTAAACTGCTTTCCACAGTGGCTGAACTAATTTACATCCCCACCAACAGTGTATAAGCATTCCCTTTTCTCCAACATCTGTTATTTTTTTGCCTTTTTTTTTTTTTTTTTTTTTTAGATTGTTTTTTTTTTTTTTTTTTTTTTTTTTTTTTTTTTTTTTTTTTTTTTTTTTTTTTTTTTTTTTTTTTTTTGAGATGGAGTCTCGTTGTTGCCCAGGCTAGAGTGCAGTGGCATAATTTTGGTTTGTTGCAACCTCCACTTCTGCCTCTTGGGTTCAAGTGATTCTCTTGCCCCAGTTTCCCAAGTAGCTAGCTGGGACTACAGGCCATCACACCCGGTTGTATTTTTAGTAGAGACAGGGTTCACCATGTTGGTCAGGCTGGTATCAAACCCCTAACCTCAGGAGATCTGCCCACCTTGGCCTCTCAAAGTGCTGAGATTACAGGTGTGAGCCACCACACCTGGCCTTTTTTGTCTTTTACAATACAATATTTTCTTGCTGGATATTGAGTTTTAGTGGCAAAGTACAACAGAAAGGAACCAGTTCCCGGTTTTTAAATGTCAAACTTATATATGGCTAGCTGGGATTTCATATTCAATACCTTACCTGGAGATATTGCCCTTCTAGGCATCCACATTTTCTGTCGATGAAGGGGATCACTATTATAAATGATTTTTTAAAACCTCAAAACTTGTTATTTGCTACCACTAACTTCTTGGAATCATTTTCCAACATTCTGCTACCTAAAGTTAGTTTTACTTACTGTTAATATCTTTATGTTATAATAATTCAAAAATTATAAGGGAGAATTTTTGCTTCTCACCCATCCTTAATCAGCTCAGTTTTTATGTTACTGTTTTTCCTAGTGTTTGGGATTTTTACTTCAAGAAGTAGCTATTCACAATAGCAAGACATGGAATCAACCCAAATGCCCATCAATGATAGACTGAATAAAGAAAATGTGGTACAAATATACCATGGAATACTATGCAATCATTAAAAGAATGAGATCATGTCCTTTACAGGGACATGGATGATGCTGGAGGTCATTATCCTTAGCAAACTAACACAGAAACAGAAAACAAAATACTGCATGTTCTCACTTGTAAGTGGGAGCCAAATAATGAGAACACATGGACACATACAGGAGAAAACAGACACTGGACCTTTCAGAGGGTAGAGGGTGGAAGGAGGGAGAGGATCAAGAAAACAATTAATGGATACTAGCCTTAATAGTTGAGTGATGAAATAGTCTGTACAATAAACCCCTATGATGTAAGTTTACCTATGTAACAAACCTGCACTTGTACCCCTAAACTTAAAAGTTTAAAAAAAAAAGAGGCCAGACGAGGTGGCTCATGCCTGTAATCCCAGGACTTTGGGAAGCTGAGGTGGCAGATCATCTGAGGTCAGAAGTTTGAGACCAGCCTGGGCAACATGGTGAAATCTCATCTCTACTGAAAATGCAAAATTAGCTGGGTGTGGTGGCAGGCACCTGTAATCCCGGTTACTCAGAAGGCTGAGGCAAGAAGAATTGCTTGAACCCAGGGGATGGAGAAGGTTTCAGTGAGCCGAGATTGTGCCACCACATTCCAGCCTGGTTGATAGAGTGAGACTCCATGTCAAAA
>NW_016107331.1:11932863-11955328 GCF_001604975.1 Cebus imitator
AAAGGAAGTGTTTGCCAAGGGAAAGCTATAAGGAAGATGAGCAATTTTAGTTTGTTTGCTGAGAACTTACTACCCTAAGAATTATAATAAGTATTTTGTTTCAGGGTCAGCTAACAGGTTAGGTGATGGCTAAACCTTAAAATCACGCATTTAATCTATGACCTAGCAAATTCTATGGATAATCAGCATTGTGTGTGTGTGTGCGTGTGACACAGGAGTCTCCCTGTGTCACCCAGGCTGGAGTGCAATGGTGTAATATTGGCTCACTGCAATCTCTGCCTCCTGGGTCCAAGCAATTCTCCTGCCTTAGCCTCCCGAGTAGCTGGGATTATAGGCACTCCACCACCTCGAATGACTAATTTATCTATTTTTAGGAGAAATAGGGTTTTGCTATGTTGGCTAGGCTGGTCTCAAACTCCTGACTGCAGGTGATTCACCCACCTCGGCCTCCCAAAGAACTGGGATTACAGGTGTGAGCCACTGTACCTGGCCCAGCAATTGGTTTTGTATTTATTGTTTTTGTAACACAAATGTCTTTTTGGTTCGGGTATAAAGTACTTAAATATGGAAATATGAGGCATCTGAAATTTCTTGTTCAAAATTGACATAATATTTTGTAGTCATATATGCATTTCAAATTATTTGGTTGGAGAGAATGCAACAGAAAGGAATTTAGTGTTTTATTAGTTTGGACTTTGAAACATCTATGAAGGAATATATGAGCATAGGGATATGCATGCTATTGTAAAGAGGCACATAACAAAGTATCCAAAGTGAAGAACAAAATTAAATCATGAATAATTTACAGATGAAAATAATTTATTCAGTTCTGGTCTTTAGAAAGTGGGAGTAATGTTTTAGTAAAGCCAAAATATTTATGGAAGTTACAAAGGAGAAGGGCTCATTAAAATAATAAAAAGCTAATACTTTTTTTGGTTAAGGTATGGGTTCAAAACAAAATTTGAAAGGTAGATATCATTTTATCTAATAGTTCTAATGTACAAATCATCTTTTAAGTTAGAAATAAGGAATACTTTATTTGTACCAGGGGACCATTTAATTAGAAAGAAGTCTTTTAGCATTATTTTTATATTTATTGTTATCTTGCTATTGTTTAGGTATGTTTTGGTAAAACTTGGAAGAAGCCTTCAGAAAAGTGAATGTGTAAGAATACTGGGCTGAGCTTTATTCCTCTTTTGGGTCTTTCTGCCAGTGAATGAAGAAGAGAAGAACCTTAAAGACCTGAGTACCTTCATGTACAAGTGGCTAGTGGGAGATTATTGCAGGGAAAGACTGTTTGTAACATAGATTCTTTTTTTTCTAGCAACTCGAATTCAAACATACTCCAAGAGATTCTTTTTTTTGAGCCAAGATCTCATCTCATTCTGTCTCTGTCCCTTAGGCTGGAGTGCAGTGACGTGATCTCTGCGCATTGCAACCTCTGCCACCTGGGTTCAGGCGATTCTCCTGCCTCAGCCTCGTGAATAGCTGAGATTACAGGTGCCTGCTACTGTGCCCGGCTAATTTTTTGTATTTTTAGTAGAGATAGATTTCACGATGTTGTCCAAGCTGGTCTTGAACTCCTGACCTCAAGTGATCCACCCATTCAGGCCTCCCAAAGTATTGGGATTACAGGTGTGAGCCACCGTCCTTGGCTGATTATAACACAGATTCTTGATGCTTAAGAGGATAATGTGGAAAAGAACAGAAGGCGATACTGTTAATTCTATTTATAGTACTAACCTTTCTCATTTTCAGAAGCCCTAGTGATTTTGTGTTCTAAATACTTGGCTTTTTTTTTTTTTTTTTTTTTTTTTTTTTTGCTGTTTTTTTTTTTTTTTTTTTTTTAATATTTTTGTTGTATGTTCATTTGCACATAATTTGAGTTATTTGAAATTTGCTGGTCACCCCAAATGATTAAAAAGTTGGCCAGTAGCTAGGAGAGAGTGGTGGCAAATAATTGCAAAGGTGATTTAGTGAACTGCATAAAAATCACCAAAACATCATTAAGGAAGTCTTATTAGGGGAGCAGAGTATGAGAGTGAAGGGCAAGAGATTTGTCTCCTGGTGGCTGTGGGGACAGAGAGGGATAAGATGACAGCTGTATTAGATAGTCCAGAGACACCCCAGGTGGTTAGGCTCACATTAAAGAGTGAACATGGGGCAGGCACGTCTGGTAATGACAGGAAGTCAATAAAATTTTTCAGCAGATTGGGAATCTTGGCTGATAACAGATGATGAGAGGAGTGAGAGGAGTGGCTAGTGGTGGTGAAGTGAAGCAGTTTTTTTCCTTCATACGTGTATAAGACATGGATACATTGGCTAAGAAGTCCAAAATTCATTAGTCATTTGTTCACTGAGGTGCATCCGTGCACGAGAGAGAAAGAGATCACACCATATTTATTAACAACCAAAATAATGGCATATTTTATGGCAGGCTGTGTGTTTTTCGCTCGTTATCCTGTTTGATCCTTTTAAGAGTTCTATGAGGTAAATACTGTTATATTCATTTTATAGACAAGAAAACAGGCTTAAGGTGATTAAGTAACGTGCCCAAACTCAAACAGCTAGTAAATGGTGGTGGTAGGATTTGAACCTTTATTTTTGATCATTAGGCTATGCTGCAAGCAAGTACTATAGCACTATTTATCAATAAGATATGACCTCTTCTGAGAAGGCTTCTGCAACAATCCTCCCCTCCCTTAGTTTGGATTATATGTTTCTCTTTTGTGTTCACAGCCTCTTTTAAAATCCTATTCCTTAACAATTTTATCCGTAGTTTGTACATATTATCTCTTCCACAGTGTTTCGGTCCCCTCAAGGGCACTTTCCTTGTCTTATTTAGTGTCCAAATGTGAAACATTTTTATATCTCCAGCACGTAGCGTAGTGCCTGTCACATTATCTACCCTCAATAAATATTTATTGATATGCGATAGATTGATAGTGGAATGTTATCTTTAAGAAATTTTTCATTGTATGATTGTAGACACTGATGGGTAGTTTTTCTGGATAACCACATGAAAACCACGAGACTGATGAATTAAAAATAGGACAAGTTCAAACTACCATTTTTATAAACATGTGCTGATTGTCACAGGGCTGCTATCGTGAAGTAGGTATCCAATTCCAGTTAAATAAGGATTACTGGCTTTGGCTAAAGTTAAGTTTTATGGTTAAAAAGCAACATTAAAAATACATATATTATCTTTTAGCATTTTTCTGCTTATATTACACTTGATAAATTATTTGAAACTGATGAACAAGGAGTCTTTCAGGCTGCTTTTAATTGGACCAAAGGAAAATGCAATTGCATACCATGGCAAAGAGCAAAATACCTGAGAGGAAGCTAACTGAAACTCGTAATAATGTTTATCTATATTTTTAACATAGTGCATAGCCGACATTTAAAGTATTCTGAATAGATTTGCATCTAGGTAATAGAAAGGTTGTTTCAAAGGTCTTAATTACTGAATATTTTACTTGTTACATATATTGGTATATATACCTGATGTCTCCCTTAGAAATTAAAATCTCTAAAAACATATCTGTGTAGAGGTACTTCTTTATTCCTAAGTTTGGTAAATTCAGTAGTCAGGTATTCTAAACACCAATCACTAGAATATATATGATTTTAAAACAAACAAATATGTTTTTAATTTTTAAAATTATTATTTTTAATTTTTTAATTTTATTTTTTCCAAGACAGAGTCTTGCTCTTTTGCCCAGGCTGGAGTGCAGTGGTGCTCTCTTGGCTTACTGCAACCTCTGCCTTCTGGGTTCAGGCGATACCTCTGCCTCAGCTTCCTGAGTAGCTGGGATTATAGGTGTGCTCCACCACTCCCGGCTAATTTTGTATTTTTAGTAGGGACAGGGATTTCACCATGTGGGCCAGGCTGGTCTCGAACTCCTGACCTTGTGATCTGACTTCCTTGGCCTCCCAAAGTGCTAGGATTACTGGTGTGAGCCACTGTACGTGGCCTAAAATTATTTTTTTAAATAATGAAATAATTAGGTAGAATCACCAGATCTTGATGTGTAATTGAATATGGGTAAGAGGAAGGGTGTTAATTGGGGGTTAGAGGGAAGAGGAATCAGGATGACACTGGATTTCTGGCTTAGGCAACTTGCTATATGGTGGAATCCCTCACTGAGATGTGAAACATGGGGAAGGAGGATGATGATGAATTTGTTTTATATTTGTTCATTTTTTATTTTCAAAATTTTGAAACAATACAAAATGTACAGAAAATTTGCAGGTACAGTACAGAAGACTTTTTTTCCTGGACCATTTGAAAGTAAGCTGCCAGTATGATGCCTCACTGCCAGTAAACACTATATTTCCTGCAAATATAGACATTTGCCTTCATAGCCATAGTACAACCATGGAAATCAAGTCATTAACATTAGACCTTACTACCATCTAATACTCAAATCTCAATCAAGTTTTGTCAGTCGTCTTAATACTCTCCTTTAGAGTAAAAGGATCCAGTTTAGAATCACCTGTTACATATAGTTTTCAGGCCTTTTTAGTCTCCTTCTGTTGGGAGCAGCAATACAACCTTTCTTGGTCTTTAATGGTCTTGACCCTTTTGAAGACTAGGTATTTTATAGATTGTGCCTCTGCGTACAGTTCATTTTCAACCATAGTTCTGGGTGAGAATTAAGCCTAACACCCTAAGACATCTGTATTCGTCAGAGTTCTCCAGAAAAAACGGAATTTATTTATTTATTATAAAATAACAAATAAATGGTTCATGACATTAAGGAGGCTGAGAAGTCCTATTATCTGCTGTCTGCAAGCTGGAAACCCAGGAAGCTTGTGGTGTAATTTAGTATTAGGTTGGTGCAAAACTAGTAAAGCTAATTTAGTTAAAAGTAATAGCAAAAATTGCAATTAGTTTTACACCAACCTAATGGAAGTCTGAATTCAGAACAAGTCTTAAGTCCCAGGAGTGCCAAGGGGAGCAATAGAGCCACATACCGGTGCAAACAATCAGAAAGCAGATTGAAACATCCTCCATCTCTTTGTTCTCTCCAGGCCCTCAGTGGATTACATAATGCCCACCCACACTCGGGAGGCCCATCTGTTTTATTCAGCCTGCCAATCCAAATGCTAATCTCTTCCAGAAACACCCTCACACATACAACCAGATAACCTTTAGCTAGATATCTGGGCATCCTGTGGCCCAGTTAAGTGGACAGATAAAATTAACCACCACAGCATGTATTGGATGAAAAAAGTAAGTTTTAAAAATACATTTAGAATGGAATTAATTATACACTACTGTTGAGAAAGTTGAGCAAATAGTCATTATGTACTAGAGTTCAGTTGAAAAAGGCTGAATGATTTGATTTTGACAGGAACATTTAAAAAGTGATGCTGTTTCCTCCTCATTGATTCCTGTCAGATAATATACAATTTTGGTTTGTCCCATTACTAATGATCATTTGAATAAGGATATGTCTGTTCGAATTCTCTACTACTTAGTCCCCAACCTGACCTTAGGGAATTTGTAATTATTTTGTATGGAAGTTTTTTGAAACTTTGCAAGTATCCTATTTCTTGTCAAACTTTCTGTTTGTTTATTTATATGACCATTGATTAATATGAGCCTTTATTATTATTTATCGTGGCCTTCAGCTTGTCCCCAATTTAGCTAGTAGAAATCCCTTCAAGATGTCTTTTGACATATCTCCATCATATTTTGACTACTTTCTATTTTTCTGGCACATGAAACAAGCTCATATTATACTTCCCCCATACTTGTTGTACTTAACAAGCTCATCTTATAATTTACCTGCCTAGCTCTGGAATCAGTCATTTCTCCAAGTTATCCCTGAGTCTTCGTAGCAGGGCTAGGTGTACTCCTTGCTTTTAGAGTATGGTACTTAGAGGCTGTCCCAGTGGAGAGAGCTATCATATATATATATATATATATATATATACACACACACACACACACACACACACACACACACACATACATATATATGTGTATATATATGTACATATGAATTGTAGTTGCAAGTTGCTTCTATATTTCTCTGTCTCTATCTCTATAAAACCATGCGTTTACACTGCTACTGTAAATTCTAACACTTCAGGGTTTGTTCTAATTTTCTCCTTTTCTATATAGGTAGCTTGCTTTTTGACACTGAGAAACCAGGCTCCCGTTGATCTTGTCCGATTGACTTACTTGATCAGTCTTCCCTTGCCTGTGATCAATCTCCTATTTCAACAGTCAACCTCCCTTGAATGTGGATGCCCTTTTTCCCTACCTAGGCTTTGCCACCCTGTTTCAGACTGCCCCTCTAGTGGATGTATCCTTACCCTACCCAAGCTTGACCTCTCCATGCTGGACTGGCCCTTGCATGTTGCCTTTTGAACGGTGTATCAGGTGGACTCTACTTACATACTGCTCCCTCTTCCCCTTTTCCTGTGCCCCATTGTTGTAGGAAAAAAACTGGTTCTTGTCATTTGGCCAGCAAAGATTAGGCTCACAGGCACACAGAAGGGTAAAGAATGGAATTTATTGGGCAAAAGGAAAAAGCAAATACAACTCAGCAAAGTGAGATGGAGAGCCTATTGACAGGCTCTCCTGTCTCTGATTTAATCCCAGGTTACCACCCAGGAACGAGAGAGGTCAGTCTCCTTGTCTCAAGGCTCCTCTCCATCCTCCCAGTGCACAGGATAGTCAGAGAGTCTCTGGGACCAGCAGTCCAGTTTTTCAGCTTCAGGCTGTTTTAGGCTTTCAGGTGGGGTTTTACTGGGGGAGCCTTGGCTGCCTCCTGTCTCTATCATTATTCTTTACATGCTGGGCAGATACTACTTTAATTTAGTAGGGAATGAGAAAAGAATAATAAAGCAGTAGCTAAAAGGAGACTCCTCCAGGAATTTTTGATGAAAAAGGATGGCGTTCATCATACTTACCTGTAATTGCCTTGGAGCCAATCAAGAGATTGAGGTTAAAGATATAGAAGAGACAGAATTGATAAAGCCACTTCTCTCAGAAGGAAGATAGGGATAGGTGCACAATTCTGAGGATTAGTCTTATGTGCAAAAGAAGACTGCATTCCCACTTAAATTCAGAGTGTGCACAGTGGATATGAAATGAAAGTTTGTTCTCTTGCTCGTAAGTAAAAGTATGAAATAGTGCTTTGAAAACTAAGGTAATATATGCAGCCAAGGTTTATAATACTTAAACTGTCTCCTTTTGGGAAAGATATAGATAAGTTTGTGTCTTCAACTTACATAATGCAATCAAATGTGAATATAGTTTTAAGCTTATTTTGAAATTTCCTTCCATAAGCCCTATATTTCACTTTGGTTTTGTTGTTTTTTTCCACTGTCTACTATTATGAAGTCTACATATAACTTTTCCTCAAAAACACACCCCTCCCAGCCTGCTTTAGGAAGTCAACATTTTAGTGTAACCAGTATTGTTGATTAGATTCTACTTAGTAGATAGTAATATAATAATGTTTATTTTTCCTCCAATCACAATTCCCAATAGCGCTTTGTAGAGAGTTTCCCAAGACAATTTCTTAGTCACATTCCACAAGTTTCTCATCGCTTTTGGTTATTAAAAACACAAAGCAAAGCTAAAATAATTTCACTCCAGTGTAAAAATTGAACCTTAAATATGATTCACGTATAATCTCCTCAACTCCTTTTACTAGTATCTTACTCCTTTGTCAGAAAGGAGGAATGTTAGAGATGGTGGGTTGCTTATTAGAGATGAAGCAGTGCCCTTCCCCTCAAGAGTTTGTATGATTTTATTGCTGCTGGTGGTCTTCTCATAACTTGGTGCAATTTTTAGGGTTGTTTTAGTTTCATCTTGATTCACTGCATCATTGAGGATGCCAGCAGAGACAGGGTTCCATGTCTCCCTTTAGTTTTGCCTTTGGTGTGCATCTCAACTCCATTAAGAAGCAGCGGTTAATTAGCCCCAGGGCTTGAGCTTTTCTCCTCCCTTCTTTATATTCCTTCGAATTGAGTCAAACATGAAAGTCCTCCTCTGCACCCGATGGTAAATGAGTGTTTTCGTTAGTTTGGGCTGCTAGTACAGAAAACTATAGACTGAGTGGCTTAAATAACAAATGTTTATTTCTCATGGTTGTGAAGGCTGGAATTCTGCAGGGTGCCTGCAGATCCTGTGTCTGGTGGGAGTACTCTTCGTGGTTTGTAGATGGTCATCTTTTCGCTGTGTCTTCAGATGTTGGACAGCAGAGAGGGCAAGCTCATGTCTCTTCTATTGAGGGTACTAATCCCATTCATGAGAAATCCACTCTCATGACCTAATTACCTCTCCAAAGCTCTACCTCCTAGTACCATCATATTGGGGATTAGAATTTCAGCATATCAATTATATGTGAGTGGGAGGACACAAACATTTAGCCCATAACAATAAGGAAAACTAGAATGCAATGGAGGTTTTTTCCACCACCTTTTAAAGCGCCCCACAATAATGGTCTTTAAAAAAAAATTCCACTTTTCTGGGATTTGCCTGCAAGTCTTCCTTCTTCAAAATCTTCAGGAAAGAATCAGGAGCAATTCTTGGTGTTGAGATATGCTTCCAAATTCCAAAAGACACATGTCAGTTTCTCCCACAGACTCTTTCACTAGGCTTAGCGAACTTTGAAGGCAGGCTTGGGTGAATCTCTAGGTTCCCGACTCTCTAAGTATTCTGCTAGGTAGTAACTGTCAGTCATTAAGCACTCCCACTCTGTATTCCTTTGAAACTCCCTCTTCACTTGCCTTCTAGTGGGTTGAGAGAAAATATTTTCCTGCTCACTTACTCAGGGCTGAATGTTGACTGGGAGTAGCAGAGGTGATTCCTTTTTGTCTGAGAAAGCCCTCAGAGAGGTTTAGGCCCAGTGGTTGGAGAGGCTTTTAAAAGCATGGAATCTTTAAGACTTTTTGTCATCATTTTTTTTTCAGCTATAATAACAATTCCAAGGCAAAAAAAAAAAAAAAAACCCTTTTAACAGTTTATTATTTTAATTAATTAATTAATTAATTAATTATTTATTTATTTTGAGACAGAGTCTTGCTCTGTTGCCAAGACTGGAGTCCAGTGGTGCAATCTCGACTCACTGCAACCTCTGCCTCCCAGGTTCAAGCGATTCTCGTGCCTCAGCCTCTCCAGTAGCTAGGATTACAGGCGTGTGCCACTATGCCAGACTAATTTTTATATTTTTAGTAGAGATGGGATTCACCATGTTGGCCAGGCTGGTCTTGAACTCCTGACCTGAGGTGATCCACCTGCTTTGGCCTCCCAAAGTACTGGGATTACAGGTGTGAGCCACTGTGCCTGGCATAATATTTTACTATAGTAGCATAACTAAATAGTAAACTAATCTAAATGATATCCATTCTTATTTGATACTGTCATCTACAATGAAAAGCAAAAACAAAGTCTAACCCACAGGGTATGGTAAACCAGATCCTTTCAATGCTTAAGATTTTTAAGTTACGAAACTTTAGCATTAACTTTTCAAGGTCCCCAAAAGTACTATTAATGAATAATATTATAGTTGTTTTGTTTTACATCCTGTCAGAACATAATAAGTATAACATGGGTGTCAGAGTGAAGGAGAGAGGCTAAGCCTATCATGAAATCATTGGTCAAGAACATAACAGTAAAATGTTTAACGATTTTTATTTATTTTTTTTGTGAGACAGAATCTCACAAATGGTAGAGAAAGGCAGGAAAATATGGCAAGCTGGAGTGCAATGGTGGGATCTTGGCTCACTGCAACCTCTACTTCCGAGGTTCAAACAGATTCTCCTGCCTCAGCCTCCTGAGTAGCAGGAATTATAGGTACCTGCCAGCAGGCCCAGGTAATGTTTGAATTTTTAGTAGAGATGGGGGTTTCACTATGTTGGCTAGGCTGGTCCTGAACTCCTGACCTTGTGATCCACTTGCCTCAGCCTTCCAAAGTGGTGGGATTACATGTGTGAGCCACCATGCCTGGCTACAAATGTTTAACAATTTTTATTAGAAGTCCTTTGTATATAAGCAGGTTTGGGATTAATTAAAAAAAAATTTCCTTTTAAAACTTTTGAAAGGCACTTTTTATTTAAGTTGATGCTAAAATGTATTTGTTAATCTTAAGCCTCATAGTTCCCTTAAAGAGGTTTGAGTTAAGAAGTATTTTAGGTTCTGGCTTAAATATGAAAATGATTTTAAGCATTCCCAATGGCTAACAAATATAACGATTATCATTCCCAGAGCAGTACTGTCTTCAAACTTTCTCAGCTGAATTTTTTCTGAGTGACATTTTTGCTATCCATATTCTTCTTAAGAACTCAATAATGGACTAGGTTAATTAGAGATAGGTAATCTTACCTAGTGTTAATCATCCTTCTGTCAGAATAAATTAACCTTTTTAGCTCCTATTTTCTAGAATTCCCAGCCTTCACAGACAATGTTCTCAAGGCATTAGATAGCCTTATAAAATTTTAAACTCATTTGAACTTGGAAATACCCATTACTAATAGAATCATTAAACTTAATAATCCTAGAGATTTACTCAGATCATTGAAGATAAGCCTAATTCACCTTGCAGACTTGCTGCTGCTTCATTGTGTGATTTGGAGAAATTCAGTTATCATTTGAGTCTTCATTTCTTGACTGATAGAATGGGGATAATTATATGCACCTTAAATTATGGAAATCAAATGGGACAAAGCCTATAGTAGGTTCTGAAATGCATTGCTAAAATGTTTAGGATCAGTAGTATTAGCATTGTTTTGAAATATCAAGTCAGAAGACTTCACTTTCCACTGTTAATGTCAACTGATCCCTAATATACTGAGATCTTTTCTCCTGGCTCTTTTGTATTCTTTTAAAATTAAATTAAATTATTAAAAAATAGAGATGAAGTCTCACTATGTTGCCCAGGCTGGTCTCGAACTCCTGGGCTCAAGTGATCCTCCTTGGCTTCCCAAAATGCCAGGATTACAGGTATGAGCCACCGTCTTGGCCTCTTCTGTATTCTTGACAGTGAGAAAAATAAAGGTGTAATATTGTGTGTGATTGTGTTCTGACCACCTCTGGTTCCCACAGTTCTTTGGTACGTGTGTGGCCCATGGAGCAGATGTATTAGTCAGCCCGTAGTGGAGATTCATGACACCTCATAGCAAATAAAATGAAAAACTAGTATGCATTAAAATAAATTTATTAACAGTATAAGTATAAACTCGTTTGCTTTTATAAGATAAAAGGATACAGTAGTTTTCATCAGAGGTAATTTGGGAAATAGTCAAACATTTGGCTTTAATTAGAAAGGCAGGAAAATATGTCAAACTAGATTCCATTTGGGCAGGGTTTGTTTATCCTTGTCATCTTGAGTTTGAGCCAAAAATCCTCAGTTTTGACTAGCTCCTAAATGTTTCCCCAAATTTGGACAGGGCCTTTGGCCTGTTTAGAGATAGATACAGCTCAACTCAACATTAGATAAGAGGGATGGTGGTACATGCAGATCAGGACCCACCAAAATGAAAAGCAGGAGAAGGTCCTGGGGTGGATACAACTGTGTGTATGTACAGAGGGGCACCACTCATGAGTAAATGAGTACGTCATTGAGGTGGAACAAATCTCAATGACCAGAGTTTCTCTTTGACAAAGATTGTATGTATTGTATTTAGAAAAAAAACTTTAATAAAACTGCTTGTGGGTAGTTCTCCTTTACCCGCCAACCTCTCCACAACCAATAAGGAGAAGTTGCCTTCCAATTAGGGGCCTATGTTTTGTTTGTGTCCCTAAAGACTGAAAAATAGGTTTGGAGGTAGAATTTAGGACAGGGCTGTGTTGCTGGATATTTATGAGGAGAATGGAATGTGAAGTTCTGGGGGATACTGAGAAAAGAAATGACAGCCAGCTTTCTGGATCATTTGTGTGGGGACGAAAGGGAAGTAGCTGCTTGGTTAAAGGAAAGTATTTGGGATTCAAAAATGTCTAATGAGAGATTTTCAAAATTAATGCTGTGAATAGATGATAGAGACCCATGTTTCAACAGAAGTATAAAAACTGGTCCAGAAAGTCTCCTTACCATTCTGGGGCCTCACTGCTCTCACCTGTCCATCCACCAAGTAACACATTATTGTTTGCTTATGTGCTTTTCTAGAATTTCTTTATGCAAATATAAGCAAACATGCCTATTAATTTTTATTTTCTCCTCTGCTTTTTTGACACTGAATTTAGCATATTGTATATATTGTTCTGTACCCTAGAGTTTTTTCACTATGCTCTATATTTTGGACATTTTTCCTATGACTGAATAGAGCTTTCTAATTCTTTTTCATCACCCCACTGTATTCCATTTTATCAATGTATCATACTTAATTTAACCTATTTATGAACTTTTTTCTGGTTATTTGTATTTACAACAATGTTAAAATGGGTAACATTATACAGATATTATTTTGCATTAATGCATGCATTCCCATAGGGTAAATTCCCAGTAGTGGTATTGTTGATCAAGGACATATGCCATTGTAATATTGATAGACATTTCCCTTCTAAGGGGTTCTGCTGATTTATATCCTTAAGATAAATAAATGAGTGTTGGGCTGCATGCTGGAACATGCCTACGATCCCAGCATTTTAGCAGGAGGATTGCTTCAGGCCAGGAGTTTGAGACCAGACTGGGCAACACAGCAAATTTTAAAAGCATTTTTTTAAATTAGCCAGGCATTGGGGTACGCACCTGGAATTCCAGTTCTTTGGAAGGCTGAGGTGGGAGGAACCCTTAAATCCCCAGAAGTTTGAGGATTCAGTGAGCTATGATAACTGGAGTGCCACTGTACTCCAGCCTGGTATTTTTTTTTATATTTGACCATATCTCAAAAGAAAAAAAAAAAAAGGTCTATTTGCTCACAGCCTTGCTAATACAGTGTATTGTCAAACTTTTAGGTGACAAATGATATCTTAATTTTTAGTTTTTAAAATTAAATTTTAAAAAATGTTGAAGCTACCTCAAACGTATCCAAAAGTTGCAAGTACAAAGAACATTGTCCCCATGGAACTGTTTAAGTTGCCAACATGATATCCTTGTACCCCAGAATACCTTAGGTTACATATGTAACAAACAAGTACATTCTCCTGCATATCAAACTGCAGTCCTCCCTTGATATCTATGGGGGATTGGTTCCAGGATTCCCCTTCAGATGCTCAATTCCCTTATATAAAATGGTGTTGTGTTTGCATAAAACCCATACACAGCCTCTGTATACTTTAAATCAGAGGTTTCCAATCTTTTGCCTTCCCTGGGCCACATTGGAAGAAGAAGAATTGTCTTGGGCCACATAGAAAATACACTAACACTAACGATAGCTGATGAGCTAAAATATAATTGCAAAAAAAAAAAACCAAAACAAAACAAAACTCAGAAAGTTTACGAATTTGTGTTGGGCTACATTCAAGGTCGTCCTGGCTACATGTGGCCCATAGGCTGTGGGTTGGATAATCTTGCTTTAAATTATCTCCAGATTACTTATGATATATAATACAATGTAAATGCTATGTAAATAGTTGTTATATTGTTTTTTATTGTATTATTTTTATATTCTTCCTTCAAATATTTTCAATCCACAGTGGGTTAATTCCACAGATGGAACCTGTAGATATGGAGGGTCAACTGTGAAACCGTCAATATCAGGACATTGGTGATATGTTCCTGACTTCAAATGGAGTTCAGACTCCATTCACACTTTGCCCATTGTCCCTAATATGTCCTTTATAGCAAAAGTATCCAGTCCAGAATCATGTGTTGTGCTTAGCTGCTGCCCTACCTCTTCAATCTCCTTTAATCTGAAACAGTTCCTTCTGCTTTCCTTCATTTTTATGACCTAGGTACTTTTAAAGATGATAGATCAGATATTTGTAAAATGTCCCTTAATTTGGGTTTACCTGACATTTCCTTGAACTCAATTCAGCTTGCACACTGAAGTCAGGAGTTCCAGAGCAGCCTGACCAATAGGGTGAAAAATACAAATTTTCACCTGTCTCTGCAAAAATACAACAATTAGCTGGGCATGAGGGCAGGTCCCTGTAATACCAGCTACTTAGGAGGCTGAGGTGGGAGAATCCCTTGAACCTGGGAGATGGAGGTTATAATGAGCCGAGATTGTGCCACTGCTCTCTAGCCTGGGCAACAGAGTGAGACCCCATCTCAAAAAAAGTAAATAAAAGCTTGAGTGCTATGTGTGCTGCTGGCTCTTGGGGTGTGTCTTTTCCAAGGCCCTCTTAGTAAACAGACACATATTTACATTGGTAATTACTTATTTCTGTATATAAACAACTATTATTGATACCTATTTCAACTCCTATCCAACATAACCAGATCCATTTTCATTTTCTCCCTTTCCATATTTGTAACACTCTTCTCTCACAGTGGAAGTCCTGGCTCATGTTATCCTTAACATACTTACATACTTGATCAACATCCCTGTAGGTAACAAGTCTCACACTGTTGCCCCCCACATAAATACCTTTCTTATTTTGATATTTCGTGTCAGGCACTTGGATTTTGTGCCTGGGAACTTCCTCCCCAACACTCTAATCTCTAGCAGATGTTGTCTTCACTCTTCAAAGCCTCCAATACCTCAGATTTTTTGGTGTACTTTTAATTTGCATTATTTTTGTTATCTGTGAGGTTGAGTAATTTTTAATGAAGAGTGCCAGTATAAACCCTTTCTCCATTTCCCATACAAAATCTTTAGTAAAATCAACATTGCCCAAAAATATTTTTGTGTGAGTGAATTACTTAATAGTTCTTGAATGAAAGCTGAGTTTTATGTTCACCTGCACAGAGTACATTATTTAAGCTATTTATTCATTTAACAAATTTTATTGAATTCACTGTATGTTCCAGCCACTTGTCTAGGCACTGAGGATCAAGTGGTAAAAGACATTTATACTTTTAATGATGCAGTTAAATAATGAGCAAGCTAACCTGTAAGCTTAGAATGTAATTTCAGGTAGTGGAAAAGCTACAAAGAGAATAAAGCACAGAGACAGTGTGAGTAGTTGCAGATGGTAGAGTAGCAGAGAAGCATTGTAGACACCTGGGTGACAGAATGGAAATAAATGTTTAGTGCATGCATCCAAAGGATCAGCATTTGGGCAATCATGTTTACCTGGAAAGAACAAGCTGATTTGGAGGTCTGAAATCCTGAGTCAGAGATCCTAACTGGATAGGAGGCCAATCACTCAATCTAGCTTTGTAGACTTTTTGGTAATTAACGCTGGAGGTCACTTCTGAGACCCAGGCCTGTGCAACCTTGTCTTCTCAGCTTCAATTCTAACAAAAACAGCAGAAATAACACTTCATGAGTAAACAATAAAGTTCTGTCTTAAAAAAAAAGATATATACTTTTAATCTTATGATGTCATCATTTCAAGTTAGGGAATTTTAGTTTTATTTCACAGATGAAGGAAAGGAGGCTCTAGAATAATAATAACTTGCCCAGCATCCTATAACTAGTAAGACACTCAGCAGTGACTTATTGATTCCAAAGCCCAGCTCTTTCTACTGTTGCCCATGGTCAATCTTCAACTTTTTATTTTGGCAAAGTGCCTTCTAAAGGAAGTTGCACTGTAAGGCAAACTAGGGCCTAATGAGCCAGCATTTCCTAGACCATGAGCCTCTTGTTAAAACTTAAATAAATATACTCCTGTAAAGACTGAACAGTGATTGATTGATTCCAAAGCCCGGCTCTTTCTACTGTTGCCCATGGTCAGTCTTCAACTTTTTATTTTGGCAAAGTGCATTCTAGAGGAAGTGCCACTGTTAAGGCAAACTAGGGCCTCATGAGCCAGCGTTCCCTGGACCGTGGGCCTCTTGTTAAAACTGAAATAAGTATGTTCCTGTAATGTAGACTTGTTTCCATTTCAATCACAATAAAATATAAACGAATTTTTATTTACCTTTTTAGGCTGACACATTATCTTCTAGTGTCCAGAATCCAGGGTATATTAGATGGTTAGTCACATACTTACAGTAAACAAAAGTTATTATATCCTTGTAAGATGTAAAATTGTACCACATTATTTCACAGCAAGTGCAGCTACCACCTGATACTATTGTAACTGTGCATTTCTGAGACATCACAGATGAATTCAATCAACAAAGCCCTGATTATAGACAACTCACTTAAATAGATATATTCAGATTAAATATGAGAACTCAGTGACTAAATTGTAATAGTGGTTATTTTGTCTTAATTTTTAGTTCTTCAGAGATCCCTGTTCTGAATAGTGTAATTATTAATACACTTAAAAGCACTCTATAATTGAAAAGACAAATTTTCCATGTTTTGATATTAAATAAATAATATTATACCCCTGAAAAATAAAGTTTGAAAAATAGGAGATGTAATAAAAACAAAATATTTAATCATTTTATGTATAATGAGAAGGAAATGCCAATATGTAATAATGCAATTTGCTTCATCTGTGATTTGACCTAAAGCTGGTATAGCATAATCTTAGACTATGTAGATTTACAGGGTCACCTGAGAGTGGTTTCCTAGAACACTATATTGAGAATACAGTGAAACCTAATCAGGTCTCAGCAGTATAGAGTGAAGAGATTGATTAGTGATATCTGCCTTGGGACCAGGGCAGGAAAGAGTGATGACTTTCATCTTACTCTAATCCTGGAATCACCACCAAGGCTCTATTTGACACTGAAACTAGCCCAGCTGTTCTGCACTCAAGGAAGCTGCAGAACACAGTGAAAACAATCCCCTGACTCAGAGATACCGGCTATTCAAATTCACTTTGACTTATAGTTAGTCTAACACCCACTAGCCTAAGAGAAGAGCTTCTCTAGCTACAATAAGTCCTCACTTGATGTGGATGGCTTCCTGGAAACTTCAACTTTAAGCAAAATAACATATAATAAAACAAATTTAGGCTGAGCTCCATGGCCTCATGCCCGTATTCCCAGTACTTTGGGAGGCTAAGGTGGGCAGATCACCTGAGGTCAGGAGTTTGAGACCAGCCTGGCCAACATGGTGAAATCCTGTCTGTACCAAAAATACAAAAAATTAGCTCGGCATGGAGGTGCACACCTGTCATCCCAGCTATTCGGGAGACTGAGGCAGGAGAATTGCTTGAACCTTGGGGGTGGATGTTGCAGTTAGTTGAGATTGCACCACTGCACTCCAGCCTGGGTAATAGAGTGAGACTCTGTCTCAAAAAAACACCAAAAAACCCATTTTACTATAGGCTAATTAATATAAACAAGAATTAAGTTCCTACAACACATATTTTTGTCCCAAAATCTCACCAAACTTCTAAATAAAGACCCAAGGCACTTCTAATATTAAACACTGAAATAAATGTGAGCTCTATATATATTTGAGAAAGATCAATTAAAAACAAGCAAGATAGTTATTTAACCAATTTTTGGTGAATCAATGAATAATGTTGATGTAGTCGTGGGGGGTTAAATCAAGGAATACATGTTTGCAAAGCGAAAATTGTCAGGAGCACCTCCTACTAGCAGGCAGTTCAAAAACAACCAATATGACAGGCTCACTGAGCACTTTTAAATGGCATCGTTTATTGTCATGCATTTGTATGATTACAGTAGAATTTAAGAATGTTTATTTTAAAATCATTTGCATTCATTCATTCATTCCTTTTTCAGCCCACTTGTTCTAGTGCAGGGTCACAGGTGGCCTGAGCCTATCCAGGTAGCTCAGGGCTCATGGCAGAAACTAGCCCTGGCCAGGCCACCATCCCAAGCTGGGACCATGTAGACATGGCAGTTCACCTAACATGCACATCTTTGGAATATGGAAGGAAACCAGACTACCTGGAGAAAACTCATGCAGACATGAGGCGAACATGCAAACTCCACACGGACAGTGGCCCTTCTGGGAATTGATTTTTTTTCCTTACCAACGTTATAACAACATGACATGGACAAAACAATGTTATTTGAGGACTTGTTACATACACATCATGTCAGCAGGAAAGAGCTGGAGTCTCTGAAGCTGTAGAAAAGGAAATAGCCTGGGAAATAGAAGCGCTGCTAGGGTCTTCAGGAGTTGGGCCTTTTGCAGGGCAGAATGAGGGCACTGGCCTGTTACAAACCAGGCAAAGGAGGATATATGAAAGTGGAAAGGAATTCTGCTTAGGGAAACTAAATCATGTCAGAAATAGCAGTTGGTAAAAGACAAATAGTCATTTTGTAATATCTTTTTCAATACAGAAGAATAATAATGACTAAACACCTCTAAAGTATAAAAGTATGAAAACTTGAATAGAATATTATATCAAATCTTTTCTGAATCCTGGCTCTCCTATTTGTAAAACCTTGAACCCCAGTTCCTTATCAGTAAAATGAAGATAATAATAATCTTTACCTTTTAGAAGGTCCCTGGTACATAGTAAGTGCTATGCAAGTGTTAGCTTTCATTATTAAAAAAAAATGACCTCTATGGATGGTCAGGGACATGGGAAACATATTTACTGATTATACAGAAATGGATCGCTACACACAGCCATTCAGAAATATGAAATGATTTCCAAGAAATATTGTTGCTTATAAAAAAAACCGAGGTGGAGAATAGTGTGTACTGTATGTTTGCATTTTTTAGAAAGATATTTAAATGCATATATAGAGTGGTACTCAAGAAACTGTCACGACCTGAGGAGACTGGGAAGTCTGGGTAGTAGATAAGCCCATTTCTCATTGTGTTCCTTTTTGTACTGGTTGAATTTTAAAGTCATGCACATATTTTTTTAATTGACAAGAAATTCAAAGTTAAGAATATATAGAAATTATTATCCCTCAGGCATTTTTTTCTATAGTGTTTCACCTATTGAAATAGAAAATTTTTATTGGCCACTTATAGAAGCGAGCTATTGCTAACAGCACAATCTTTTAACAATTCCAATATGTATGACTGAACACTGAAATCTGCACAAAGTTATCTGTAGTCAATTATCACATATAACAACTTAAGGTATCATATTATGGTGAAATAGTTGTTGGATCTCATTTTAATCCTAATGTTTAATTCAATAATTTGGATTATAAATTTATTCTAATTCACTGAAATGTATCATAGCAGTAACATTTATTATTTGAAGCATGTGACCTGTTTTGGCCAATAATAAGCTTAGACTTTTAAAATGGTCTAAAGGTAGCCAGCCACCAAAAGCTTCTGGTGGCTTTAACATGAATAGTAGCACAAAACTTTCTTTTCTTTCTTTNTTTTTTGAGACTTGGTCTGGCTCTGTCACCCAGGCTGGAGTGCAGTGGTATGGTTTTGGCCCACTGTAGCCTTGACCTCCCTGGGCTCAGGTGATCCTCCCACCTCAGCCTTCTGAGTAGGTGAGACTACAGGCACTGGCCACCATGCCTAGCTATTTTTTGTATTTTCAGTGGAGATGGTGTTTCACTGTGTTGCCCAGGTTGGTCTCGAACTCCTGGGCTCAAAGCCATCCACCTGTCTTGGCCTCCCAAAGTGCTGGGATTATAGGCATGAGCCACCACGCCTCGCCTCAAAACATTTTTTATTTGTTAAAATTATATTTATTTGTTTTAGAATATTTGGAAACAATAGAAATAACAAACCTGCCCCCCCCCCATAAAAATCCTACCTTGTACATTTCTGTGAATGGGTGTTTTTTGTTAAAGCATTTTTCCTTTTTATTTTTATTTTTTATTTTTTTTGAGACGGAGTTTCGCTCTTGTTACCCAGGCTGGAGTGCAATGGTGCAATCTCGGCTCACCGCAACCTCTGCCTCCCGGGTTCAGGCAATTCTCCTGCCTCAGCCTCCTGAGTAGCTGGGATTACAGGCACGCGCCACCATGCCCAGGTAATTTTTTGTATTTTTAGTAGAGACGGGGTTTCACCATGTTGACCTGGATGGTCTCGATCTCTTGATCTCATGATCCACCCGCCTCAGCCTCCCAAAGTGCTGGGATTACAGGCGTGAGCCACCGCGCCCGGTCTCCTTTTATTTTTTATAAATTACATACGGGGATACTGTGAAGATGGTGACTGGAACATTTTGTGGTTCACTTCCACTCCCAGTTAGAGTCTATGTGCTTTTCTTTTCTTTTTTTTTTTTTTTAAGAAAATGCTTTTATAATCACAACATGAAATTAACATGACATGCTATTAGAATTAAACCAGGATAAATACTGCTGTTATAAAATTTACATTTTCATATCCATTCCAGAGGAAAATGTTACATATTCAGGCTCATCTTAATCTTACGGAATGATTTCAGTAAAACATTTTTAATAGTAAATAGCAACTAACATATTCTCAAACTTTGCTAAATAGTTAGAAAGGCAACTATAAAATCTATAATGATTACACCTGGCAGGATTAGAACTGTTCTGTTGAGCATTATGAACCACACCTCTGTCTTAGCTGTTAACATCAGTGCACCTTTTTCATTGGTAAGGCAACTGCTTGCTGTGGGTGCCACAGTGATTACCCAAGTTTCTTCTTAAGTAAAAGATGCTTGTTTGATCAAGACTCAAGTAAGTTTTCTTTCCCAATTTTACTCTTTTGAAGCAGAAAGAAATACTTTCATCTTTGCTAGATATATGAAATACAGCTATTATAATCTTTTAAACACAAACAGGGGCAATGAATTATTATTAGAAATAGGTCTTTGAAATATTTCCTTTTTAAAATAACAAGACTTCTGGATAATTTCTGAAAACTAGCTTTCCATTTTAGTACACAACTTGATAAACATAGCACATTAGGTAGATATTTAGTAGTTTCTTCTATGAACTGCACTTTGCCCTCAGTAAGGGTTAGAATATGATTTCAAACAATTTCTTCACATAATGCATCTTTAAATAAGTTTTGTGGTCAATGAAGTGAGACTTCTTTCACTTATGTGCCTGTGTAAGTTAATTTGAGCACGTGCACACACACACACACACACACATATATATATACATATACTTGCATACATATGTGTATATATGTTTTTAAAGTAAGTTACTTTTACCTTTAGGATAAACCTAGCCACTACAGGGACAACTCTGTGGGGAACTGTGGTCTGCCTTGGCAACCCTCCTCTAGGTTGAGGAAGGCAGGTATAGTTTGCTGAAGGATGTGATGAGGCTGTAGTAAGTCTTATCATCTGTCAATCCTGCGTTGCCCGGTCTCACCACCACAGCAATGTGCACATCTGCTTCCTCGGCAGCACTGGCCTCTCGAGTAACAACTGTTAGAAACAAAATGTTGTTGGTTGAGCACCCAATGCTGTCTGCAGTCTTTCGATAACTTTCACTCCACTTTGTGTCCAATCTTGGTATCAAAGTAACCATCAACAAGCTCAAAAGTATCTCCCTCTGAAGAATGCCCAAATAACAGTTCCTGTGCCTCCACACTCCCTGAAGAATAGATGTATACCTTCATTCCGGCCTCTCTCTATTTCCTGACTGCTGGAACGACATCTGCAAAGAACCTGTTTCCTCAAAAGACTGACATCCTGCTGGCACTCGTCTTCTTCCCATATGTCTGCAGATATTTTTTAACATTTTCTTCGATGTAAGGAAATAAAATGTCCTTCGATATCTAACAGGATCACGGTGACTTCGGCGGGCACCGAAAGCACGACCATTTCCCTTCCGGATGCTACTAACGGACTCGGCCTGCTGTTGGGGAGGGCGGAGGTACCATCTTGGGCTTCCACCAGCCCAGCGCGATCTCGGAGCCAGTGACCAAGTGTAGCCTGCCACGCGTGAGGAGAGGACACCTCTGCACACCTGGAACTGGCACTGGAAAAGGCAGCTGCCCAGGAGCCCTGAACTCGTGAGCCATACTGGGAAGGAACCCGAGACCACGTGGGCAGCCTGTGTGCTTTTCTTAAACCCAATTCAGAAAGAGTGCAGGTAAGCTGTGAGGCCCTGGGGCTGGGAGAGCATAGGAGAACCAGAAAGCCACGGATCCAGGGGAGACTTTGGCCCCCTCAGGGAGAAAGTCACTACAGGCTCAGCACAAGTATACTCAGTCTCCTTGGCCTCCAAAAAGTCAAGAAGGAGTTGAATGGGCTCGCTGAGTCTTCCCTACTGTTGAGGCTGGGAGATCTTTCAGGGGCCAGATAACAGGGTGGCTTCCTTCAGTTGCTGCAGGAGGGCAATGGCTTTCTGCCTGCTCCTCCACTCGTCACCTTGACACGATCTTTGCCTTGCATCCTGCAGGACCACTGCCATACAGGGTTCTCTAACAAACAAGTGAACCTGCTGAGCCAAAAGGAAAAATAACATTCTATTTATATGGGGTCAGGAGCCAGAAGGGCTGACCCAGCAGAACAATCACAGAAATAGAGCTCCTAGGAGAACAAAAAGGAAATCTTGAATTTAAAAATAATAAGAGCACCCAAGGAAATAAAAGTGTTGCACAAAAGAGGCTCTCCGTAGCAAAAAAAAAAAAAAAAAAAAAAAAAAAAAAAAAAAAAAAA
>NW_016107331.1:11955338-11958225 GCF_001604975.1 Cebus imitator
AAAAAAAAAAATCCAAATAAATAATTTAGTAGAGCAACAGATGCTTTGCTCACTGTTGAAATCTGAAATAGTTGTCTAGAAATGAGGACCAAGACATTTCTTGAAGTACAGAGTAAAAATATAAAAAGATGGAAATCTGGGGAAGATACTTAGGAAATATGTCCAGGAGGCCTAACGTGAGTAATGGTAGTTCCAGAAGAAGAAAAAAAGAAGTCGGATAATAATAAAACAAATAGGCAAGACAGGTTCCATAAGATAAAGACTGGGAGTGGTGGCTCATGCCTGTAATCCCAGCACATTGGGAGGCCAAGGCAAGCATATGGCTTGAGCCCGGGAGTTCAAGATCAGCCTATGCAACATGGTGAGACCCTGTCTCTACAAAACATACAAAAATTAGCCAGGCATGGTGGTGCACACCTGTAGTCCCAGCTGTTCAGGAGGCTGAGGCAGGAGAATTGCTTGAGCTCTAGAGGCAGAGGTTGCAGTGAACTGAGATTTGGCCATTGCATTTCAGCCTGGGTGACAGAGAGAGACCCTGCCTGGAAAAAAAAAAAAATGCTTGCAGATGGTAATATTTCACCAAGTTCCAGGCTGGAGTCTTGAAGAAATACCT
Source organism: Cebus imitator (assembly GCF_001604975.1). Classification (NCBI taxonomy): domain Eukaryota; kingdom Metazoa; phylum Chordata; class Mammalia; order Primates; family Cebidae; genus Cebus; species Cebus imitator. The sequence goes on from NW_016107331.1 coordinate 11,955,952, forward strand.
ACTTAGTATATAATGATAAATCCCTATTGCCAATTGTTAATAGAAAATGTTATAAGACTTCAGATGAAAAGAACAAATCCTAGATGGGAAAAAATTTTGGACTTGGTTGTCAGTTCTCTAGTACCACTCAGGCAGCCAGAAGACAGTGGACGTTACTTTTTCAGTGCCTTAGATATATTAATCATACCAATTCATTTATTTCTCACAATAACCATGTGAGGTAGGTTCATTTTTATCTACACTTGATCAGTGAGGAGACTGAGGCACAGAGATGTTATGTAATATGTCCAATGTCTCACAGCTAGGACGTGACAGAGCCAGGACTCAACAAAACTGATCTGGCTCCAGAGATCCCATACTCCATCATCACTCATCCTCTTAAACAGGGTATCACACTTGAGGAAGACACATGGGAGAAAAGCTAACAAACAACAGAAAAACCAGAAGAGAGAAGAAATAAAGTGAGCAATGAACCCAAATTGTGGTGTGTGTTCTTGTCCCCTACTCTTCCTCAGCAGATTTTGCCATTGTGGAACAGTGTTCATTTCATTGACTGACACCACAGGTGGAAAAGGAAAAGGGAAAAAAAAATCTCAAATTGATTGTTTTAACCTCAAATGATCATAATAAAGTGAAACATTTCTTAGGGAATCAGAGTTTTGTATTAAAATTTACACTGATAAGTTGGTGAAAATAAAGCATAGACCTATTTTATCAAGCTAATTTCTCATTCTTTTTGAAGATGTAAAGTTTCTCGTAATTTGTATATAACTTAAAGAAAAATTCAGATAATGAGTGATAAGAGTGAGATAAATCTTTGCTCCTTTTAAGTTTTCTGCTGGCTGGAAAAGAATAGAGAGCTTGGAAACAGATGCTCACATATTAGAAATGTGATATATGACAGAGGTGCTATAAAAATCAAGGAAAAAACAATGCATTATTCAATAAATGATGCCAGGGCAATTCTTCACCCACATGGAAACAAATAAAATTAGATTCTTACCTAACATCATACTCAAAAAATATACTTTAGGTGTATAAAAGACTTCAGTGTGAAAGAACAGCTTTAAAATTTCTAGAAGAAAACTATGCCCTTAGAATAGTAATTAAAAAAAAAAGACACAAGATATAAAAAACACCATAAAGCAAAAGAAAGCAAGCTGCATAGTGAGTACGTACATGAATATTCCTATAATATTACTTCATGTGCATTAAGGACAAGCATTAAGAAGTAAATATATGTGCAATAGAGAGAGATATTTATAGTGCTTATTATTGGCTTTCAAAGAAATGATATTGCAAACATATAGAGACACCTACAAAATTAGAAATAAAAGGTCCGACATGGTGGCTCATGCCTATAATCTCAGCACTTTGAGAAGGTGACTGGAGGATCACTTGAGCCTAGGAGTTGGAGACCAGCCTCAGCAACACAGCGAGACTTCACCTCTATAGCTGGGCAGTGGCTTGAGCCTGTGATCCCTGCTACTCCGAAGGCTGAGGTGGGAGGACTGCTTTATTTAATCTGGGAAATGAAGCCTGCAGTGAACTATGATTGTGCCACTACACTCCAGCCTGCCCAGCAGAGTGACACCATCTCCAAAAACAATTTAATCATCAACCCAGTAGAGAAACAGATAAAGAGTTGAAGAGGCAAAGGTGCTTAACCTCCCTTGTAATCAGGAAAAAGGAAATTAAATCTTTATGCAACATGATTTCACACACAGACTACATGAAATCAGAAAATTTCATAAAAGTTTGTGTTGGTGTGGAGGAGAAGAAAGATACTTCTGGTGAGAGGCTGTAGAGGGCAATGATGTGGAATTTAGAGAAAGTCTTGCATGTGCATATGAGGAGATTGGGACAAGATGGTGATGGCAGTGTTGTTCATAATAAAACTATGGAAAAATATCTAATTGTTAAACAGTAGGGGAATGATTAAGTAAATTTTATGTGGTAGAAAATATGAATGAACCATAGTTATATGTATCAACCTGTGGCTAAATCTCAACGTTATCTTGAGTGAAACAATGAACATGGGAAAGGATATATGTAAAGTTTTAAAATGTGCCAGACAATATTGTATATTGGTTATGGATGCTTACATATGTAGCAAAGTTACAACAACATGTGTGATAATAGTGACATTCATCAAATTGAGATAGTGTTTATCTCTGGGATGGGAAAAAAGATCTGATTAGTGTGTATGTGCCCAGGCTATTTTATTTTCTGTTTTGTGTTTAAAGCTTATGGGAAGTACTTAGATATCTCTTT
>NW_016107331.1:11958235-11965962 GCF_001604975.1 Cebus imitator
TTTTTTGAGAAGTAGTTTCATTCTTGTCACCCAGGCTAGAGTGCAATGGGGCAATCTCAGCTCACTGCAACTTCCACCTCCCGGGTTCAAGTGATTCTCCTGCTTTAGCCTCCTGAGTAGCTGGGATTACAGGAGCCTGCCACCATGCCCAGCTAGTTTTTGTATTTTTAGTAGAGATGGGGTTTCTCCATGCTAGCCAGGCTGGTCTCGAACCCCTGAGCTCTGGGATTATAGGCGTGAGCCACTGTGCCTGACCTAGATATTTCTACTGTTATTCCCTGAATGTTTTGGTGAGCTTGAAATATCTTACATTTAAAACAGAGGGTAAATTTACTATTGTTATTGTTTAAAAACATATGGCAGTAGGCATTTTCCAAAATGATGCATAACATTATAATGAATTTGATTGGATGTTGGATTTTTCTTCATCTTAAAAAAGTGATGCCATCTGTTGATTTATTTGCAGTGAAGAAGAATGCCCTGTATAAAGAAATATGCTTTAAAAGTTAATTAATGTGAAAAAGCTTTTTTTCCCCAGAAAAATAAAGTATTATTTTACTTCGATGAAAAGTGTTGTGATTTAGTTAGGTTAAAACTACTTGCAGACAAAATATGCTCTTAGTTTCAAAATTTCTTCTTTTTTTTAAAATTTTTTAATTTTTTTGAGATGCAATCTCACTCTGTCACCCAGGCTGGAGTGCGTGGCATGATCTTGGCTCACTGCAACCTCTGCTTTCCGGGTTCAAGTGATTCTTGTGCCTCAGCCTCCCTAGTAGCTGGTATTACAAGTGGCCATCACCACGCCCAGCCAGTTTCAATAATTCTTGATAAATACTTGTAGCCTAAGCTAAATAATGCTTTCCTTCTACAGAGTTGCACAGGTACAAATAACTAATCATCTGATACTTGAGTACATAACTATTCCTAAGTATTTGTTTTCATATAGCTGCATGGTTGAATGGGGCACAATAAAAGTAAAAACAAAAGTGAGATTAGAGTTACATAAACAAAATCAGTTTGCTGCATTCCCCAGGGTTCAAGTCTACTGGATGAAGGTTTAAGTGATAGCTTCCAATCCATGGAGGATGTTGAAATACTTTTCTTTCTCATTGTTGGATTATAGCTTTGTTTATATAGCATTTTTTCAAGATCTAGGAAACATTTTGATATGTTAGACATTTAAGAAATCTGTTTGTTATACAAACCATTGAAAACAAAACAAAACAACCTTTTCTCCAGTGGGAAAATAGGCTTATTTATAAGGGTTGAAAGTAGGTTTATTTATAAGGGTTGAAAGTAGGCTTATTTATAAGGGTTCCTTTTGGTTTTCCTTCTAAAATGCCCCTCTCTTTTTTCTCTGCCTGCATCCTAATCTAGGTTCCAGTAACTTTCAGGGTTACATCAGGGTCATTCCAGAAGTTCTCACTTCTTCTAGGTTCCTTCTTCCAGTTCCATCCCTGAATTCTAGTCAGCTCTTTACTTAAAGATGTATAGTAGTTACTTGTTGCCAACTGGATGAAAGTATTAATCTCAATTTGGACTTTCCATTTCAGGTCAGTTATTCACAGAAGCTGGCTTGTGACAAAGTTTTTACTGGTCTGCAGTAACATGATAAAGTTAGTTAGGGTTGTATAAAGCTAAAATTATCCAAAATTAAAATTTTAATATTATTTTAGCTTTTTGTGATAAAATAGTCTTTCTTCATAAAATTGAGTTGATGGAAGAATTAAAAAAAATCTTCCTTGAGAAAAGTGAGTTGGCAACTTTGAGGATTATTTTTTTCCATTATCTCACCCATCCTACTTCTCTTCAGAGAGAAGTAGGATGTGTGCTCGCGCACACACACACACACACACACACACACACACACTCACACGCACACGCACACATTCTCCCTCTCTCTCTCTGAAAATGTTTGCTGGTCTAGGATGCTTAGTAAACATTTTGCAAAATTCTTCCTTAACAGCCCCATTTATTCCTACCTCTCTGTGTTTTCTCATAGTCATTTCTGTTTTTTCCAGTGTCCTCCAGCTACTTCAGTAGAAATGTTGCAATTCTGGTGACACCCAGATAAAACCTCCCTGCTTTCAGTTAGTCTGCTTTAACTAACACCTTGTGCCTCCTCACTTACCTGTTTAGCACTTACGATAATATTGACTGGCATTGGTTGTCATAAGAATTTTTGTTTTCAAATATGTCTTTTCTCTCCAATCAGTTTAAATAACCTGTAAAAAGAAGTTTTTACATTTTCTTTAATCTTTTACCCTACACAGATTGAAAATACAAAGAAGATTTGGTAAGGACATAGAAACCCTTCTAAAATGTTTTGTATCATAGCCCCAAAACATTGTTATATGTGGGTATAATGATTTAATATTTATGAATTATTGCAACTCTTTGTCATCTATTTCCAACTTTCTACTTTCTGGGTCCTCTGGTGTTTATTGTATCCATGTGACTAGTTTTGTCCAAAGAGATGTCAATGAAAATGATATGTCACTTACAGATGGAAGCTTTTTGGGCAAGTGTAAATTTACTGGCTTTCTTCTGTGTTATAGAAACTAGGAATATTTCGTTGGTGACTGACTCCTTAGCTTGGTCCCTAGAGTGAGTTTGATGTCAAGGAGCCCCAAATGACCTGCAGTGAAGTTGGAGTGTGAGCAGGAAATAAACCTTTGTTTTTTAATTTTTTGAGGTTTTGGAAGTCATAAATTATAACTGCATAATCTATCAAGATTGATATGTTTCATTTCTTAAACAATGAAAATTTCTAATATTGTTTTTATTTCTAACTTAATTTAAAATGTCATATATCTATAATTTCAGTATATTCTATATCCTACATTTTAAAATAAAAAATAGAATGTTGAAAATGAAATCATATCAAAGAGATCAATGACAACTCTAAATCTTATAGTGTCATTCAGAAACATGTAAAACAGATTTAAAAAAATACACAGTACTGAAATTGGCAAGTTGAAAAGAAGATACATATGAAGAGTAAACTTCTTTGGAAAGAAACTGCTATGCACAGTACTTAAGAATGAAATTTCCACTATGGCAGTGTGTTCCTGTAAGTCCCAGCTATTCCGGAGGCTGAGGCTGAAGGATCTCTTGAGTCCAGGAGTTCTGGGCTGTAGTGCGCTGTGCTGATCGGGTGTCCACACTAAGTTCGGCATCAATATGGTGACCTCCTGGGAGCAGGGATGACCAGGTTGCCTAAGGAGGGGTGAACCAGCCCAGGTCGGAAATGGCGCAGGTCAAAACTCCGGTGCTGATCAGTAGTGGGACTGCGCCTGTGAATAGCCACTGCACCCCAGCCTGGGCAACATAGCGAGACCTCGTCTCTTAAAAAACAAAAAACAAAAAACAAAAAGAATGAAGTTTCCATGTCTCATTAATACATCTGAAACAATTCTACTTTCTGTCCCAAACCTTAATGATTCTGGAAAGCTTGTTTGAATCAGTTTTTACAGGGTTGTTTTGGATTTAAAATAACTAAAATTTGAGAGCTGGGAGAAATCTTATTTAACACATTTTTGTTGTTCATGGTTTAACATTTAATGAATAAATTCTTCACTAATCTTATATGGTGAGGGTCTGGTGGTGAAAAGTACTTTTTCAACTGGATAGATTAGAATGAAAACAGCAAAGTAAAAATCTGGTAGGGTCAGATAACGAAGTCATGATCTGTAGGAAATTATTTCATATGATCCTTCAAGATGGCTGTACATATAATAATAAAAGTCAATAAAGAAAACCTTTAGCTCTAAATTAACTTTAGTGCTTTGACTGCCTGACACAAAAATAGTTGGGGGTTTGGCGCCATCTGCTGGCCAAATATCAACTTTTCAGATTCTCTTTTAAGGCTTCAAGAAATGAATTACTCTGCCCTTATTAATAAACTTATTTAAAATGTTGATTTCAAGAACTTGTGAACAAAAGTCAAAGACAGATTTCTGTTACACTACCTATTGTTATATGAAATAATTTTAGTCTTGAGTGGGTTCTTTTATGCTTGTACTTGATTTATTTATGAAAGCATTATACACATAAATCTGCCATCTTTTTCTTAATACAAGAGAAGATTCTTTCCCCAAAAGAAATTAGATTTGTTCAACAAAATCTACATTTATTTTTTCACGATCTATGAAAGATTGAGCTAGGGGTGTGTGTGTGTGCATGTGTGTGTGTGTGTGTGCACGTGTACGTGCGTGTGTATTCGTATATTCAAAATTCTGATATTTTAAAAGAAATATCAGAATTTTTTTAAAAAATGCAAGAGGGAGAGGCGAAGGGGCTGGTAGTGACATTGTTCATTGTCCCTACCAGAACTGTGCTAGATGCTTTCAGTGGATGGTCTCAATGAAGTTTTGCAACCATCTTTCCAATGGGAAGTGTTGTCCCAGCTTTACTGCTGGAAAATGTCTAAGAGGTTAAGGATATAAATGCTCACGTTTTGTGAGAAAGTGCTTGATTTTAACAGAAAGATTACAGTAGCTCATGTTAAACTATGACAGAAAAACTGGATTAACAGATTTTTTTAGTTTTTTTTTTCAGTTTTTCAAGATAAGAGTTTCCTGTGCCTCCTGATTAAAGTGCTTCTGTGATTGTTGTTGTGCCTAAGTTGTATACTTCCTTGTTCTTTCCTTAGAGCTTCCTTTCACAGTCCAGGAAGTAACTTGATGGGGCACAGCCTGGGGTAAACAAAATGCTGAGGGAGGGAAGAGTTCATATTGGTAGAATTTTTTAGTTACCTCTCTAGAAACTAAGGGAAACTTCTTTGCTTCTCTTCTTTGTACTAACAATTTTAAAAAATAACGTTTTTATTTTAGATTTAGGGGTAAATGTATATGTTTGTTATATGGGTATATTGTGTAGTGGTGGGGATTGGGCTTCTAGTGTACCCATTATCCAAATAGTGAACATTGTACCTTACGGGTAACTTTTCAACCCTTGCTCCCCTCCTATCCGCCTTCCTTTTGGAGTCCCCAGTGTCTATTATTTCTATTTTTATGTCCATATGTACCCATTGTTTAGCTCTCACTTAGAAGTCAGAATGTGTGACATTTGGTTTTCTGTTTTCTGAGATGATTCACTTGGGATAATGGCCTCCAGCTTCATCCATGTTGTGCAAAGGACAAAATTTCATTCTTTTACGGCTGCTTTTAAGTAATTTTTTTTTCTTCTTCTAGTGACTGAGTTTTATCATTGTTATTAGTTAAGTGGGTCATTGGTTTAATTGTATTTTTAGGGTAATGTAAAGCACAAGATTGCTTGTGTTCTGTCCTACTACACTTTTGTTCATTGCTGTATCCTCGGTGTCCAAAAGAAGCATTATACATATAAGTAGTAGACACTCAATGGATTTTGACAGAAAGACATACACGCATACACACACACACACACACACACACACACACAGAGAGGGAGAGAGAGAAAGAGAGAGCGAGAGCGCACAAGACAGCAACAAGGGAGGAAGGAAAGAAAAGGAGGGAAAAAGGCAAGAGGGGAAGGAGCTGCTTGGTAAAGGTGCAGTAGTTTCACCTACAGCACTGGGTATTGCAGAAGTAAAGTGGAGGAAAGTTAACATATACTGGAGGTTATTGTGCATCACTCACTGTTAAGCACTTTATAACTGTAATCTCATTAATCCCCAAACCAACCCACTGAGCTGGTTATTATTGTTTCCCTTTTCACAGTTGAGAAAATTGATCTCATTGTGGTTAATCGATTTACTGAAGATCATATAGCTTACAAGTGGCACAGTCAAGATTTAAATTTTTATCTCTCTGACTTATGACGTACAATTTAAAAGAGTTGTTTATTCATTCAGCAAATATTCATTGAACAATGTAGCATCCTTCTCTGACAATCTCAGACCCTGCAATCCTATATGCTAAATATTTCCCTCAAGTATTCCTGTAGGCTAAGTACTCTCCCAAAGTATTTCTTTAGTCAAAATCTCTCCTCTGAACTCCAGATTCATATACCTACATGCTTTTTTGACATTCCTACTTGGGGTTTTAAACATACCTCAAGCTAATATATACCAGTCAAATTTTAGATTTTAGCCCCAAACTTTTTTCCTCAGTTTCCATTTTCTCTGCAAACTACACATAACCATCAATCCTATTATAAACAGAAAATTGGGAGTCAGCCTCAACCCTTATTTTAACTCTCTAATCAGATCTTCATGTTCTCAAGCCTTTACATGACCTGCACCTGCTTTAGTCTCTGACCCCATTTCCATTCTGCCATGTATCTTTTGGTCATGCTGGCAGTTTTCAAAGCAGATCAAACTCTTTCTCACAAGAGGGTTTTGCACTTGCTATCATCTTTTTGAATGCGTCTTGTAGCTTTCCTCTCAGACCTCAGCTGAAATGAAACCTCTTCAGAAAAATTTGTTCTTGGCGAACTATACTCAAAAGAACAAAATTTTCTAAGTCTCTCTTTACCATAGCACTCTACTAATTTTCTTCTTAGTACTTACAAATGTCTATAATTGTTTTACTTCTTTGTTTACTTGTTAAATGTCTGTATCCTTTATATACTGTAGGCCCTATGAGTTCATCAAATTTATCTAGTGTTTGTTTTCTGCTGTAAACCTGTGGCTTGGTACATAGAAGGTATTTGAGAGATATTGGTTTAATCAACAAATATTTTTCAGCAGAATGTCTTGAAGCCTATCTGTGTATTCAGAATGCTTGCTCTAAGGCACATAATTATATCCATTTTACAAATAGGAAAGTTTTTGTGTCTATCTCCAGCATCTAGCAAGGAGTTTTTGCATAGTTGGTGTTCAATGACTGTTTTATAAATGAACGATAATCAGAGAGGTTAGGTTGGTCCCCTACAGTGTTGAGCTTAGGTTCTTTGGTACTCTGACCCTTTTGCCTGCTATAGTGTTAGCATAAAGGAATGCTTTGAGGAGGAGATTTTATATTCTTCTGCAATCTACAGCATTTCTTCCTTTCATCCTAGAAACCAATTCCAAGTAAATTCCAGTCACAATCTATTTTTTTTTTTTTTTTTGGTTTGTTTTTAGAGACAGGGTCCCATTCTGTTTTCCAGGCTGGAGTGCAGTGGCATGACCATAGCTCACTGCAGCCTCAAACTCCGGAGCACAAGCGATACCCCTGCCTCAGCCTCCTGAGTAGCTAGGACTACAGGTACATGCCTTCATACTTGGCTAATTTTTTGTGTTTTTTTTGTTTTGTTTTTTGTAGAGATGGGGACTCATTATGTTGCGCAGTCTGGTCTCGAATACCTGCCTTCAAGTAATCTTCCTGCCTTGGCTTCTCAAAGTGTTGGGATTGGTATGAGCCACCCCGCCTGACCCAAGTAAGTTTGCAATTTAAGGAAAAGTAGTCTGGGTGCAATGGCTCCCAGTGGTCTGGGAGGCTGAGACAGGATGATTGCTTGAAGCCAGGAGTTAGAGACCAGCCTGGGCAACACAGCAAGACTCCCATCTCAAAAGTAAATAAATAAATAAAATAAGGAAAAAAATGTGTTTGTTACGCAAACAGCCCAAGGTGAAGAAGCCCCAGCTTCCAACTGGTTCACTGATATCTCTTTATAAAATGACATTCTGTAGTTGTCTTTTTTTTTTTTTTTTGGGACGGAGTTTCGCTCTTGTTACCCAGGCTGGAGTGCAATGGCGCGATCTCGGCTCACCGCAACCTCCGCCTCCTGGGTTCAGGCAATTCTCCTGCCTCAGCCTCCTG
>NW_016107331.1:11966162-11983516 GCF_001604975.1 Cebus imitator
TTTTTTTCACTGCTTCTTGCAGAGCAAGGCTACCCTATAGGCAGTGTGCCCAGTGTAGTCTGCAGTTGCTTTTTAAGATTGCATTACTTAAACTTCACAGTTAATTTAAGTATGCAAATTAACACAGTGTACTTGAAAATCTTTATCACATAGTCAGTCTTTTTTTTTTTTTGAGACTGAACCTCACTCTATTGCCCAGGCTGGTATGCAGTGGTATGATCTAGGCACACTGCAACCTCTGCCTCCCAGGTTTAAGTGATTCTTGTGCCTCAGCCTCCTGAGTAGCTGGAATTATAGGTACCCGTCACCATGCCCAACTAATTTTTTGTAGCTTTACAAAAACTTTTAACCTCAAGTGATCTGCCTGCCTCAGCCTCCCAAAGTACTGGGATTACAGGCATGAGCCACCATGCTTGGTTGGCCTCATTTTTGTTTCAATAGTCATCAGATATAAGATTACCCTACCCTAAAAGAACATAATAGAACAGGTTAATGAGATGGACTCTATCAGCTTTTAAATAAGTCTGAGGTGATTTGTACCACTTGGATTTTCATATACATGTTCACTTCATTTAATAATTTATTATAACTCCAGCATATAGCAGTGAACCAACATGAAAATAAATTATTTTTTGAAACACTAGGGCTATTTTTGTGTTCAGTTGGTTATTAAATGTTCTCGTGTAGTATTCTTACAAACTGAATGTCATCTCCTTTGATATTTTATAAGTATTTGGTAAATATCTTCATAGTCTAAAACAGGGATTGGCAAACTGTGGTCCAAAGGCCAAATACAGTCTGTTTTTGCATGACTGCAAACTAAGAATAGTGTTTGCATTTTTAAATGGTTGAAAAAAAATCACAAGAAGAATAGCATTTCTTAACACATGAAAATTCTATGAAATTCAAATTTGTGTCTGTAAATCAAGTGTTGTTGAGACACAGCTGTGCTCATTTATGTATGATCTATGGCTGCTTTTGTGTGGTAACTCCACAGTTGCATAGCTGTGACGGAGAATGTAATGGCCTGCAAGCCTAACATATTTACCCTCCTGTCCTTGATAGAAAAATGTTTGCTTACCCCTGTTCTAAAATGTCTCATATCAGAGACTGTCCATATGTCCTCAGATCCTACCCCTGTAGTGCAATGGTTTTGCTACTGCCTTAGCGCTTTCTTCGGGTCTGAGCACCCTGCCAGTGTTCCCAGCAGGTGGGAAGGGTCCACAAATCAACACTTTCAGGGAGCAGCCCTCAAACCATGAGAGCCAATGAATAAACACCCCAGCTTTCTTGCCCCTTGGGCATGTTCTAAACCAAGTCTGAGTTCCCCACAATGGTAACTGCTTTGATAAAACACTCTTCGCTGACTTCCCGCTCCGCCAGTGTCTCCTGAGATCTCCCAAATCAACAACTTGCATGAGAATCTTGGTTGCAGAGTGTGCTGCTGGGGAAATCCAAACTAAGACAAATGTGAATTATTCTCATATATATTATTTATGGTGTCACTTTGATGTATAAGTTACTCAGGTGTGATGAAAAATTTATAACCAAACATTTGTGCCATTTTTTTTCTTACTACTACAGGAAAGACAGATTTTATTAATTGATAGTTTTATTTTGTATGACATTTATCAGCCAAATTTATCCTGAAAGATGCAGTTTGATATTTTTCTCATATTTTGAACATAAATGCCTATTCCAGGAGAGTGATTCTTGAAGTATTGAATTAATCTTTCATGTTGCAAAGTCTTTCTTTCATCTTTTTTAAATTTATATTTTCTTGTTTTATACTAAAAACTTTTCTGCTACCTCCTCAGAAAAACTTCTGTTCAAATTTTATTTTGCATCAATAATAGATCGAAGCAATCCTATCTAAGGGTAGCCAAGATAATTTTTTCATATGATAATTAACAATAGGTTCAGAATGTTTAAGAAGTATTTCAGAATCTGTGGAAATGTTCATATTTTCTCTTTTTATGTCGCTTAGTTAAAATTAGTTAAATAGCATTAGACTACACCTCTGCCATTTATCCTTTGTTCAAGACTGCGTAGGTGTCTGTATCTTGAATATAACTTCAATATTATTACTTAAGTTACATCATATATTTTATCCATTTGCTTAGTGAACCTAATACATGATGTTCCTTGACCAGTACAAGGAGTAGAACAGATATTGAAGAGATTTCATTGAAAAAAACCCTGAGGAATAAAATATTTGATTTCTTTTGGCCATATTAATGTTTTATTGTTAAAACAAATGAATAGACTGCCTCAAATTCCTTTCTCAGCTCATCTTTCTATATTTATATCTTATCATAAATGGCTAAAAGAAACTAGTTAGCACTTTTAACATTTTGCCTAACAAATCATGGCCAAATCTACCTGTTCATTAGGAATATTTTCTATTTTCCATGTTTTCACAGATGACAGTGTTGCTGCTTCTGCATAACATGTCACCTTTTTCCAACCTCCAATAACAATATCCTCAGTTCCAGTCTTGGCCAAACTCTTTGAGGCCTGTCCAGAGTTTACTACCACCATCCTTAAGGGCTTTCCAGCTTTTGCTAATGGTCACTTTAAGGGCCTACACGTTTTTGACACTAGCTGGTCCTAAAGTCAATGCCCTATGTTTTAGGTTTTGTTGTGAAAGCACCCCCACTTCCAAGTACCAAGTTCTGGTCCAGTTGGCTATTGCTGCCTGACAAACTACCCCAAACCTCAATGGCTTGAAACAATGATCCTTATATTATAGCTTGCATTTTCAGGATTGAAATCTTGGACAAGGCCCAGCTGGATGATTATTCTGTTTTATATAACATTGCAGAAGTCTCTCACTGCTATTTTATAAATGGTCTGATGTCTGAGGTCCACATTTACTTCAAAACATGTCTGAGACCTCAGCTGGGTTGGCTGGGAGGCAGTACATAGCTGGTGCAGTCTACCTAAGTGTGTGTATCTTGCCTGCCCTGCGTGGAAGCCCCAGGGTAGCTGAAGTTCCTACATGGAGGTTCAGGGCTTAAACAGCAAGTGTTCCAGTTATTAAGGAAGCTGTATGGTCTTTTGTGATCTACTCTCGGATGCCATGAAGCATCACTTATGCAACACTGAATAAATCAGTCATAGTATTCTCAGATTCAAGTGGAGGGAACATCAACTCTACCTCTCAGACAGAACAGCAAAGAATGTATAGCCATCTTTAATCTACTACAGACATACTTTCTGATGATTTCTTGGTATGGTTACATTGAGCCTCTTACAAAGAACTAGATTAATTTGTGTCATGTCAGCAAAGAAAACAGAACAAATTCTTTTGAAGATTCATTCTAAATGGTTGAAGGCAGGCCACCCGCCATGGACCTATGAATTAGCAGTTATGGAAGAGAAGGAAAGATACTCATGGAATTAGAGAACAGTTTTAAGAGCATGATGAATCACCCTGCCTAAGTCCCCATTTGGCTGTTCTTTTTTCTCTGACCTGGAGCAAATGAATGGTTTTTTTTTTTCTTTTAAGCCTCAGTTCACTCTTGCCTACAGATAATAATAACAATAAAATAATAATAATAATAAAGCCCTTATAGAATTGCCCGAACAGTTCAGTTAATATACACGAATCAGTAACAGTTTGGTTAATATACAAAAAGTAGTATTTTCAATATTCAACTGAGACTCACAGTAAGAAACATATTTTACAGTATCTATATGTGCTAAATGAAACAAAAGTATCACAAAATAACCCTTATGCTTGCTAAGTGTGATAATGATACACTCTGATATTTTCTAATATATTCTATTTTAAAAATGTATGTTGGTAAGACCCATTACTTTGTTTTCCAAACTGACCAATGGGTCATAATTGCAGTTTATTAGAAATTTATATAAATGAGCTTTTCAATGTTGATTACATGGATCCATTGCATCTTTATGTAAGGCCATTCATAAATGAGTGATACTAGGGCCGAGTCTAAAGGTTGGTAAACATGACTTTATGGCCATAGCTTTCGGTCAGCTTGGACCTCAATTTTAAAGCAATGATTTCTCATTTTGTGACTTTAAAAATTCTATATGTATTCTACTTCTACTTCTAATACTTAAAAAAACTCGGCTAAAAAAAACTTTAAATAACTTTATTTTAGAAGAAAAATGTATCTCCTTTCCATAAATGTAAAAGCAGCACTTGCCATAATTGTAAAATACCTGCTAAATATATAATGAAACATTATTAAGTTCTCATTTAATACTCTTAGCTTAAGGCTGGCTCTCTCATTCAAAAGCAGTATCAGTAAGTCATGAAGAGGTTCTGCAGGGACACTGGCACTGTCATCTCCTTGTGACTAGAAGAGAAATAGAATTGAAGAGGGATTTCTTCCTCACTAGCCCCACATGTACCATCATATAATGGATCCCACTTTGGAACACTCCTCATAGCATTTGGGCCTAGCCTACCTGTGAGCTTCATTATTATAGTCATATCAGATGGTTCATTATTTCTGGAATGACTCCTTTTCCCAACTTGGGTACAGCTTTTCCCTTTGAATTAAATCATAGCAAATTAAAATGCTTTCTTTTGCCCTTTCTAAAATGTATTTGTGTCTGCCAGCTGATTATAAACACACTGTAGAACAACTATTCCTAGCTTTGAACACACTTTGGAATTACTTGGGACCTTTAAAAACACTGATGCCTGGGTCTTAAACAGAAATTTTTATTAATTTGTTTGAGATGTGATCTGGACAGTAGGACTTTTAAAAGCTCCCCAGTTGATTCTAATATGCATCCAAGAGTGAGAATTGCTGACTGTAAGTAACATTTTATTATTGTCTATAATCAAAGAGAGTTTCAAAACATTTATCTTGTCTTGAACTCCTAAACATTTTTTCCAAAAGGAATTTTGTAAAGAACCAAATGCATAATAAAGAAGTATTTCTGGGTCTCTGTATTTCAGTAAACTATAAAATTTAGAGTGAAAAATTGCCTGTAGAGCTTTTTAATTTTATAAAATCAAAGGATACAAATCAGAAACGTCATAGCCATAATAAGAATGTATGAATGGATGCTTTCAATTTTCTATGGAAATATTGTTTTTATTTTGTGGATTTAAAATCTAGCTTTGATATTATGTACTTTGGGGACTATTATCAGTTCTTTGGTAAACTGTGTAGTTTATGATAGAACACAAAATTTTATAAGAATAAAATAACATGAAGGGCACAACTTCCCCTATATCTTGCAAGTGAACGCGTGTGCAACTGCCTACCTTACTACATGTAGCTTTAAATGTAGGGTATTCTGATTCATTACTGATATGGTTTGGCTGTGTCCCACACCCAAAATCTCATCTTGAGTTGTAATCTGCATAATTCCCAAATCCCCGTGTGTCAAGGGAGAGACCAGGTGGAGGTAACTGAATTATGGGGGCAGTTTCTCCCATACTGTTCTTGTGGTAGTGAGGGAATTCTCACAAGATCTGATGATTTTATAAGTGTTTGGTAGTTCCTCCTGCATTATTTCTCCTTCCTGATGCCTTGTGAAGAAGGTGCCTTGCTTTCCCTTGGCCTTCTGGCATGGTTGTGAATTTTCTGAGGCTCTCCCAGCCATGCTGAACCATGAGTCAATCAAACTTTTTTCCTTTACAAATTACACAGTCTTGGGTAGTTCTTTATAGCAGTGTAAAATGGACTAATACAATTGCATTCACTCCCTCTGAGCAATGTCTTTTTAAAACTGGTTTTGGTTTATGTAAGAAGGGGTGTTTTTCTTGTTTAGCACCTGGGTATGAATTTAATTATTGAAAATAAATATGATCTAATGTTTCATTGAGCTTTATGAATTATCAGGTAATTTGGTTAGCACTGTTACCTAAAAAGGCCTGAAAGAAAGCAGAATCACAAAAATCAATGGCTCTGGTGTGGAGGAAATTATTGGCATATTCATGTGATTTACTTTATATAGAATATAAAAGTAGGTGTAGGTTTGTGTGTTACTCTAAATGCTTCTGTATTTTGTGACTTGGTTCAGAGAAATGTTATAAAAAGAAAATAGCTACTGATGTATGTTCTACATATAAAATGTGGTTTCAAAACTAAAGAGTGTGTAGGAATGGCTTTCTAGAGTGGGCCCACTCACCAGGCAGCTTGATTTGAAGGTGCAAGACCAGAGAACATATTTCGATGTAAACCTGTCTTTGGCTCTGAAAACATGTAGGCAACACAGAGAAACAAGTTTGGAATTGTATAGAACCCAAAACTAGTTACATATAAAAGAAACTTAATGAGAGGTTTTCTCAAATTGGCAAACAACCCTAAAAATTTACTTGACATTACAAATTAGGTGTTGAAACAAAAAAACTTTTAAAATCTACCAGTAATAAAAAGTCTGTTAACCAGGCTAAAAGAAAGATTGGAGCACTTTTATATTCTCTTTCTAGATAATATGACCAAATTACTGCCATTTGAAAAGGTGATCAAAGAATATGCAAATAAAAAGATGGAAAAACATATTAAGAAGGTGTGCTATATATATCAGCTTTTAAAAATTAGCAATTCATTATTTCTTTTTTCCACATTAAAATGAACATTCACTTTTATACCCAATTTTTTAATTTATAACTTTACATTCCATGCAAATGTGAACCTTCCCCCACCATTCTCACTGAAGCAGACTTTAAAAAATCTCCTTCTATATCATAACTTCTTATGCCATCTCATTTCTTTATTTCCGCCTTTAAATCTTTGATTCTGCAGATAACTGATCACATCACAGGTAAATGTCTAGGTTTATGCTATTTGCTGCTGAATTTTTCATTCCTAGCACATGAGCCCCTAATATGTGAATGTCTATTTGTCTTCTAATTTACTAGAGCTGCCATATTTTAAGAGTTGTTCTAGAGAGATGAGGCCTTAACCTTCTCTTGTGATTACCAGTCGTGGGAATTTGGGGGGCAGTGTTAACTGTTACATAAGTAAAAAAAGCACCATAGAGGTTTTTTAGCATCTCCTGAGTCATAACTATTTTATCTTCCTGTGCAATTCTATTTGGGGACTGATTTGTTGAACTGAAACTGATTGATCCAGAACACTGAAGTGTAAATATTTATAAACAGAGATGAAGAAGGGGGAAAGGAGAATGAAAAGGGAGATTTTGATTTGTAGATATGTAGTCGGGTAAAATAAGTCTTAGCTCTGTGGCTGGTAGTGGAGGTACCTGCACACTTCCTTAGGTATAGGACATTATAATAAGGCTTCCTTGCTGACCCCAGTAGTTAAATAGCTTTGGGAGGTGATTTATTTTCTTGGAGTGTAAAAGGTCATTCCTAATACTTGCTAATTAAGGTAGCAAGCTGACAGTATGAATGATGCCAGTTTTATGAATGATCAAATCAGTTTGGATTGTGGCTGATAAAGCTTTGGAAAACTACTGTAACAATTCTTCAATGGGAAAAAAAATCAGAAACCACAGGTAAAAATGTTCTAGATATTAGGAAAAAAAAAGGTAATGAGATTTAATTATTCAGATTGAAGGAGAATGGAAAAGTAAATGAAAACTGTATTGATGTTTTAAAATTCAAGCAGAAAAAGGGTTAACTTAGAGATCGAATTCTATTACCTGGCTTTAGATGATTTTTAAAATTGTAAATTATTGGTGGATGAGAGAATACATTTATTATAAACTTGATGCTAACAATGTGACAATGATATAAATAATAAATGCAGAATAAGTAATTTTCATTGTGGGAAATCACTGTTTTGGCACAGACAGAACTTCTTTGCGTATTACTTGCTCAGGGATAGAGAAACATTACTATTAAAAATTATTTTAAAATTCTTTTACCAAGTTATGATGTTAAGTCACATTGGTGATGAAGTAGATCCTCTCTGTAGCAACCATCTGGTTTTGGGTTGTAATAGTTCAATAGGGCAAAGGTAACATTGCAAAACCCCTGCACTCAGTCACTTTCCACCTCCATGTTAGCTGCGTGCCGTAGTTCATGTAGGTACACACTCTGACTTGCAATTTGAATTTTCCATGTCCTGTTTTCTCTTGCCCTTAATTTTCCTTGTAGGTTCTGGTGGATGTGTTGCAAAAGTTTGTTCATACATTAGCATCTGTTCTTTGACCTTCCTCATCTGAGAAATAGTGTTGTCACCTACCTACATTGGATAGGTATGATGGATAATTTTATTTTGCAAGGCATTTTAAAACATTTTTTTCTTATGGAGCCCAAGAGTATACCATTAACTCATTTATTAAGAGACTATCATGGAAGAAACCTGGCTGTAGAAAATAATATGTGTATTACTAAGGTGTTTTTGGCTGCAGAGCCGACACTGTCTCTAGTGAGTTTAGGCCAAGAAAGGGAATGAATTAGAAGTATGCGCCACAGGTTTAAAAGCACAGGGTAAGCTGAAAATTCAAGGCCTTGGGAAGGTTAACAAACAGGATCTCAAAGGATCTGTATGGTGATCACTCATGGAGAATCTGTATAGGGCACTAGCTTTCAAATGCTTCAGCTCCAAGTTCCTTCTATCCTATGTGACTCTACTCAGATTTCAGATTCTAAGAGAGAGGCTGATTGCAAGCTTTCGCTGGGAGTCTTCTTCAGTGCCAATGTGCTCATACTTTGTTTGGCAGACCCATCCTGACTTCATGGAATAGAAGCTCATGGGAAGAGCAGGGTACTGTGAAAAGCGTATAGAGCTAGAAAATTACTGATATCCAGGACAAGTCCACTGGAGCATACTACCAGTTCTTAAACCTCAGAATAATCTGGAAGTAGGATAAAATAATTTATCTACTTTATTATAATAGTTTTCTATTGTTGCCATAACAGGTACCACAGACTGGTGGCTTAAACAATTGGAATTTATTTTATTCACAATTCTGGAGGCTAGAAGTCCGAGATCAAAGTGTCAGTAGGGCTGGTTTCTTCTAAGGCCTCTCTCCTTACCTTGTAGATGGCCATAGTCCTCTGGTCTCTTCACATGTCTTTTCTCTGTATGTCTGTGTCTTAATCTCTCCTTATGAGAACAACAGTCATACTGGATGAGGGCTCACCCATATGACCTTATTACAGGTATAATTCAAGAGTTTGGTTTGTGTCTTTTCAAAAAATTATTATCAAAATCATTGAAGCATATACTCAGAATTTGAGAACATAGTTATTTTGACAGAAATAAAACTATAATGTAATACTCTAATGTAGTTCTTAGAACATTGTTCTAAGACTTTTCTTTCTTCCATTAAAAATATTTGCTGTTTTGTTCGTTGGAATTTTAATACTAAATTCTACTGCTGACCTGCCTTTTCTCCAGGACTCTTGAGTAAGAAACAACAGGCCAATGGAGGGTAAAGTACAAGTAATAATTTCTAAAATAGAATGGCTAAGCAAGTGTCCCATATCTTTAAAAGGAAGATGTCCCTATGGAGTGGTGATGGTCCATGAGGAAGAGGCCTAGAAGTCTAAGAGGGCTTCCAGCTCCTTGCTTCCTAAGTCCAGGTACTTACCTAGCCTATGGGTGAGCATGGCATCCTGCTTCAGAGACCAGACTCTGCTCTGTGAACTGACAGTGTAGGAACAGGCAGCATCAGAGAGTAGATGAAACTATTCTTGCCTTTAAGAAATAGTAACTCTGGTGAGGCATGGTGGCTCACACCTGTAATCCCAGCAATTTGGGAGGCTGAGACGGGTGTATTCCTTGAGACCAGGATTTGGAAACCAGCCTGGCTAACATGGCGAAACCCTATATCTCCTAAAAAATAATAGAAAAATTAGCTGGGCATGGTGGCACTTGCCTGTAATTCCAGCTACTCAGGAGGCTGAGGGCAAAAAAATTGGTTGAACCTGGGGGGGTGGAGGTTGCAGTAAGCTGAGATCGCACCACTCCACTCCAGCCTCGGTAATACAGTGAGATTTTGTCTCAAAAAAGAAAAAAAAGAAAAAAAGAAAAAAAAATACCTCTGTCACTAGTAACATTTCGTTCAAGAATGAGGTTGACATTAGCAATTATTCTTCTCATAGCAGACAGAAGAGTAGCTAGAACGTGGACAGATGGCTGGGAAGCATAGATGGTATTAAGTCCTCTCCCAGGGGCTGATACAGAAATATAAAGCAGGGGATAGAAATTTCTTCTCTAGCAAACATATCTTGGAGATTTTACCATTTCAATACATAGAGATCTAAGTCATTTAAAAGTGTCTTATTATTTTATAACTTACATTTATGTAGGGTTTTAGAGTTTTAAAGACTTTCATAATCTTTCCTTCATTTCACACTCAAAACAATTCACAACAGTAGGTCTTGTTTTATAGATATAGGAGTAAAGCCTTTAGATGGACAAAGGATTTGTCTATGACTTCAATATCTATGGATGCTTGATTCAGTTTTCTTTCCCCAATAACATTGTTTTTTGTTAAATGCAGTTTATATTTAAATGAGATAGAAATAGTTAACTGATCTTAAAGTTCATAAGAGCTGCTTTTCTGAAAGTTCTGATTTCGGCTGCCTGATGTAATTTGATTCAAGTATTTATTGAAAACTACCATTGACATATATATTTTGTATTCATTTTTAGTTTTATATTTTGATTCCCAGTATCTGAATCCATTCCTATGATGGAGATAATTCTCCACCGTATTAATGTTGTTGGGGGTTGCATTTGCTTGTCATTATAAAGCCAAAACAGACATTCAACTTTCCAGCCTCCCTTGCAGCTAAGATAGGTGTACATGATCTAGGTTCAGCTAATCTTTTGCACTCACCTTAGACTTCAACTTGGTAGCTAGTGGCCTAAGAAGTAGGGGTGGAAAAGCTGTCTGGTGGTAGGTGGTTGCCATGAAAGCATCAATATCTGGTCTCCAGGGGAAATTGGGAAATGAGGGTAATGAGCCCCAAGGGCAGCTTCTCACATTCCATGCCCTGGATGTTTGTGGTGGTGGTGGAACCTCTGCTACCCACTGTCCCATTTCTAGGCCTAATTCTCCAAATATCACCATGATTATGTGAGCTTTATAGTACCCTTTCATTTAAAAAATTTACATACAATAAATTCACTCTATGAGATATGCAGTTTTTTTTTTTTTTTTTTTTGAGATGGAGTCTCGCTGTGTTGCCCAGGCTGGAGTGCAGTGGCACGATCTTGGCTCACCACAAACTCCACCTCCTGGGTTCAAGCGATTCTCCTGTCTCAGCCTCCAGAGTAGCTGGAATTACAGTCGTGTGCCACCATGCCCAGCTAATTCATATATTTTTAGTAGAGAAGTGGTTTCATCATGTTGGTCAGGCTGGTCTTGAACTCCTGACCTCATGATCTGCCCACCTCGGCCTCCCAAAGTGCTGGGATTACAGGCATAAGCCACAGTGCTTGGCATGGGATATGCAGTTCTATGAACTTTAACAATATATAAAGTTAGGTACCCACCACTGTCATTTATATAGGACAGTTCCATCATGTCTCAAATTCTCTCATGCTGAACCTTTGCAGTCAACTCTCATCCACTTCAATCCTTGATGTTTTCTATCTGTATAGTTTTACATTTTCCAGAATCATAGAATATTACCCAATAGTTTCTTAATAACATGCTATTGTAATGTTAACATTTTAAATAAATATTAATACATTTGTTTTCTGCTTAATAATAGCTAAGATTTATTGCATGTTTTAACATTTGCTCTATTCTGTTCTTATTAAGTGCTTTACATGAATAAACTTTCTTTACCTTCACTAGAATTCTAACAGGTGGATCCTCTAATTATCCCCATCTTATATATGAGAATGCTATGGCACAGGAAGGGTTAAGGAACCCATCCAAGGTCACGAGCTAATAAGTGGTAGTCAAGATTCAAATCCAGGCAGCTTGATGCCAGATGTAGGATTTTAACCACTATCTATTCCAGTTTATAAATCATCCAGAATTGGTTTTTGTTGCAATTGTGAATGATAGGATTAAATGATAGTGTTGAATGAGAGGATCAGTAAGCAAAAAGGATTAGTAAGCAAAAAGTCTCAAAGTCCACACTCATGGATGGTATAATTGAGTTGGGGAAACAGATATTATTCAAATAGTCTTATCAATTAATATAATTACAAATGTAGGTACATGAAGAAGGAAAGGATCATGATATTTAGTGTTCATTAGAAAGGTATGTGACCTATACTAGGGGTTATTGAAAGCTTTTCTGAGAAAGTGGTACTTTGACAGTGATGCGAATGAATGAGCCAAGTCAAGAGTGTTTGTAGACCTATGACCCATACAATTGGAGTCTTCTGGAGGAATCCATGGGTGCCAAGACCCTGAAACAGGAGGCAAGATATGCCCACTCTAATTGGAGCATGGATGGTGAGGAGGAGCCCCACTACTAGCTAACGTAGATGAAGCTAGAGAGTTAAGCAGGTGACCAATTCAGGGCCTTGAAAGGACACATTAAGTACTCACAAAGCTTTGTTTCTCTCTGGCTCTACTCACCTACACAAGGCAAGAAAATAAAATAGAGGACAATGTGCATAATCCTTGGTTTTGTTTTCTCGTGGGCCAGCACTCATAATGGGAAGGTAGTAAGTGCCGGATCTTTTGTATAGATGATTCCTGGAAGGTATTCCTAGACCACATGCCATACCTCAAGAGGTTTCTGGAAATATAATGGAACCCACGTGATATGCACCAGAGCACTATGGGATTGGCTCATTGTTAGGTGTGAAGTTGTTTAAGAATTTCTTGACACTTCGTATCTGTAAACTGCAAGGAGTGCAGTATCTTGTATTTTGTGTACTTAAGTGATTGGTAAGTATCTCAATAAACACAACAAAATTAGTAAATAGATAACCATCTTTCCTCTCTGTAGGCTTTATAGATCAAGGCGTCAATGAACCATGGCAATTTAAAAGTGTAGCATCATTTTACAAATAAGGTCACCAAATACAAAAGTACAGGTTAACTTGACTAAGGTTGCACAAATAATTAATGGAAGGACTACAACTAATTCTAATATTTTCTGACCTCCAAACTACTTGATGAGTATTTTGACACACATATTTCTAAAACAGATTGATAAAAATTTTTGTTCCAGTGACTTAATATTAATACCAGCCAATGCACTGCTATTTTATAGAAAGTAGCTTTAGACATCCAAGAAACACAAAATTGAATTTTTCCTAGATACTACATGTGTATTTTCAGTAAATTAATTTAAAAATCAATAACTGATAAAATATTCTTTTTTAAGGGTTAAAAACATTTTTTAAATTATACTTTTAAGTTCTGAGGTACATGTGCAGAACCTGCAGGTTTGTTACATAGGTATACATGTGCTGTGGTGATTTGCTGCATCCATGCCCACATTATCTACATTAGGTATTTCTTCTAATGTTATCCCTCCCCAATCCCCCCACCCCCTGTTATCCCTCCCCTAGCTCCCTCACCCCTACAACAGGCCCCGGTGTGTGATGGTCCCCTCCCTGTGTCCATGTGTTCTCATTGTTCAACACCGACTTATGAGTGAGAACATGCAGTGTTTGGTTTTCGGTTCTTATGTCAGTTTGCTGAGAATGATGGTTTCTAGCTTCATCTATGTCCCTGCAAAGGACAGGAACTCATCCTTTTTTATGGCTGTGTAGTATTCCATGGTATATACATGCCACATTTTCTTTATCCAGTCTATCACTGATGGGCATTTGGGTTGGTTCCAAGCCTTTGCTATTGTAAACAATGCCACAATAAACATGTGTGCATGTGTCTTTATAATAGAATGATTTATAATCCTTTGGGCGTATACCCAGTAATGGGATTGCTGGGTCAAATGGTATTTCTATTTCTAGATCCTTGAGGAATTGCCACACTGTCTTCCACAATGGTTGAACTAATTTACACTCCCACCAACAGTGTAAAAGTGTTCCTGTTTCTCCACATCCTCTCCAGTATCTATTGTCTCCTGATTTTTTAATGATCACCATTCTAACTGGTGTGAGATTACCATCTCAATGTGGTTTTGATTTGCATTTCTCTAATGACCAGTGATGATGAACTTTTTTTTATATGTTTGTTGGCTGCATAAATGTCTTTGTTTGAAAAGTGTCTGTGCATGCGGGTTTTTAAAAAATATTTTTTCCCATCTCTCAACTTTTAGCTGAAGATAATGGTTTATTTCTATCTTAATTCTATTCCATTAATTTTTGTCTATCCTTATGCCTATACAGCATTGTCTTGATTACTATAGCCTTGTAGTAAGTTTTTTTTTTTTAATTGCATTTTAGGTTTTGGGGTACATGTGAAGAACATGCAAGATTGTTGCATAGATACACACATGGCAGTGTGATTTGATGCCTTCCTTCCCTTCACCTGTATCTGGCATTTCTCCCCATGCTATCTCTCACCAACTCCCCACCCCCTGCTGTCCCTCCCCTATTTCCCCCCAACTGACCCCAGTGTGTGATGGTCCCCTCCCTGTGTCCATGTGTTCTCATTGTTCAACATCTGCCTATGAGTGAGAAATGCAGTGTTTGATTTTCTGTTCTTGTGTCAGTTTGCTGAGAATGATGGTTTCCAGGTTCATCCATGTCCCTACAAAGGACATGAACTCATCATTTTTGATGGCTACATAATATTCCATGGTGTATATGTGCCACATTTTCCCTGTCCAGTCTATTATCGTTGGGCATTTGGGTAGGTTCCAGGTCTTTTCTATTGTAAACTGTGCTGCAATGAACATTCATGTGCATGTGTCCTTATAGTAGAACGATTTATAATCCTTTGGATATATACCCAGTAATGGGATTGCTGGGTCAAGTGGGATTTCTATTTCTAGGTCCTTGAGGAAGTGCCACGCTGTATTCCACAATGATTGAACTAATTTACACTTCCACCAACAGTGTAAAAGTGTTCCTATTTCTCCACATCCTCTCCAGCATCTGTTGTCTCCAGACTTTTTAATGATCGCCATTCTAACTGGCGTGAGGTGGTATCTCAATGTCGTTTTGATTTGCATTTCTCTAATGACCAGTGATGATGAGCATTTTTTCATATGTTTGTTGGCCTCATGTATGTCTTCTTTTGTAAAGTGTCTGTTCATATCTTTTGCCCACTTTTGAATGGGCTTGTTTGTTTTTTTCTTGTAAATCTGTTTTAGTTCTTTGTAGATTCTGGATATTAGCCCTTTGTCAGATGGGTAGACTGCAAAATTTTTTTCCCATTCTGTTGTTTGCTGATTCACTCTAACGACTGTTTCTTTTGCTGTGCAGAAGCTGTGGAGTTTGATTAGGTCCCATTTGTCTATTTTGGCTTTTGTTGCCAATGCTTTTGTTGTTTCAGTCATGAAATCCTTGCCTACACCTATGTCCTGAATGGTTTTGCCTAGATTTTCTTCTAGGGTTTTTATGGTGTTAGGTCTTATGTTTAAGTCTTGAATCCATCTGGAGTTAATTTTAGTGTGTCAGGAAGGGGTCCAGGATAAAATATTCTTAACTTTTTTTCATAATTTCACGTTTGACTAATCTTTTGTAACAGCTGTATGGGCATTAAGTTAGTACTGAGAGGAAAACTTTCACAACTCTATGAATTCAACAGAACCATAACACTTTGAGAAAATAAGTTAATATTCTGAAGCACATTAATTAATACTTTTGACTACCCTGACCAGTTAAAGATCCTTGGAGATATATACCCCAATTTCAAATCCAATTAAAATGATATCCATTACTAAATTAACCCATATACACTCAAATCTTGATATAAAATGACATAGTCTCAAGACACTGATTAATTAATCAAACATGCAAAAATATGTCAAGAAAATTATTAATCCAGCTGTTCCGATGTTATATCTCAAAGGTCTTCAACTCCTCATATATTAGAAGTATTGGATACTACATCCATTCTTCTTCACTTCATTTAAAAGATAACACTGAAAAATATTTCACCATATGCTTGTTTAAATGCAGCGATATATAGATTCTTTTCAAAGCATATGGTGATATTATTAGGTGTCTCTGAATATAGCAAAGTTGAAATGAGTCTATCTGAACTAAATGAAAATTATTTGCTGCTCTAGTGTCCATGTATCAGTATCATCTCTGGGTTTTTATTGTTTTAATGAAGAAAATCTAACCACTTGAAGATTAGAAATATCTGTTGTCACCTACCATAGCTATGGTGGGTAGAATTCCAGGACTGCTTTTCCTTTAACTGTGTAAGCTTACTTAACTCATGTTTCCAGCCTCTGGCACTGAGAACCTTTGCTATCACTTAATCACTGTTGACACTTGTGGAATGCTCCATAGCAAGGAGTCTGCTTTTATTTGTAGCTTAGCCACCTTGCTTCATGCCACCCCATGGCATTGTCTTCTACTAATGGTGAGAGGTCTTGAGATTCTTCTTCTCCAATAAAAGGTTTGTTTTCAAACATTTCTTCCTGTTTTGATGTACTCAGTCTTTGAGGAAAAGAAAAGACTTGTAGATTCTATGTGGAATGATGATAAAGACTGATTATTTGTTATGAGAAACTTAAATCTAAAAGTTAATGTATTGAAATCTGGGAAACAAAACATCAGGGGTTCAGATAGGTTTGGTCATGATATTGTATACAATTTTTTCATTTTTTCCACTAATTAGAATGTATAAACATTTACCAGTGTATTAAGGACTTCTCCAATTTTAAATAAGTTCATGAGTATATTTGAATAATAAACCTTTCATTTTATAACATCAGTGCCTTATATTTCATTGATAGTCATAGTCTGGGTTTTATTTTATTTTTCTCTAAAGTGTCTGACTGGAATGAATAATATATATTTATCTTAGGCTTATGTTGTTTTCAGCCAACTTCATTGCTATCTGATATGGTAAATTTCACTAATTTTAAGTCTTATTTTTATGTCAAAGTGAGTATTCTTGGTTTTGGTTAACAAGTACAACTGTTGGCAAACAAATGTGGATTGGATAGCAGTATAGATAGAAGATAGATACTATTGAGAGTGATGATTCATGATCATTCAATATTTGCCTTGCCTTTCTTGTGACATTTTCGCTGGCAAATATATTGAATAAATGAATCATTTTCTCTAGCTTTTCTAGCACAGTTACCTTCTAATCAATTTGCTTTTGTTTTTACCTTTTTTCAGGGGAATAGTACCTCCTGCAGTGAAACGCTGCAATGATCCAAATCCTATTCCCTAGTGCAATGGTTTACAAAGTTTCCTGTGAATCATAATCACCTACAAGCTTGTTAAAATACAGATTGCTAGGCCTCATCCACAGAGTTTTGGGTTCAATAGGTCAGGAATGGGGCTGGCTAATTTGCATATCAAACGAGTTGTCAGGTGGTGATGATGCTATTGGCCTGGAAACCACTTTTTTTTTTTTTTTTTTTT
>NW_016107331.1:11984586-12034129 GCF_001604975.1 Cebus imitator
TGTAGGGCTTGGCCACTTAACCACTGCAATTGAAAATCTGCTTATTCTCCTCATTAGGCCTGGTTGTTATCAAGAGTAACTTTCTTTTTCTTTATTGTGCCCAAAGCACCCAGGGCCTTTTCTCTTTATGGGGTTTCAACTAATTGTTTTAGAAAAAGGAGAAGATATACAAGATAGAAGCATTTAAGAAAATTCCAAGGTTTGCAAATTCTCCCAGCAGAGATCTCTGGTTTGTAGTTCTAAACTCCCTTTCATGTGGTAACTGGAAGTTTCAATGGATTTACTCTTGGCTTTTAACCTAGTTTTGAAGTGATATTTCTTGTTCGTAGTAAGGCCATAGGAAGAAGAGTGACCCAAGGAAAGTGAATTTCTTGGGATAATTTTCTGAAGTGTCTCTTGATGATATCATTAATTTTCTCTACCTTTCCTGAGGATTGAAGGCTCCAAGCACAATGTAGATGGTATTCTATGCCTAGTGCTTTTGAGACCCCTTGTGTGACAGCTGCCTTAAATGAGGGTCCATTGTCATTTTGAAGATACCTAGGTGGACCAAAGCAAGGAGTTATTTCATTAACTAACACTTTTATTACCTTAGAGACTTTTTCTGTATGGCCTGGGAATGCCTCTACCCAGTTAGTGAAGGTGTCTACCTACCAGCAGGTATTGAATGCCCTTTGTCTTTGGCATATGGGTTAAGTCTATTGGCCAGTCTTCCCCTGGATAACCTCCTATTCTTTGGGTTTGAGGAGAAAGGAGTTGCTTGTTCAGGGGATTGTTTTTAAGACAGACTTCACAAGCATTAACAAATTGCTTAATTGTTTTTGGCAAGTTCTCTCCTGAAAATCATCTCTGGGCACATTGATACATCTTATCCTTTCCCAAGTAAAAAGCTTGGTGAAGGAATTTAAAGACTTTCCATTGGCTAGAGGCTGACAAGTGGAGCTTGCCATCCTCTGACTGTAGCCTTCTTGATGGCTGAAATGTATCCACTTGAGAAGTGGCCCATTCTACTTCTGTAGGGAAATATTGAGGTTTAATTTCTCCTACAAAGCCTCTGCTTGAGAAGTGGCCTGTTCTACTTCTGTAGGGAAATATTGAGGTTTAATTTCTCCTACAAAGCCTTCCCAGACTAGAGGGGTTTGAAGTGAGTTGACGCCTTGAGGCTCTCTTGCCGCTGTCTTGGCTGCCTGATCAGCTAATCAGTTTTCTTGATCAGCTAATCAGTTTTCTTTGGCTACCTCATCTGTTCCCTTTCGATGTCTCCTACAATGCATTACACTGCAATTTCTCATGGAAAAAACAAACAAACAAACAAACAAACAAAAAAAACCTAAGGATAGTAACCTGTTAATTTCCTGGTGATATTTTATAGGGGATCCATTGGTGGTAAGAAAATGCCTTTCCTTCCAAATGGCCACATGATCATGGAGAACTAGGAAAGCATACTTGGAGTCAGTGTAAATATTAGTTACCATTCCTTTGCTTAATTCAGTTGCTCTTGTAAGAGCTATTAGCTCAGCTAATTGAGTGCTTGTGCCTGGAGGGAGAGACATACTTTCAATGACGTCATTTTGCATATCTTGCCTTGTGGTTCCCTTGTTCTACAAAAGAGCTCCCATCCGTGAAGAGAGTCCAGTCTGGAATCTCTAGGGGAGTTTCCCCAAGATCCTCCTTGGCTGCATAGGTCGGTACTATGACTGTTCACAGTTATGTTCAGGTTCCCTAATTTCCTCAGGGAGGAAGGTGGCTGGATTTAGCCTAAAGCAAGTCTTTAATTGAATGTTGGAACCCTCTAATAGTAGGGCCTGATATTTAAGGAGTCAGCTATCTGTTAGCCAAAGGCTTCCTACAGTAGTCCTGCCATGTTATGGGGTGTAAACAGTTAAATCATTTCCCAGGGTAAATTTGGAGGCATCTGGGGTCAGCAGAGCCACTGAGGCAATGGCTCGGAGGCATACTGGCCATCCTTTAGCCACCAAATCAAGTTCCTTACTTAGGTAACCCACTGGCTGTTGAGCTGGTCCTTGGGCCTGTGTTAAAACTCTCAGGGCTATTCCCTTCCTTTCTGATTCATACAGAATGAAGGCCTTCCCTACAGGAAGGCTGAGAGCTAGTGCCTTGAACAAGGTTTGCTTTAGCTGATTAAAGGCCATTTGAGCTTCAGGTTCCTAGGTTAAAAGATGAGTTTTACTTCCCCGAGTTTCTTTTATGAGGTTAAACAATGGATGGGCTATTTCACCATACCAGGTATCCATAGCCTACAGAATCCTGCAATACCCCAAAATCCTCTTAGTTACTTGAGAGTTTTTGGGAGGGGGAAGAAGGAGATAGATAGAATTAATCCTTTCTTCCCCCAATGCTCTGGTCCCCTCTGACAGCACTAAGCCTAGGTACCTTACCAAGGTTTTGAAGAGCTGAGCCTTGGGTTTTGAAACCTTATATCCTCTGCTAGCTAAGAAATTAAGAAGAGCTTTGGTGCCTTCCTGAGAAGCTTCCTGAGTTGGGGCATAAAGCAGAATATCATCCATGTACTGCAAGACCTAACTTGAGGATAAGAGAACTTGTGAGAGTGCCTGTCCAAACAGATGAGAGCTATCTTGAATTCCTGAGGCAACACTGTCTATGTTAACTGGGCAGTCTGGCCAGAGGAATCTTTGAAGATTCCTTTGCTCCTGGATTCCTGGAACAGGTATTGAAAGTCAGGATGTAACAGTATGCAGAAAAAGGCATGCTTTAAATCTAGGACTGTAAACCATTTTTAGTTCCCTCAGGTATTTGAGTTAACAGGATATAGGGATTAGGTACTACTGGATGGATTGGAACTACAGCTTCATTAAAGAGTCGAAGGTCTCTAGTCTCCATTCCCCATTGGTTTTCTGCACTCCTAATACTGGGGTGTTGCAGGGGTTATTACAAGGTGTGAGGAGGCCCTGCATCTTTAGGTTATCAATAATGGCTGCTAGCCCTTTCCTAGCCTCTGGCCTTAGGGGCTTCTTTCCATAACTGCCTCTAGTTATGAAAAGAAGTGGGATCCTTAACAGATATTTGGACTGACCTAGCAGTTACAGCCTGACGTATTTTTCCTTGAGTTGTCCACACTTCTGGGTTAATGTTAACTTTCATCAGGGGAGACAAAGAGTTTGTCCTGGGGCTATAAAGATGCTAGCCCCCATGTGAGCTAGAATATCTCTACCTAGTAAAGGGGTGGGACTTTTAGGCACGATTAGAAAGGCATGTGTAAATAGTAATTCTCCCCACCTGCAGCTAAGGGATTGAGAAAAATATTGAGTTAGAGTTTTTCCTGAGAGGCCCCTTATGGTCGTGCTATGGGAAGAGGAGAGGCCTGGATTAGAGTGGAGGAGATAGAGACTGGCTTCAGTATCCAGAAGGAGATCTACTTTCCTTCCTTCTTCCTTCCTTCAGTTTCCAGAATCACCCGAGGGTGTAATGGTAGTCTGAGTCACTGGAGCCAGGGGTTTGAGCCCTGGTACCCATCAGTCCTGTTGGACTGTCTGTGACACTGGTTCTGAACACAGTGAGCTCCGCCTCTGGGGGCAGCTTCATCTCCAGTGGTCTCCACCACAGGCTGGACAGGGTCAAGGTGGCATTGTCTTGCTTCCTGGGCATTCCTTCTTAAAATGCCCTGACTGACCACATTGATAACAGCTAGTGAGTGTACTTGGTGGATTCTTGCCTTTACAAGCTTATAAAGCTGTTACGAGAGCCTCTGTTTTTCTCTTGTACTTCCTGTTTTTTTCTCTGGCCTCCTGATCTCTATTGTAAAAGACTGACGTGGCTATCTCAGGAGGTTTTCTAGGGTGTTATCTGGTCCTATCACTTGCTTCTGTAGCAATATTGGGAGCTGCCTGTGTAATAAACTTGTCCTTTAGGATAAACTGTCTCTCCAATGAATTGGGGGATAGAGAGATATGCTTTATTAGTGCCCCCTCAGACTTTCCATAAAAGCTGTGGGATTCTTGTCTTGTCTTTGGTCTATCATGGACAGTTTAGAGTAATTGAGAGGTTTAGCCCTGGTCTTCTGTAGGCCTTCTAATATATACCTTAAGAAGTGTTTCCTTTTCTATTCATCTCCTGAGTTATTGGGATCCCAATTAGGGTTATCTACTGGAACTGCTTCCCTTCCTTGTGGGAATGAAGTTTCCACCTCTTCCTCACCTTCCTTTTATCCTCTTTTTTTCTTTGGTCTGCTATAGGAGGCATATTGTTCATCTCCGTATTTTTCTGCTGCCTGCAGAACTGCTTGCTTTTCAGTTGCAGTGAGGTTTTGACTTAGCAGCAACATAATATCCCTCCATGTGAGATCAAACAACCTGAGTTAAATTTTGGAAAATTTCTATATACCTATCAGGGTTATCAGAAAATTGACCTAAGTCTCCCTTTATTTGCTTAAGGTCCTGCAATGAGAAGGGAACTTGAACCCTTGTGGCACCATTCCCATCAGGTATTACCTGGAGGGTTAACAGTGAAGAGGAGAGAGTAAGATATACTGGAGATGGTGGAGCTGATGGTATGATTGGAAGGGTTAGGACGTTCAATAGCACTTTCAGATTGCTCCTTTGGAGCCTGCTTTAGTTCTGGGGAACTATTCCCTGTGGGCTTGCCTGCCATGACTGCTGAAAGAATTAGGTGATGGTACAGAATGTGTAAAGGTCTGGGTTGTCTTGCAGAGCAAAGAAAGCCTGTACCTAGGGGACCTCAGTCCATTTGCCCTCCTGTTTGCAGAAAAGTTCTGTTGGATAATATTAAAATCAAGGCTTGCTGTAGGTCAAGTTTGCCTGTCCCCAGGAGGGTAGGAAGGCCATGCCCTGGTGCAATAGAATATGAGGAACCTTTTCTTCAAAGTTTCAGGATCAAAGGAGTCTCAGTGCTTTAAAATAAATTCCAGGGGAGTGCATGTTGAAGACTATCTGTTGCCCATCTAGAAAGAGAAGTGAGAATAAAAATGTCCTTTTACTCTTCTTCCTTTCGATATGTGATCCAGGATGGAGTTGAAAACAATAGAGGCCGTCTCCCCAACTATTCTTTCTCGGTCATTCCTGGAGTCCTGGGACCCTTTAAATATGCTGCCCATTACTGCAGGCGTGACCCTCCAAGCCATGGCACCAGAGGAACTGAATTTTGGGCCTTAGTCACGCTGTCTCCAAGCAATCAGTTCTCTGCCTTTTATTTTTCTTTGACGTCCTAGACTTGTGTGTCCTGTGTACCTTCCAAAAGATGGATTCCAAGAAAAACCATGTAATTGGGCAAGGCACCTTTAAGGGAGGGGGCATGCTAGATTGAACTCTATATTCTGCTATTATAGCCTTTGCTAAAGCATTTACTCATAAGAAAATGGTCTGGTTAACGTCTGGACTTAAAAATCCCCTTACTAATTAAGCACTGTCTTAATAGAAGATAAAATTGGTATCTTAAAGGAACGTAGGAAACGAGTGGCTGTTTCCCTGCCTGTGGGACAATATCGAGACAAAAATTTGGCTACAGAAGACGTTCTACTCCTAACTGCTAAAGGCAGAAACTTTCCATTCCCAGAAGAGGCCTAGAGCCTGATTTACTTCCAAGAGGTGATGCTGTCGGCTTAGAAATGCTATGTGCTCTCCAGAGAAGTGGTAGCAAGTAACCTCCTTGCACACTTCACGTAGAGAAAGAGTAAGAGGCCGTGGATAGAGAAGGAAGAAGAGTTTTCCAACAGGACAGGTGAGGTTCTTTGTCAACACCCAGAGTGGGCTGTCAGAGGCTGCGCCCAGTCCAGAGGCCTTTGAATCACACCAGGGTGTGCCCTGGCTAGAAATTCTCAGTTGCCTCAGAACTTTTCCCAGCCTCATGTGATGGCAAGGTTCGCCATGAAAAGAAGCTAGGTCAAACATGGTCAGCATTCCCAATACCCAAACTCATATGCTCCAGACACCTAGATAGTTATAGAGAAATACATAGAGAAATGCTTCAAGGCCTATCTTTGTATAATAGCACAATTTGCAATTGCAAAAATGTGGAACCAGCCCAAATGCCCATCAATCAATGAGTGGATTAAAATAGCAGGGAGTTCTCCATGTTCTCCCCAGCAAGCCTTACATCCCTGACTTGAGTACGGCAGCAAAGGCTAAGCATGTGTACTAGGCTGACAGATGCCCATTGATTTATTTATTTTATTTTATTTTATTTTTTTTAGCAGAAAGTGATTTATTTGGCAGAGAGAGAGACAGAGAGAGAGAGAGAGAGAGAGAGAGCGAGGGAGGGAGAAAGAGAAAGAGCTATTTAATTTATTTTAATATAGAGGCGAAGTGTGCTTAGGAATGATAGAACAGACTTTAAGCTTGCTCCCATACTCACCACTCTGACGAAGGCTGTACCTCAGATTCCCGGCCAGTGCACCAAAGTGGTTCTTCCTCTTGACTTGAATTAGAAAAAAATGACATGGACATGCGTGAAGTAGTTTTAAGGAGCAAGGAATTTAATAGGCAAGAAAGAAGGGGAAGAAAGAAAGAAGCAGCTTCCCTGTACAGAGATAGAGGGAGGGGGGCTCCAAAGCTGAGAGACGGAATCCTGCTTTCAGGTAGTATCAAGCAGGTATATTCATGGCTGGCGAAGGTGGTGTTTGATTTGCATAGGGCTCAGAGGATTGGTTTGACCAGGCATGTCATTCATGTAGCTTGAGAAAAAACTGGCCCTCCCACCCCTTTTTTCCTATCTGCCTAAAATAATTTCTTTATAACTCTGACCTCAATGACACCCAATCAAAGAAGAACAGTATTATCTTTTTGGTTCAAGTGAGTAACAGGTATCTTTGAGGACATTTATGTGTCTGCCTCACTTGAAAATTATTATCCATTTCGTACACCGTTGCAAAGAACAAAATGGCCGATTACCTTTCAGAGAGAAAATACCAAATGGAGAATAATTTTCAAGTGAGGCAGACAGTATGACTTTAGAACCAGGCAAATTCAGATTGTGTATTTTGTGTATTATTTTTTTGTGACCTTGCATATGTTGATGAAACAGGGTGAGCCTTAGTTTTCTCACCTGTAAAGTGGGAATGATGATATTTACCTTATATAGGTTTCTACGTGAGAAAGCATTAAGGCATTTACCATAAAGCCCTAGAAAAAAGATTTTTCAATGGTTGGCAGCTATTATAATTAGAGTAGTAATATCATTAATAAAAATACTAAGTGTCTAAAATATTAGGGATACTAAATGACATTCTTCTAATGGATCCTTAGTAAAATTACAGAATCTCAGATTTGGAAGACCTCAGAGGAAACTTCTATCATTGCTTTACCTTTCATTTATGAAGCACCTACTATATACAACATTAGACACTGTAAACTTTTTTATCTATGGTTGCTGATACAGTGCTACCGATCCTCTGAACAAACACCTATAGTGAAAGACTACTTACTTCTTGAGACAGATCTCCATTCCATTTTCAGATCACTTTATTGGTTAGAAATTTGTTCGGTAGTTTATTAAAATCCACATCTCTCTTAACTTCTGCTCACTGGGTCATTATATATTAGTCTAGAAAGCAATACAAAGCTCACATTGTCAGGATGTTGCAGTTATTATGAGTAACTTCCTCTAACAACTTGGGAATAAATTTATTTTCTGAGAGTTAAATTTTAAAAATAGCATAATAGATGACATTGTAGATATGTACATACTCACCTTGTAAGTGGTTCCAGGCCTAAAAAACTGGACTCTATTTAAGAGGTTGCAAACTCATATGCTCCAGACAGCTAGATAGTTACGAACATGTAGAGAAATACTTCAAGGCCTATATGTGCCTAGCAGCACAATTTGCAATTGCAAAAATGTGGAACCAGTCCAAATGCCCATCAATCAATGAATGGATTAAAATAAAGAAACTGGCATATATATATGATAGAATACTACTCAGCCATAAAAAGAAATAAATTAATGGCATTCACGGTAAGCTGGTTGGGATTGGAGACTATTATTCTAAGTGAAGTAATTTAGGAATTGATTTACAATGAGGTCATACTGGATTAGGGTGGGACCTAATCCAGTGACTGGTATCCTTATAAGAAGGAAATTAGAACACAGACAGACAGAAGGAGAATGCCACGTAACTATGGAAACAGAAATTGGAGTGATTCATCTACAAGCCAA
Source organism: Cebus imitator (assembly GCF_001604975.1). NCBI lineage: Eukaryota > Metazoa > Chordata > Mammalia > Primates > Cebidae > Cebus > Cebus imitator. Next base: position 11,992,735 of record NW_016107331.1, read on the forward strand.
GGAACCCCAAGGATTGCAACCATCAGAACCTGGGAAGAAGCACAGAAAGATTTTTCCTTAGAGTTTTTAGAAAGCATGGCACTGCCAATGCCTTAATTTCAGACTGTTAGCCTATAGAATGGTGAAATAATGAATTTCTGTTGTTTTAAACCACCCCAAATTTGTGGTAGTTTTTCATGAAAACCTTAGGAGACTAGCACACTTGGTGTCAGGGGTGGTGTGTTTACCTTTAGATAATTTAAAAGGAAATGTGTTGCAACTATTGTTGGTGGAAAGATTGATATGGAATCTTGGCACATACTTTCTTCCTTGTGTTCACAGGATTAAAGTCCACTCCTTTTCTTTCAGGGAAGGCAGAAATTTGGAGCAGAAAGATGAACATTAAAATCAAGACTAAATTAAAAAAAAATCAGACTGAGACCAGAGGCAACAACGTTCCGAAGATACAAAAAAGGACAGTGGAAGGGGACTTATCTCATTTGAGGAGAGGTAGAAATTATTCAGAAGGGAATTAGAGCTTCTGGACCAGGGAGGGGCCTAAAGAAGGCCTGAGGCTTGGTGATTAGAAAGCTTAAGGTGGCTGAGAGGAAACAAGATGATGTTGGAGTGGGATGTCTTTCAAAAATGCACTTCTTCCCTCTTTCTTCCTTTATGGTATAAGTGCACTCTTTAGTTAGAGTATGCTTACTTCGTACATTTTGGATGCAATTTGGAAGTAGTGTTTATAAGTAAAAGAACTGCTCAAGCCATCACACCTCTCCCACAGTTTATATGAGTCTAGAAGAGACAAGCATGGCTGAACTTAAGAAGGAGACTAGGCAGAATGGACACAGGTGCTCTGTCACACACTACTAGTTGGAGTGGGATCTAGACCAACAGAGAACTTTTAAGTAGAAGGCAACTAGGCTGTTTCTCAGGCTTTTTCCAATAAGATAATGAGGAATTCAATTTCCACCCACTCCTAAGGGGCAAGAAGAAAGGGTACTGCCAGCCACTAGTCCATATAGTTTTGTATAATTTGCTACAAAAGATACCCCTTCCTCAAGATATCTGACTTCCATCTGGTTACATGGATGCCATAATATACAAATATATGGAATTCATGTGAATGGGGATATTGTTGCCTTATAAGTGGCCATTGTACATTGTGCAATTTATACAATCTGTATTACTGTTCATGGCGACCTTACCTGGCACATTTGGATTGCAAGAATATCCAGAAAAGGACATATCAATCCAAAAAAGCTGGTCAACTTACTTTGGAAACAGAAAAAAGGGAGTCCCTGGGGAAAACATTAACATTGGCCATCTAGTCATTGTTCTGGAAGAGTTGGATTTGCAGGACTGTTTGTCCCCATAGTGTGATGATCACGTCATACTAACTTACACTGGTTCTGCTTAGCATCTGAATCAGCTGTAACTCCTTAACATTGACAGCTTACTCACCTGCTAACTGTAGTTTGACCTCTATGACTTTAGCTGACTAGGCTAAGTTACCTGCTCTGTGCGTTTATTCTCTCTCATTTAAATGCCTTAATTTTGCCTTCTGGTACCAATATTTTTGTTACGGTTTTAATATTTGTTCCCTCCAAAACTCATGTTGAAATTTAACCCTCAATGTGGCAGTATTAAGAGGTGGGGTCTTTAAGAAGTTACTGGGTTATGTGGGTTATGAGGGTACTGTCCTTGTGGATTAATGGATTAATGAGTTAATGGGTTATCATGGGATTAATAAGTAATCATCTCTGTGTCCCTGGATAACTTTGTATAGCAGAGCCACTTTACCAGCCCAGAAATGCTCACTTTTGGATGGTTACTAGTATATACTAAACTTCTGCTTTATTTCCCTAACAATATTTTGGAGGCTCTTCATCACAGTAACTTAACTTATACCTGACAAGTAGCAGTTCATTCTTCAGATAGACTGTCTCAGCATCGTGGGTCACATGGTATTTCTTGAATCATGAGAACTTCCTATTGACCAGCCTGAACCGGGGGATAGGGTGGGTAGACAAAAAGCTACAAATATCTACTACAACAGATTTTACAAATTTTTATATTAAAAAAAAGCTCTGAAGCAAATACTCCCAGTTTAAAAAGAAGAAGATAGCACTTTAGTGAAACTTTTATCTGAAAGAAAGGCATCACTTTATAAAAGCTGCTATAGGAGAAAAACCCTAGTTTCCAATATTAACTTAATTTTCTTGGATTAAGAATTTTAAGGATTTTTAAGGATTAAAAGCCATTAATTGTTTTACTAGAAAACTGTTCCGGTATCTATTGCTGTGTAACAAATTACCTCCAAACTTAGCGGCTTAAAACAAGAAGAATAATTTTGTTTTTTTCTAATCGTGATTCTGGGGACAAACTGGGCTCCACTAGGCGGTTCTTACTTGGGATCTCCATTTGGTGGTAGCCAGATGGTGGCTGGGGCTGAATCGTCTCCAGGCTCACTTCCCCCCATGTCTGGAGGTTGATGCTGGCTTTTGGTTGAGACCTCATCTGAGACTACTGGCAGGAACACTTTCTGTAATCTCAATAAGGTCTTTCCTCTTCTTTGTGACATGTGACTGGTTTCAAGGAATGTCCCATGAGGCCCAGGTAGAAATTGTATTCCCCTTTTTAAACTATCCTCTGAAGTCAGATCACTCTATTTCTGCTATAATCATAGGCCAGCCTAGGCTCAAGGAGGAGACATATGGCCTGTCAGTGGGAGAAGTGTCAAGATCACATCCCAAGAACATATCTGGAATGGAAGATCTTGTGGTTATGTCAGAAAGCAGTATCTGTCACAGTCCCCCCTTTGGCTATAATAATTTACATTCCTCCTCTATGCAAACAAAATATGCTTGCCTTTTCCTCTTCTACCAAATCTAATTTCATTATGGCATTTACTTGAGGTCTAGGAATTGAAATAAGGCCCAGGTGCAGGTGAGGCTCCTTCAATGTGGTTCCTTGGATACATCTCCTTGAGGACTGTTGCTCTCAGTTTGCAAGCATGTGAATTAAAGAAATAGGCTGTCTCCCTTCTACATCACTAACACATAATGGTAGAATAGTTCACAAAGGGTAGGACAAGGGTACAGAGCAGCCACTGATTGATAGCATGTTTTTATATCCATGATGAGGGCTCAGTCCACCTGCCTGGGAGGTGTTTTTCATGGCTCTTGGCTCTACCCTCTGGGCTCCTTAGTCTGCTTTCTACCTGTAGAAGGGTAGAGGTTTAAATTCATGCTGCTATTTAATATTCAGTATTTATCTGTCCTTTTCAGTCCAAGCTGACAGTGATTCCTCCAGAATACTTCTTTTGAAAGCATTGTGTGTTTAAATATATCACTTTATAATCCTGAGTCACACCCTCCTATTATTTCAGATAAACCTCGTTTTCTCTCAGGCTCATATAAGACTGCGGGACACAACATCCTTGAGATTCTTAAAGCCCGATCATTTAACTGAGAAGATCGGCAGAGCACACTCTGAAGATCCTTAAAAGTCTTTTGGTCTGACTGAAAGGTTCTATGAGGCACCACTTTAAATCTTTTTAAAATCCTGAAGAGTTTTACAGTCTTACCCTACATTTCATCTGTAGACCATGTTTTCCTGACAGTGCACTGGATTTCATCCATGCCTAGAAGCTACTTTTGATTTTGGTATCCTTTGCTGTTGTAGGAGGCTGAGAAAAAGAAACAGTTTATTTTCAAATCCAACAAGCCTTGGATCTTCTATATTTAACAGTATATTCTTTAGTCCATCTTTTTCCTTCTACCTTTTATCATAGGCAGTGAGAAGCTATGTGGCAATTTCAATATTCTGCCTAAAATCTTCTTAACTAGATCTTCACATTCATTAAGTATATTTCCCATTTTTCACATTACTAGGAGTGACAATGTTGCCAGTTGCATTTCTTGTACTTTCCTTGAGCCCTGATTGACAGCCTTCTTCAGCCCTCTGGGCTTCCACTAACGCTTTGCTGGAGGCTATCTAAGTTTCTGCTAACAGTGTCTTCGATGTTCTCCCACTTTATGCTCACTACCTGGTCCTAAAGACAATACTGCATGTCTCAGGATTTTGTCATGGCAGCACCCCACTTCCAGGTGCCAGAATCTTTCTTAATTATCTACTGTTATGAAACAAATCACTTCAAGGCATTGTGACTTAGAACAACAGCCAGCTCATGATTATCTCCTATGGTTCTGGCATTGATTAGGCCCAGCTAGTCAGTTCTCATTTGAGACTGGTCTTGTGGTGGGAGTCAGATGGCAACTGGGGCTAAGACCTTAGCTCCAGCTATTGGTGGTAACACCTGCTACTCATGGCCTTCCTGCCTCTGTGTGGTTTTTCAGCTTTCTCATGGCATGATTATTGGGTTCCAAGAATGAGCATCCCGATGGTCCTAGGAGGAAGCCAGCCTCTGAAGTCACATTGCAAAGGTCCTAGGAGGAAGCTACCCTCTGAAGCCATATACTGCCACTTTTGGCTTAGTCACAGGCCCACCTGTGGGCTCCTTAGTTTGCTTTCTGCCTGTAGAAGGGTAGAGGTTTAAATTCATGTTGTTATTTAATATTTAGTATTTATCTGTCCATTTCAGTCCAAGCTGACAGTGATTCCTTGATTACATTCAAGAAAAGGGAATGTAGATGCCTTGTCTGGATGAATGAAGGGTCATATTATGAAAAGAAAATGTTGAATGGGCCATGTTAGAAAATACACTTTTTGTGGCCATGTTAGAAAATACAATCTGACACAATAGCTGTATCAAAACAGGTTAAAGTGTAGCACAGTAGGATGACTATAGTTAACAATAATGTATATTTTCAAATAGCTAGAAGAGAGAATATTGAATGTTCCCCAAACAATGAAATGATAAATGTGTGAGATAATGGATATGGTAATTACCACTATCTGATCACTGTGCATTATATGTATCAAAACATCACTACATACCCCATGAATATGTACAATTATTATGTATTAGTTAAAAATAAATAAATAAAAATAAATTTTAGATTCTATATAGAGACCTTCACTGGTTCATTGAAGCAGGAACAACAAAAAGAGGGAACTTACTAGAATCAGGCTATTTATAGAACTGATGTAATGACAGAAAACCAGCCTCAGAAAATGCAAACCAAAAAGCCAATAGAAGGTAAAGATAATGTTGGACTGGCCGAAGGATGAACAAGGAGAAAGATGTAATCTTCAGAAAGACAGAATCTACCTGGCTTCTTACCCAAAAATATGGAGGTGGTGGGAGGATATACCTACACTGAAGAGGGCTTGATATGGGTTGGTAATCTTGTGCCTTACTGAATTTACACTTTGATTTTGCTGCTTCTTTTATTGTAATAACCACTCTATTATCTCCCACTGTTAAAATCTATTCATCTTTAAAGAGTCAGCTCAAATGCCAATATTCTATAATGCTTTGCTGGGTTTGTCAGTTAAAATTGCTTTCTTTCTCCACTAATTCATATTACACTTTCCCCTTCTCTTATAAAACTTATTGCACAATGGTTAGTATTTACGTATGTGTTAACCTGCCTTATCAACCCAACCAGGTGTAAGTTCCTTGAAGGCAAATTCCTTGGCTTAGTTTTCTTTATTTCCCTAGAACATCTCAAAGTAACAGGTGCTCAGACATATTTGTTGAATAAATAAAGTTGGGTACCAAGTTAGAGATTCCACAAATAGTTTAGTGATAAATTCTGAATGAATATATCCTTTTCATTGCTTTGAAACCCCATAAAGATCATTCTTTTCCCTTCATGTGTCATTAATAAAAAGATTTCAAGGCTGGGCTAGGTGGTTCATGCCTATAATCCCAGCACTTTGGGACGCCAAGATGGGTGGATCACCTCAGGTCAGGAGTTCAAGACCAGCCTGACCAACATGGAGAAACCCTGTCTCTACTAAAAGTACAAAATTAGTCGGGAGTGGTAGTACATGCCTGTGATCCCAGCTACTTGGGAGGCTTAGTCAGGAGAATCACTTGAACCTGGGAGGCAGAGTTTGCGGTGAGCCAAGAATACACCATTGCACTTAGCCTGGGCAGCAAGACCAAAACTCCATCTAAAGAAAAAAAAAAAAAAGCATTCAGAATATTGGACACACCATAAAGTTTTTATTTGTTTATTAACAAATAGTTCCAGATTAATGATTTATATTACCTCAGAGTACTGAATGAGATGAAACAATATAATCTCTCTAAATAATTAGTTTCCTTATCTGTAATTTTAACCAACTACTTAAAATGATTTTAGTTTTTCATTATTAGGTAAGTGCTTCCAGTGGGTTACAAATAGCTGTTGCTGTTAGATCAGATACATTTTTCTTTTACTGAGTATGGATATGTTTATAATTTTTAGATTGATTAAATTATTACAGTTGATAACCTCTATTTTTACTTTTATGCTACTATTTTAATTCCCAGCCAAGACAGAAAAGTGAACATATGCAAAATCAGACTTCAACCAAATAAAAGAATATATACAATGGAGGCCTATATATTTGAAAATAAAATTTATTTAAAAGTATGGTAGCCAGCCTTCAAGATGGCTCTAATGATCCTCATCTCCAACTTTCCTTGTGTAGTCCCCTTCCACACTGTACCAGGTTTGGTCTGCATGGCCATGCAAGTGATGGCATGCATGGGTCTTCTAAGGCTAGGTCATGAAAAGCAGTGCAGTGCCTATTCTACTATACTCTCTTGGATTAGCCATTCTGGGATAATTCAGCTGCCATGTCATCTGGTTATTCAGGGAGCTGTCTAGAGAGTTCCAGATGAAAAGTACTGAGACTTCTTGCAAAAACAGCCATAAAGAGCAAACTAATAACATGATTGCATCATCTTGGAAGCTGATCTTGCAGCCACAGTAAAATCTTAAGATGACTGTGATCCTGGCAAGATCTCATGAGAAATCCTGAGCCATAACTGCCCAGCTAAGCCACTCCTGATTTCCTGATTCCCAGAAACCATAGGATAATAAATTGTTATTGTATTTTAAGCCACTAAATTTTGGGTTAATTTGTTACACAGCATAGACAACTACTATAAAGAGACATTTGGTAAACTTATAAAATTCAAATATAAGGCAAATAACTGTGGTGAGACTGAGGACACTATGGTGAAACTGAGGACACTTAAAGAGTTCTTTAGATAACCATAAGACTCACAGCACAGATATTTTACCCAGTAAGTAGTATAGTTGTCAAGAACTGAGTGGAAAATGTGCTGGACATAGATTTGGCAAGAAAATTACTGTTTTTTGCTGTATGATGACTTGAAGATGGGTGCCATACCATACATATGTTCAACTATGACAGCTGAAGTTATTTCTCCATTAGACTTTTGCAACAGGTTCCACCTGTATACACTAAACATATACCTCTACTCACAAAAAAAACTCCAATATATCCATTTTTAGATTAAAATATTTTAGTAAAAATATAATTCTTATTTTTTTTGAAAGTTTTGCTTCACAGCAAGTGATGAATGGGTTTTGTGACATTGCTGGTGCCTCTCCATATGGGGAACTGGGCCTGCACACACGCGGTAATGCATGCATCACCACATGCTAATGAAACAAGGTAAAGAAATAGAAAAGCTTTTCATTCCCTCAATATGCAACTGGGGTGTAATGCCAGATGTAAAATCATTGATGTTCTTGCCAAGTTCTCAGGATTATGTCATGATTTATTTAAATGAAGACAATCAAGAATAGGTTGATTTTTGGAAAAAATAGTCAAATTCAAGGAAACTGGTGAGTAGGTGGATAGGAACATATCTTTTAAACTAAAATATTGAGTGTGTATTAAATACAAGATTATTTGTATCCTTTATTCTTTCTTTGTATATTATTATGGTTTTCCTCTGAAGAAAGAGTAAATGGCTCTACTTTCTAATCCCTTAACTCCTCCAGAATTACTTTATAATGAGGCACATAAATTCACTAGAGCTGTAATTGAAAAAAAAAACAAAACACTATGTTATTTTGAAACAACTGTTACACATGCGTATCCAAAATTGAAAGTAGATGGCATGTCTTCTTTTAATATCTCAAGAATTTCCTTTGACACTTTGTAATTCATGGTATCAGAATTGATTGTAATAGAGTCCAAGCTTTAATTTTCTTCTGGGTGTTATTGCCACCATCCACAGTGTCAAGACATGGAGCATTACAAATACTGATTTCCCCCACCTCTCAGAAAAATACTTTTTATCTGGCAATAGAAACTACAGGGATCATTCTTTGTGACTTGTCACCATCAGGGCGGTTGTGATTCAGAACTGTTGCAAAGGGAACTAAGTTTTGTCGAGCTTCTGCCATGTGCTAGGCACTTGTGTATCTTAACTTGATTTTCAAAGGTATCTTGTGTTTGAGCAGCACAACTTTCCTTTCTTCTCATTATAGATCCTCGAAAGACATTTAAAAAATTGTGGTAAAATATACGTAGCACAAAATTAGCTATTTTGACTATTTTTAAGCGTACAGTTTAGTGGCATTAAGTACACTCACATTGTTATACAACCATTACCATTAGTCTTCTCCAGAATGCTACAGGGACATTTAAAATAATGCAACCCTTCTCAAAAGCCCTTTATCTTTCAAAGAAAAGTCATCCAGGAAGGAACAAGGGTAAAATTACATTGTAATATTTTACGTTTATTTAACCTAATAGCAACTCAGTACATATTTGGTACCTACTAGAAACAAGATGTCATACTAGGCAGTTCAGAGGATATACAAACTCATGAGATAAAAACCCCTCCTCAAGTATAGACTGGAATTCTTCAGTCTCACCTTGATTCTTTTAGTAAACTAATTCATTCAACAGAATTCAAGAATACCTTCTCTACACCCAGAGCTCTGCCAAGTATTTGCTATATATGCAGTAGTATCATAGCCCTCTTGGAGCTGCATTCACATAATTATCAGTGTAGCTTGTCGGCTCTTCCCTGCCTTTTGAGAAGGGAGTCAGAAAGGCAATCTTGAAATCAGTGCAGAAGTCATAAGAGAAATTTTTACTTGAATATTTATTAACCTCACTTTATGGATAGAATTCTTACAATGACCCTAAAAGGAGGCTATATTTATCATCTCTATTTTATACGTGAGGAATCTTAGGCACACAGGTGTTAAATAAGACCTGTGGTCACGTAGTGGCAGAACTGGAGTTAAGCCCAGGTCATTTGATTCCAGAAGCTCCACGTTTAATCTTACCCCACATGGCCTTTGTTGTGTTAGTGTGTCAATGTGGACAGAAGACCTTTATGGAGCTGTTTCCAAATTAGTCATTGTAGATAAATCACTCTTCAAGGGAGGATTGGTTGAGAGTGAGGAGGGGCAAAGAGGGGCCTGCAGTGTTACTGTAGGGGAGTCCTCTTAGAAGGAAAAAACAGATTAGGGAAAATTATTTCCCACCATAAATGAACACTGTTAGCCCAAATGGTCCTTTGTGAAAATTAGAAAGAGGCAAACCTTCTCTACTTCATAGAGCTAAACCTTCTCTACTTCATTCTTGAATATCTCAAGAATATAAAAAAGGAAAAAGGCAAGTCTTTCTGTAGACACTTTCTGCAGGAAAATTTTTATTAAAAAATATAAAAATTTACGATAACTGCTATGTGAGTGACACATCCTATAGCCTGTGCAATGCATAACTGGCACAACTATGTGTGGCAACTATCCCCCCCAACACCATAAACCTTTAATATCCTGTCACGGGCTGAACTGTGTCCCCTACAAATTTATATGTCAAAATCCCAATCATCAGTACCTCAGAATGTAACCATGTTTTGAGATAACATTTTTAAAAGAGTTGTTTAAGTTAAAGTGAGACCATTAGGGTGGTACCCTAATCCAATATGATCAGTGCCCTTTTAAGAAAAGGGAGAGACACTAGGGGAGCATGTTCGCAGAAGGATGACCATGTGCCATGTGAAGGGGCAGCAGGGGTCGCCATCTGCAAGCCAAGGAGAGGCCTCAGAGGAGATCAACCCAGCTGACATCTTGATCTTGGATTTCCAGCCTATAGAACTGTGAGGAAATAAAATTTCATTGTTTAAGCAACCCAGTCTTTGGAATTTTTTTATGGCAGCCTTAGCAAACTAGTATATACTCCTAACAGTTTCATCTCATTGGATTAAAGCATGGATGTGTCTATGCCATGATAGGCATTTACAAGAGAAAATGTGTACATACACTCACACATACTCTCTGTCTCTCTCTCACACATATACACATACACACACAGGTAGTGGGGGGAGGGAGGAGAGGAGAGAGACAGAGCAAAAGAGAGAGAGGAAGAGAGAGACCACTATGCCACGAGAGAGAACTCTCAGCATTATAAAAGCTTGCTGCTTCTGTTTGAAAATTTATTTTAACTACTTTATTTATTTTGAGACAGAGTCTTGCTCTGTCACCCAGGCTGGAATGCAGTGGTGCTATCTCAGCTCACCGCAACCTCTGCCTCCTGGGTTCAAGTGATTCTCCTGCCTCAGCCTCCCGAGTAGCTGGGATTACAAGTGTGCGCCATCACACTCGGCCAATTTTTGAATTTTTAGTAGAGACAGGGTTTCACCATGTTGGCCCAACTGGTCTCGAACCCCTGATGTCAGATGATCCACTTGCCTTGTCGTCCCAAAGTGCTGGGATTACAGGTGTGAGCCACCGCACCTGGCCAAAGATTGCTGCTTCTAATTCCACATCCTCTACTCCTCCACTCCTCAGAATCATGCTACCTCTCCTTTGCAACTTCAATTATGTTTTAATTATATAATTATTTGTGTTCTTATTTGAATATTTTCCCCCATTATGTCTCTTCACAAGAAGAGACCTTTCTTGTGTCTTCCATATTTATATAGCGAATGCCACATACTGAGTGATCAATAAATATTTCTTGGGTGAATGAGTGAAGGAAGGAATGAGTGAATCTCTGAACTTGTGATGCTCTTCAATCAGATTATTACCTGATTAATACTGGTATAGATATATGTATTCAAGAAAAAATAAAAATATAATAATTATACATAATAACAATTAATTTCCAGTTAAAATGACTGAAGTATACCCAGAAGAAAACATTTCTTCATTAGAGTATCTTACTTTAAGGACCTATTTTTATTTGATAACATAAAAATCTGAGGTCTGGACTGTTTTCTGTCATTAAAAGTCCCATGACTTTTCTTCATGCCCCAGATTCAATATGCCAGCCAAATTCTAGTAATTATGTGTTTCCTTCTTAGAATTCCCAAAGAGTATGAATTAGGAAGATAATTCTTTTCTTTCCTCTGTTGCACATGATGGTCATTTACTGAAACTACCAATGTGTTATGCGGCTAGTGGAAAATATCAACCTGGGCCACATCCGTCGTTATGTTCTTTGGCTCAACAAACCTCCACAAGTTAGTGAAACAATGATTTGATTTAGGAGAGTTTGAACTTGAGGTTAAACTAACTAAATTGTTGATGGCTAAAATGGTTAAAAGAGGAGAGGAAACTTGAATTTCCTGTATAGCTTTTGTCTTTTCAAATTTCCATTTACTCATGTACTAGGGCTAAGAATTTTATATGTATTATATTATTTAAATTATTACCCAACCCTATAAGGTTGGTACAATTATTGCCCCAGATTTTTAGATGAATTATCTTTGGCTGAATGAGCTTAAGCAACTTGCTCAATGTGACCCAGCTATCATTAGAATCCAGGCATTTTCTTCCTTTTGTTCTGGTTGTCAAAATATTATATGTTTATTATAGATAATGTATAAAATAGATAAAGTATTAAAAATAAAATATCAGCTGTAATCCCGAAGTCAGAGATAAATATGATTAGCATTTTGGTGACTGTCTTTCTAATGTTTATTTTCCATGATTATATGTGTCTTATAAAATGTTACAAGTATACCATGTATAGTCATGCACTGCGTTAATGATGTTTTGCATATACAACAGTGGTCCTGTAAGATTATACGACCCTATTTTTACTGCACCTTTTCTATGTTTAAATACACAAGTACTTACCATTGTATTACAGTTGCCTCTATTATTCAGTACAGTAACATGCCATACAGGTTTGTAACCTAGGAGCAAAAGGCTATACCATATAACTAGATGTGTAGTAGGCTTTACTGTCTAGGTTTGTATAAGTACACACTATGATGTTTGTATAACAAAATCACTTAACCACACATTTCTCAGAACATATCCCCATAGTTAAGCAGTGCATGACTTTATAGTATTTTGCAATCTGCTAAAATTTGAATTTTATTTTAGTGAATATATTTCTACACTTTTTAGTGAATATATTTCTATCACTTTTAGTGATAATATACTATTATTTTAGTGAATATATATCACTTTTAGTGATAATATACTATTCTGATTTATTAAGTTAATATATTTAATCAATTGTTTATATGTTTAGTTTGTACTTTGCTATTAAAAATTATATGACTACCTGTAATGGCACTCACAGGCTTAAAATAAAGTGATGGAGAAAAATCTCCAAGAAAATGGAAAACAGAAAAAATTAGGAGTTACAGTACTAATTTCAGACAAAACTGATTTCAAACAAATAAAGGTCAAAAAAGACAAAAGAAGGGCATTACATAATGGTAAAAGGTTCAGTTCAAGAGACCTAATTATCTAAATATATGTGCAACCAACGCAGGAACACCCAGATTTATAAAACAAGTTCTTTGAGATCTACAAAGAGACATAGACTCCCACACAATAATAATGGAAGACTTTAACACTCAACTGACAATATTAGACAGATCATTGAGGTAGAAAATTAACAAAGATATTTGTTACCTAAAGTCAGCATTGGACCAAATGGATCTCATAGACTCTTTACAGAAATATTCACCCACGAACAACAGAATATACATTCTTCTCATCACCACATAGCACATACTCTAAAATTGACCAATATTTGGTCATAAAACAATTCTCAACAAATGTAAAATAACTGAAATTGGATGTTGATCCAAGATAGCTGAATAGGAACAGCTCTGGAGTGCAGTTCCCAGCGAGAACACAGAGGGTGAGTGATCACCACATTTCCAAATGAGTTTTTACTGCCCACAGACCAGGAGATTCCTGGGCGGAAATGCTCCATGAGTCTCCAGCACAGCTGTTTTAGCCGGTGCAGTGGGTCTCTGCACAAAAACTCACACAAATCTGGGTGGGTGTTTCAACTGGTACCTGGAATGCCTGGGAGACAGAGTCACCCATTCAACTGAAAAAAGAAGGGGCTGAAACAGGGAGCCAGGTGATCTGGCTTGGCAGGTCCTACACCCACAGAGACCAGCAATCTGAAACGCTCTAGATAAAGAGTTTCACAGCAAGCACAGCTGGACCTGGAATGGTCCAGATCTGTGGGGAGAAGGGTGCCTGCCATTACTGAGGCAGTCCACCACTATTGAGGCAGTCTGCCATTACTGAGGCAGACTGCCATTACCAAGGCAGATCTAACTTTACTTCTATAAACAAAACTGCAAGGAAGTTCACACAGCAGCTGGGCAGAGCCTACAGCAGCTCAGCAATGCCTCTGCTGGCAGACTGTGACTAAGCTACCTCCTTGCTGGGCAGGGCATCTCTGAAAAAAGGCAGCAGCATGTAAGGAACTTATAAATAAAGCCCCACCTTCTCAGGACAAAGCACCTGGGAAAAAAAGGTGGTTATGAATTCTGCTGCAGCACACATAAACGTACCTGCCCAGCAGCTCTGAATGGAACATTGGAGCTCACAGCTCAGCACTTGAGCTCCTATAAGGGACAGACTGTCTCCTCAAGCAGCTCCCCAACCCCTGTATATCCAAAGAGACACCTCAAAAAGGAGAGCTCAGTCTGATACTTGGTGGGTGTCCTTCTGGGACATAGATAACAGAAGAAGAAACTGGCAGCAACCCTTACTGTTCTGCAGCTCTCGCAGGTGATGCCCAGGCAAGCAGGATCTGGAGTGGACCTCCAGCAGTCCTACAGCAGAGGGACCTGACTGTTAGAAGGAAAACTAAAAAACAGGAAGAAATAACTTCATCATCAACAAAAAGGACATCCACTCAGAGACCCCATCCGAAAGTCACCAACTACAGGGACCACAGGTAGATAAATCCACAAAGATGGGAAGAAACCAGCACAAAAAGGATGAAAACACCAAAAACCAGAATGCCTCTCCTCCTCCAAGGGATCACAACTCCTCACTAGCAAGGGAACAAGGCTTGATAGAGAATGAGTCTGATGAATTGATAGAAGCATGCTTCAAAAAGTGGGTAATAAACTACTCTGATCTAAAAGAACATGTTCTAAACCAATGCAAAGAAACTAAGAACATTGAAAAATGATTTGACGAAAAGCTAACGAGAATAAACAGCTTAGACAAGAACATAAATGAATTGATGGAGCTGAAAACACACCACGAGAACTTCATAAAGCATGCACAAGTTTCAATAGCTGAATTGAACAAGCAGAAGAAAGGATATAAGAGATTGTAGATCAACTCAATGAAATAAAATGAGAAGGTAAGATTAGAGAAAAACAAGTAAAAAGAAATGAACAAAGCCTCCAAGAAATAGGGGATTATGTGAAAAGACCTAATCTACATTTGATATGTGTACCTGAATGTGATGGAGAGAATGAATCCAAGCTGGAAGACATTCTTCAGGATATTATCCAGGAAAACTTCCCCAACCTAGCAAGGCAGTCCAATATTCAAGTCTAGGAATTATGGAGAATGCCACAAAGATATTCCTCAAGAAGAGCAACCCCAAGGCACATAATCATCAGATTTACTAGGGTTGAAATGAAGGGAAAAATGCTAAGGGCAGCCAGAGAGAAAGGTTGGGTTACCCACAAAGGGAAGCCCATCAGACTTACAGCAGCTCTCTCTCGGCAGAAAACGGGCAAGCCAGTAAAGAGGAGGGGCCAATATTCAAAATCCTTAAAGAAAAGACCTTTCAACCTAGAATTTCATATCCAGCCAAACTAAGCTTCATAAGCAAAGGAGAAAGAAAAGTCTTTATGAACAAGCAATTTCTCAGAGATTTCATCACCTCCAGGCCTACCTTACAAGAGCTCCTGAAAGAAGCCCTAAACGTAGAAAGGAACAACCAGTACCAACCACTCCAAAAACATACCAAATGGTAAAGAGCATCGACACAATGAGGAAACTGCATCAACTAATGGGCAAAACAACCAGCTATTATCACAATGGCAGGATCAAATTCACACATAACAATATTAACCTTAAATGTAAATGGGCTAAATGCCCCAATCAAAAGACACATACTGGCAAATTTGATAGAAAGTCAAAATCCATTGGTGTGCTTTATGCAGGAAACCCATCTCACATGCAAGGATACACATAAGCTCAAAATAAAGGGATGGAGGAAGATTTACCAAGCAAATGGAGAGGAAAAAAAAAAAAAAGCACAAGTTGCACTCCTAGTCTCTGATAAAACAGACGTTAAACCAACAAAGATCAAAGACAAAGAAGGGCGTTACATAATGGTAAAAGGATCAATGCAACAAGAAGAGCTAACAATCCTAAATATATACACACCCAATATAGGAGCACCAAGATACATAAAGGAAGTTCTTAACAACCTACAAAGAGACTTAGACTCCCACACCATAATAGTGGGAGACTTTAATACTTCACTATCCATATTAGATCAAGGAGACAGAAAATTAACAAGGATATCCAGGACTTGAACTCAGATTTGGACCAAGCAAACCTATTAGACATTTACACAACCCTCTACCCCAAACCCACAGAATATACATTCTTCTCAGCACCACATCGCACCTACTCTAAAATTGGAAGTAAAGCATAATTGGAAGTGAAACACTCCTCAGCAAATGCAAAAGAACGGAAATTATAACAAACAGTCCCTCAGACCATAGTACAATCAAATTAGAACTCAGGATTAAGAAACTAATTCGGAACAGCACAACTTCATGGAAACTGAACCACTGGCTCTTGAATGTTGACTAGATAAACAATGAAATGAAGGCAGAAATAAAGATGTTCTTCAAAACCCAATGAGAATGAAGACGCAACATACCAGAATCTCTGGGACATATTTAAAGCATGTCTAGAGGAAAATTTATAGCAATGAATGCCCACATGAGAAGTGAGGAAAGGTCTAAAATCAACACCCTATCCTCAAAGCTGAAAGAACTAGAGGAGTAAGATTAAAAAAAAAAAAACCTCAAAAGGTAGCAGAAGACAAGAAATAAATAAGATCAGACCAGAACTGAAGGAGATAGAGACACACAAAACGCTTCAAAAAATTAATAAATCAAGGAACTGGTTTTTTGAAAAGATCAACAAAATAGATCAGTAGCCAGATTAATAAAACAGAAAAGAGAGAAGAATCAAATAGATGCAATAAAAATCAATAAAGGGGATATCACCACAGATTCCACAGAAATACAAACTACCTTCAGAGATTACTACAAACAACTCTATGCACATAAACTAGTAAACCTGGAAGAAATGGCTGAATGCCTGGACACTTGCACCCTTCCAAGCCTAAACCAGGAAGAAGTGGAAACCCTGAATAGGCCAATAACAAGGGCTGAAGTTGGGGCAGCAATTAAGAGCCTACCAACCAAAAAAAGCCCAGGTCCAGATGGCTTCACAGCCAAATTCTACCAGACATACAAAGAGGAGCTGGTACCACTCCTTCTGAAACTATTCTAAACAATCCAAAAAGAGGGAATCCTTCCCAAATCATTTAATGAGACCAACATCATCCTGATACCAAAACCCAGCAGAGACTCAACAAGAAAAGAAAACTTCAGGCCAATATCCATGACGAACATAGGTGCAAAAATCTTCAATAAAATACTGGCAAACCGATTGCAACAGGACATCAAAAAGGTTATCCATCACGATCAAGTAGACTTCATCCTGGGGATGCAAGGCTGGTTCAACATATGCAAGTCTATAAATGTAATTTACCACATAAACAGAACCAAAGACAAAAAACACATGATTATCTCAATAGATGCAGAGAAGGCCTTTGACAACATTCAACAGTTCTTTATGTTAAAAACTCTCAATAATCTGGGTATCCATGGAACGTATCTCAAAATAATAAAAGCTATTTATGACAAACCCACAGCCAATATCATACTGAAGGGGCAAAAGCTGGAAGCATTCCCTTTGAAATCTGGCACTAGACAAGGATGCCCTCTCTCACCACTCCTATTCAATATAGTATTGGAAGTTCTAGCCAGAGCAAACAGGCAAGAAAAAGAAATAAAGGGTATTCAATTAGGAAAGGAGGAAGTCAAATTGTCTCTATTTGCAGACAACATGATTCTATATTGAAGACCCCGTTGTCTCATCCCCAAATCTCCTGAAACTGATAAGCAGCTTCAGCAAAGTCTCAGGAAACAAAATAAATGTGCAAAAATCACAAGCATTCCTATATACCAATAGCAGACTTAAAGAGAGCCAAATCAAGAACGAATTGCTCTTCACAATTGCCACAAAGAGAATAAAATACCTAGGAATACAACTAACAAGGAATGTAAAGGACCTCTTCAAGGAGGACTACAAACCACTGCTCAAGGAAATAAGAGAGGACACAAACAGAGGGAAAAACATTCCATGCACATGGTTAGGAAGAATCAATATTGTGAAAATGGCTGTACTTCCCAAAGTAATTTATAGATTCAACGCTATCCCCATCAAGATACCTATGACCCTCTTCACAGAAGTGGAAAAAACCATCTTAAACTTCATATGGAACCAAAAGACAGCCTGCATAGCAAAGTCAATTCTAAGAAAAAGAACAAAACTGGAAGCATCATGCTACCTGACTTCAAACTATGCTACACAGCATGATACTAGTACCAAAACACAGATATAGACCAATGGAACAGAACAGAGGCCACCAAGGCAATGTTACACATCTGCAACCATTTGATCTTTGACAAACCTGACAAAAGCAATGGGGAAAGGATTCCCTGTTTAATAAATGGTGTTGGGAAAACTGGCTGGCAGTGTGCAGAAAGCAGAAACTGGACCCCTTCCTGATACCTTACACTAAAATTAACTCCAGATGGATTAAAAATTTAAACATAAGACCTAACACCTTAAAAACCATAAAAGAAAACCTAGTCAAAACCATTCAGGACATAGGCATAGGCAAGGATTTCATGACTGCAACAACAAAAGCATCGGCAATTAAAGCAAAAATAGACAAATGGGACCTAATTAAACTCCAGAGCTTCTGCACAGCAAAAGAAATGATCATTAGAGTGAACTGGCAACCAACAAAATGGGAAAAAATTTTGCAAAGTACCCATCTGACAAAGGGCTGATATCCAGAATCTACAAAGAACTAAAACAGATTTACAAGAAAAAAAACAAACCCATTCAAAAGTGGGTGAAGGATATGAACAGATACTTTTCAAGGGAAGACATACATGAGGCCAACAAACATATGAAAAAATGCTCATCATCACTGGTCATTAGAGAAATGCAAATCAAAACCACATTGAGATACCATCTCATGCCAGTTAGAATGGCGATCATTAAAAAATCTGGAGACAGCAGATGCTGGAGAGGATGTAGAGAAATAGGAACACTTTTACACTGTTAGTGGGAGAGTAAATTAGTTCAACCATTGTGGAAGACAGTGTGGCAATTCGTCAAGGACCTAGAAATAGAAATTCCATTTGACCCATCAATACCATTACTGGGTATATATCCAAAGGATTAGAAATCGTTCTACTATAAGGACACATGCACACATATGTTCATTGCGGCACTGTTTACAATAGTAAAGACCTGGAATCAAGTCAAATGCCCATCGATGATAGACTGGACAGGGAAAATGTGACATATATACACCATGGAATACTATGCAGCCATAAAAAAATGATGAATTTGTGTCCTTTGTAGGGACATGGGTGAATCTGCTAACCACCATTCTCAGCAAACTGACACAAGAACAGAAAATCAAACACCACATGTTCTCACTCATAGGCGGGTGTCAAACAATGAGAACACATGGACACAGGGAGGGAAGCATCACACACTGGGGTTTGTTGGGGGGGATTAGTAGAGGGATAGTGGGGGGTAGGGAATTAGGGAGGGATAACATGGCTGGAAATGCCAGGTATAGGTGACAGGGATAGAGGCAGCAAGCCACATTGCCATGTATATACCTATGCAACAATCCTGCATGTTCTGCACATGTACCCCAGTAAAGTGCAATAAAATATATTAAAAAATAAATAACTGAAATCATACCAAATACACTCTTAGACAATAGCACAATAAAAATAGAAGTCAAGTCAATGAAAATCTCTCAAAATCATGATATTACATGAAAATTAAACAACATGTTCCTGAATGACTTTTGGGTAAATAATGAAATTAAGGCAGAAATCAAGAAGTTCTTTGAAAATAATGAGGACAAAGATATAATATACCAGATTCTCTGGGACACAGCTAAGGCAGTGTTAAATTTGTAGCACTAAATACCCACATCGAAAAGAAAGATCTCATATTAAAAACCTAACTTCACAACACAAAGAATTACAGAAGCAAGAACAAGGTCGGATGCAGTAGCTCAGACCTGTAATCCTAGCCCTTTGGGAGGCCAAGGTGGGAGGATCATTTGAGGTCGGGAGTTGGAGACCAGCCTGGGTAACATGGTGAAAATCTGTCTCTACCAAAAATACAAAAATTAGGTATGTTAATGCGTGCCTGTAGTCCCAGCTACTTGGGAGGCTGAGGCAGGAGAATTCCTTGAACCCAAGAGGCAGAGATTGCAGTGAGCAGAGATCATGCACGCCATCCTGGGTGGCAGAGTAAAACCCTGTCTTAAAAAAAAAAAAAGAAAAAGAAAAAGAAAGAAAAGAAACAAGAACAAATCAACCCCAATGCTAGTAGATGAGAAATAACAAATATCAGATCTGAACAGCAGGAAATCAAGACACAAAAAACCATTCAAAAGATTAATGAATCCAAGAATTTTTTTTTTTAAGTAAAATATATAGGCCACTGGCTAGACTAATAAAGAAGAGGGAATATCTCTCTTCTTCATGATTAAAAATGATGAAGGGAATGTTACTACTGGCCCCATAGAAGTAAAAACAACCATCATAAACTAATATGAACACCTCTATGCACACAAATTAGAAAACCTAGAAGAGATGAATACATTTCTGGACACATACACCCTCCTAAGACTGAGCTAGGAAGAAATTGATTCCCTGAACAGGCCAATAATAAGCTCCAAAATTGAATCAGTAATAAATAGTCTACCAACAAAAAAAAGCACAGGGCCTGATGGATTTATAGCTGATTTCTACCAGATGTACAAAGACAAGCTGTTACCATTCCTGCAGAAACTATTCCAAAAATCCTTTCTCCCCAACTCATTCTATGAGGCCAGCATCACTTTTGATACCAAAACTTGGCAGAGACACAACAAATAAAGAAAACTTCAGGCCAATATCCTTGATAAACATCAATGCAAAAACCCTCAACAAAATACTGGCAAACCAAATCCAGCAGCACATCAAAAAAACTAATCCACCATGATCAAGTAAGCTTCATCCCTAGGATGCAAGGTTGGCTCAACACATGCAAATTAATAAATATGATTCATCACATAAACAGAACTAAAGACAAAAACCACATGATTATGTCAACCGATGCAAAAAAGGCTTCTGATAAATTTCAACACCACTTCGTGTTAAAAACTCTCGATAAACTAGGTATTGAAAAAATATAACTAATAATAATAAAAGTCATCTATGACAAACCCACAGCCAACATTATATTAAATGGGCAAAAGCTGGAAGAATTCCCCTTAAAAACTGGCACAAGACAAGGATGCCATCTCTACCTCTATTCAACATAGAATTGGAAATTTTAACCAGAGCAATCAGGCAAGAGAAAGAAATAAAGAGAATCTGAATAGAAAGAGAGGAAGTCAAACTATCTCTGTTTGCAGATGACATAATTCCCTATCTAGAAAACCATATAACCTAGGCCCAAAAGCTCCTTCAGCTGATAAACAACTTCAAAAAAGTTTTAGGATACAAAATCAATGTACAATAATCACAAGCATTCCTATACACCAACAGCCAAACTGAAAGCCAAATCAGAAAGGCAACCTCATTCACAGTTGTCACACTCACACACAAAATACTTAGGAATACAGATAACCAGGGAAGTGAAAGATCTCCATGATGAGAATTACCAAACACTGCTCAAAGAAATTAGAGAAGATGCAAACAAATAAAAAAAAATCCCATGCTCATGGATGGGAAGAATCAATATAATTAAAATGGCTATATTGCCCAAAGCAATGTACAGATCCAGTGCTATTCCTATCAGACTACTGACAACATTCTTCGCAGAGCTAGAAAAAACTATTTTAAAAGTCATATGGAAACAAAAATGGGTATGAATAGCCAAGACAATCCTAAGCAAAAAGACAAAGCTAGAGGCATCACATTACCTGACTTTAAAATTACAAGGTTATAGTAACCAAAACAGCATGTTATTGGTACGAAAACAGGTACATAGACCAATGGAACAGAATAGAGAGCCCCAGAAATAAGTTCTCACATTTAAAACCAGCTGATCTTTGACAAAGCTGACAAAAATAAGAAATGGGGAAAAGACTCCCTATAATAAATGGTGCTGGGATAACTGGTTAGCCACATGTGGAAGATTGAAGCTGGATCTTTTCCTTACACCATATACAAAAATAAACTC
This sequence comes from Cebus imitator, assembly GCF_001604975.1. Taxonomy (NCBI): domain Eukaryota; kingdom Metazoa; phylum Chordata; class Mammalia; order Primates; family Cebidae; genus Cebus; species Cebus imitator. Next base: position 12,014,493 of record NW_016107331.1, read on the forward strand.
AAGATGGATGAAAGACATAAATGTAAAATCCAAAACTGTGAAAACCTGGAAGACAACCTAGGCAGTACTATCCTGGATATAGCAATGAGCAAAGATTTTGTGACAAAGAGATCAAAAGCAACGGCAACAAAAGCAAAAATTGACAAGCAGGATCTAATTAAACTTAAGAGCTTCTGCACAGCAAAAGAAACTAACAGAATAAACAGGCAATCTACAGAATGGGAGGTATTCTGTAGGTTGCAAAGTCTGCATCTGACAAAGGCCTAATATCCAAGATCTGTAAGGAACTTAAATTTCCAAGAGAAAAACAACTCCATTAAAAAGTGGTCAGAGTACATGAACAGATGCATCTCAAAAGACAACATACATGTGGCCAAAAAGCGTATGAAAAGGAGCTCAATATTATGAATCATCAGAGAAATGTAAGTCAAAACCACAGTGAGATCCCATCTCACACCAGCCAGAATGACTACTATTAAAAAGTCAAAAATAACAGATGTTGGTGAGGCTGTGGAGAAAAGGGAATGCTTATACATTATTGGGACTGTAAATTAGTGCAACCATTGTGGAGAACAGTATGGTGATTCCTCAAAGAGCTAAAAGCAGAACTACATTCAACCCAGCAATTCCTTTACTGGGTATATGCCCAGAGGAGTATAAAGCATTCTACCATAAAGACACATGCATATGAATGTTCAGTGCAGCATCATTCACAATAATGAAGACATGGAATCAACCTATATGCCCATCAGTGACAGACAGGATAAAAAAATGTGGTACATATACACCATGGAATATTATGCAGCCATAAAAAAGAACGAGAGCATATCTTTTGCAGGAATATAGATGGAGCTGGAGGCTATCATCCTTAACCATTTAACACAGGAACAGAAAACCAAATACCACATGTTCTCACTTATAAGTGGGAACTACATAATAAGAACTTCTGAACACAAAGAAGAAAACAACAGACCCGTGGGCCTACTTGAATGGGAAGGGTGGGAGGAGGGAGAGGAGCAGAAAAGATAACTACTGGGCTTAATACCTGGGTGATGAAATAATCTGTACAACAAACCCCCATTATATATTTACCTATGTAATAAACCTTCACATGTACCTCCAAACCTAAAATAAAAGTTAAACAACTTTTAAAGTAAAAAAACAATTATTTGACTAGATCTTTATATATTAATATTTTATATATTCATGACTATTTATTTTGGCTGTGTTTATTGAACTAGAGTTAATTTTTTTTTTTTGAGAAGGAGTTTTGCTCGTTGCCCAGGCTGGAGTGCAATGGCATGATCTCGGCTCACTACAACCTCAGGCTCCCTGGTTTAGGTGATTCTCCTGCCTCAGCCTCCCAAGTAGTTGGAATTACAGGCATGTGCCACTATGTCTGGTTAATTTTGTATTTTTAGTAGAGGCAGGGTTTCACCATGTTGGTCAGGCTAGTCTCAAACTCCTGACCTCAGGTGATCCACCTGCCTTGAACTCCCAAAGTGCTGGGATTACAGGTATGGGGCACCATGCCTAGTGAGTTAATTCTTTAAGGCTGCAATAGTAGCTTTTCCTCTTAGTTGGAATGAAATTTTGAAATAAGATATAAATTGTTAAAATGTCTATGATTTGTGTTGTCCATGTGTCTCTTCTCTGAAGAGAAAATTAGTTCTCTTCAGAATTTATGGATTTCTTGCCTCTGTACCTATGAGAATATTATTTTAAAGGCTGTTTGGGAACTCATGGTAGTTTTGTTTTGATATTGTTTGATGTAGAAAAGTGTGAAGAGAGGTAAAGATGCTATGAGATGACATAAACATCTCAGTTCAATTCAGTTCTCCCTCCCTCTCTCCTTTCTTCTCTCCTTCCTCCCTTTCTCCCTTTCTCTCTTTGATTTCTTCTTCCTTTCTTCCTCGTCCCTTCCTTCTCTCCCTTCATTGCAATGTACCCGCACATCATCATGGTCTTTCTCAGTAAGGAATGGGACCACGTAGATGGCTTCCAGAAAAGGATTCCTGTGTACTAGATAGCCCATTGTTTAGTTTATCATAACCAATTTATTAAAATTTTGGATCTATGAATATCATGTGAAATACAGAAATAACTTTATAAGCCAGAACTACTTCACTATTACTTTATTCATTGAAAAAGATTTGACTTCACCTGTGTTATACAAAGAACACGTAAATTAATAAATTAGCAGAAGGAGCCATAAAGTGTTTAGATAAATACCAAAGTTGACTTTATAAGAAAACAGAGAGAGCCTGATTAGATTCTGGCTGTCTGTGAAAACCAGTTGTTTAGAAAAGGTGGGTCTGGATAAGAAGAAAACTGATGGTGATTTCTTTCTGAAGCCACACTTGACTATTCACCTGCATTGATCTTTTTGAATTCTTCTAATACTTATAGACCATCCTATGAATCCAACATTTTTTTTTTTTTTTTTTGAGACGAAATCTTGCTCTTGTCACCCAGGCTGGAGTGCAATGGCGCGATCTCAGCTTACTGCAATCTCTGCCTCCTGGATTCAAGCGATTCTCCTCCTTCAGCCTCCTGAGTAGTTGGGATCACAGACTCACACCACCTGGCTAATTTTTGTGGTTTTAGTAGAGACGGGGTTTCACCATGTTGGCCAGGCTGGTCTTGAACTCCTGACCTCAGGTGATTTGCTCGCCTCAGCCTCCCAAAGTTCTGGGATTACAGGCATGAGCCACAGTACCTGGATGAATTCAGCATTTTATATTGACTACAAGATTTAGGTGGGTGAGAAATACAAGTAAATAGTCTATGATAGACCATGACAAATGTTTTCTGAGTGCCCCATTAGGGTCACGGAAAATTTTCCTCAATATTTTTTCAAAGCAGAGAGAGATGATTATGAAGATGTATTTTATTACCACTGCTAATATTTTCTCCGCACCCCACCCACGGAGGGGATTTTAAATGACTTTCATACATTCTCCTGCAAATGACTTTGCTTTTCTTCCAACTGAACTTGGTATATGGCTCTCCCCTTGATTCTCTATAAGACTGTGTCTTTTTCACTTTTTGACTTTTATGATGTGTGCCACCTAATATAGGTCAAGTGTAGATTTGGGATTGGAATGAGGTAAAATTACAATTTTATCTGTGTTTACTTAATCTGTATTCAGAACTCCTTGTATGGAGAGTGGCATTCCTAAGAACTAGTAAAGAGGCTAAAGCAGACTGAGTCAGTGGTAGGGCTTCCAAGGAAAGGTGACCTTGACACAGATACAAAGTAATTGCAAAAAAGCATGATGAGACCAGAGTGCAAACAGGCAAAGAAAAGGCTCTATTCTAACATAAGTTAAAAAAAATCTTTTTTTTTTTTTAACCTTCTACTACTTGCTGTTGTACAATAGTAAAGTATAAGTTATTTGAACTTTTAGGAAAAGCAAGAAAAGTGGTTTAGCAAACCAAAATAATTTATGTAAGAAAACAGACTGTTATTTTTGTGCATCTTTGGATAGTGCATTATAGTAAATATTGTAGAATTATTTTTACTAGGAATGCAAATAATTTTAAACAGAAACTATCAACTAAGCTATTACCTTGCTTGATTTATTTAATCTAAAAGGCCTCTAAAACATAAAATTTGTTTTTAATTAAAAGAAGATTACTTTTGTAGAGATGGGGTTCTCACCATGTGGCCCAGGCTAGTCTCCTGACTCCAAGCAATCCTCTTGCATTGGGCCCCAAAGTGCTAGACTTATAGGTGTGAGCCACTGTGCCTAACCTAAAATATAAAATTAAACTCCAAATGACATCTGTTTATTAGTATTATTGAACATAAATTTATTAAGCATGAATTTATTATTTAACATCAATCTATTATTATTATCATTATTGAACATTAATTGCTTTGCCAGGTTGAATTATGCAGCTTTATTAAGTTTTTTTTTAAGGAAGATAGTTTTGTGTGGGCTCTATCTCAACATCTTGAACTATGATTTGAGTTGGTAACACCTTTTTCCATGGAAACTCATGGAGTTAGTTTAAAAAACTTAAAATAACATATTTTTTGGTCTGAGACATGATTTTGAATCAGAATATCTGAAAAAGCATTCACAGGTGAATTTGTGGCATTGGTGCTTGTGTGGGCAGCATGCATAGAATTTCTGAGGGTGCAGAGATTGTATTTCAGAAAAAGGATGTGGTAGGAGTTAAGGCAATAGGGTGTGGTGGGGAGTAGAATGATAGCTAGCTTGGCTAATGCCGAGGAAAATAGGAGAAGGTAAGACTGACAGGCAGTTTGGGGTGCATTTGGAAATAGCTTGCAACATCTTTGTACAGCAGACAAGTGGGTATCACAGACTCTTTTTGATAAGGAGTGGACCTGATTAAGGCAGAGCTCAAACTCAAAATGGAAACTACCTGCCAGACGCATTGTTTGGAAGAGTAATGGGCCTAATATGGGGTCAAAACCAAATTAGAGATAAAGCATGGGAAAAGAGAGCAACAGAGAGTTGCAAAAAAGTGCTGAAGAAAAAAATAGATGCAACTTGGTGTTTAATTAGATATGGTGGGGGTGGGAGAGGAATAAAGCAAGATGACTCATGTTTGGAGCCGGAGAGAACAAGTGTACTCTTAACAAACAAGGAAGTCAGCAGAAACTTGTTTTTAGAGAAGTTTAATTTTAGAAATCTTAAGTTTGAGGTGCTGGCAGGGCATCCAAATTTAACCCCTTTCTTGGGCCTTTTATTGTAGGGGACAAGAGGCAAGCCCATTCTTTCAGAAACTATCCTGCTGTTTACCCTATCTTAATTTTCCCAGTGAGCTTCTGACCATGTCCCCCGGGGTTCTCTGATTTTTTTTTTTTCTTCCGGACAGGCAATATGAGAACTTTCTCTACATTTTTGGGTTTAAGATACTGGTGGATCTACAAGATAAGACAACATTTTTCCTTGTTAGTACTGATTATTTTTCACATTAAAGTGTCAATGGGTCACTGTGGTTCTCTTCACTAGAGCTTACCAAAGATATCTCTATACCAGCAGTAAAGCTATGGAGGAAGGACAGAGTGAGTCACGGGAAAGAATATCCTAGCCACCCAGTTCAATTTTACAGTTGTGTGGTAGGCTGGAACTCCGCACAGAGGTCAGGGTTAGAGAAAGATGGATTGACTGATTTATCTGTATGGAAGTGAGTGGGAAGGCAGTAGTAGATCTTCTGAGGGCATGCTTGAGCATGTTCTGCTTTACAACTCACATTTTGTTGGTGGCTGGCTGTGTCTTCTAAAACAGATCACACTGTTCTGGGGCACAGTGAGTCATTCCATGTTGTTTTCTTCCTCAGTTCCACTCTGCACTTGTCTCTAATCAACTTCCTCTTATCTCTAACCATTTTGCCAAGTTTCTGTCTAAGCATTTCTCCTGTCTCCACTGAGGTCAGAGAAAAGGGAAATAGATTGAAATCAACATCCCATCCATAAGAGTTTATGAAGTATCCTGTTTGTGTGGAGCATCATTCCAGGTTTTTCAATCATATTATATAAGTGACTGAAGTTGGATAAAAGAAAAGCTTACCTTTATATGACAATTACTAAAAGTTGAAATGAGTTATTGAGAGAGGTCACTGATTCTAAGAATAGAAGAAATGACTAGGTTGGGTGCTACCTGCTAGTTGATAATGGAACATAAGATCCTATATGTTGTTGGGATAATGTGAATATTTTAAAAATTCTATTTCTTGTGATATATGGACTGAAGATTGTTTCCCACTACTTTCTGTGCCTGTGTAAGCAGAACCCTTATCATTGAGCTTGTGTCCCTCTTTATATATGATTATTTTGTATCTGCCACCTCCTTCATATTGGCTTATATGCTGGCTGATGGAAATGGAAATTCCATTATTTCACTTAAATCTTATTTGGAATTATGTTTTCACACGATTATTATGTATCATGGTCAATTCAAAATTATGTTTTACAAGTGAAAATCATAAATAATTTTCTTTCTATATGCAGCAGGCCATTATGCAAATGATAAAAATATTTCTTTTACATTAAATAGAAGGAATGAGGAAATAGTGTCCTAATTTAGCAGAAGCTATTTTTGTTTTGCATAACTAAGACATTTCCAATTTAGGGAATGCTGGTAGGTCAAGGGCCAAGGAAGAGGTCAACAAGAGACTAATGTAATGCACTTTCTCTTTTTCTGCAGATTTCTGTGAATAGACTAGAAGCTGGCCTTCACAGGATGTTTGGGTGCAGGTGAGACTGATTTGAGGCAAATGTGCTTTACAGATCTAGAATCTTGTACCCTACTCTGGCTGAAGCCCCAGCCTCCAAGTGCAGACTTTTTGCCTGTTTCACCTGTAACACTGTCTACCTCTGAAGACTCCCCACCCTGACCTTGGCCCTTGCTACCTTTCTTCGGTGGTTCTGATGATGGAATAAATAGAAGTGCCTGGCGTATACTGGAAATGGGAGGAGTGTGTATATTTTCGGATAGTATTTTTTCTTTTTTTCATCTCTATTCTAACTACTTTCTTTGGGCACAGCTTTGCTGTAATTATAGCAAAGGCTAAACAAGGTGAACTTCAGTCTAGAAATTTTTAGTTTCATAATTTTATGAGAGAGAAGACTTTTTCAAATAATTTCCCTGCTTATTGGTTACATTTTAACTTGCTTTGTGGGATCCATGTAGTTAATTGATTAATCATCTAATTCTTACTGTCATGGTTATGGGTGTTACTTACGATTTCAAGGCTTATTTTCCTGTAAGAGGGCATAAAACCACAAATTATAGGTTTGTTCTGAGGATTAAATAATTCCCAGTGCCTAGAACATATATTTGATGAAACAAATCAGTTCAGTTCTATTGATGCCAGCATTGAGATATACTAAATTCAATGGTAATTCTGAGTTTCAGGTTCTGAGAATGGCTTAAGTTTATACTAACTTATAATAGCAACAATTGCTTAATGCTTACTATGTAGAAGGCATAGTAAGGCGTATGTTAAATGTGTTGTATTAACTTAATTCTCACTACAGCATCAGGAGGTAGGTACCACCATCTATATTGTATAGCTTGGATAGAAATAACTTGCCTAGGGATAGCCCATTAGGTCTGTCTGATCCTGAGGTCTGTACCCCAAACTATATTATACTGCCTCCTTGTGATGATTTCTAAATACAAGTATCATATTTTGAAAGTATGATACATAAACTTGGGCAGTTGTTCTATGATGACTGTGAGGTAGACTGTGAGGTGGAAAATGTTACACTTGGAGCGGAAAAAATTATAATTATGGACTCAGAATTCCATGATCAGGAATCTCAGTTCAGAGGATGGATTCTGGAATTATATTTTCTGTGTTTGCATCTCAGCTCTGCCACTTTGTAGCCCTGTGACCTAGGACTAAATCAGCTTTCAGAGCCTCAATTTTCTTGTCTATAAAATGATGAAAATATTGCCCATCTCATAGAGTTATGAGGATTAAATGAGTGAATACATGTAGATTCCTTAGAATAGTGGCTGACACTTGGTAAGCACCATTAGATATCATTAGCATTTCTATATCTTTCACTTTATATATGTCTTCTTGTTGTCTTCATGTGTGCATAGTTGCACTCTTGCTAAAAAATGCACAGATTTATTTAAGGATGTTGTGAAGCTTCTCCATGGAATTATAATGTGGTTTTATAGTCTTCAGTATACTATAATAGAAGGAAAATTGTTACTATCAATTTTTTCCACCTGCAAAGACAATTATTGCTTAAGAATTATTGGGATTAATTTCTTTTAAATGTTTAATTCTGAATTCATATTTATAAAATTGATACCTGTTAAAAATTAGTATTAGTAAAAGCCAAATAATATTGAGTGACTTAGTTGTCCTTATCTTTAGTCATAATTTCAGATTAGAAGTGAAAGTGAATTTAAAAGATGTGGTTGTATAGAACTCTCTCTTCTTTTTATGAGTGCATGTGAGTGAGGTAATATGATATGAAGTATCAGTATGATGTGAGGTAATAAGAATATGGTTAGACATATTCTTAGCCTTTTTGCCCAGCTCAAGGAAGAGTTAATAAAGTAACATTATGTAAAGTACATTGAACTCCTCAAGAGAGAAGTATTATATTAATACCTGCCTCACAGTGATGTTCTCAGACTTAATGTTTGTAAATTGCCTTGGTACTCCCAGTAACATCCTGATGAAGCATCATTTTGTTTTATTGCAAGGAGCTCTAAGTTACACAGAATACAAGTTAAGGGGGAACTAATATCCCAGTGTTTGTTTTACAATCAGAAGTACATAAAATAGAGAGAAAACATTTTGTTCTGATTGTGAACAGTAGAATTGATCATTTATTTTTTTCTCTCTGTTACTTTTGGGATGGGGTAGAGTTTATAATGTAGTTTAATTGAGCACTCATGGTGAAAGTATTTAATGGAAGAATTAGTGATCATGATACAAAGAGATCTTTAAGAACACTAGTATTCAAATTTTTTAAGTTAAATTCCAATTTTAAGAGTCATTTAAAAAAATAAGATTACTATTAAGTTTGGCATTTTTGAGACATGTCTTAAATCGATACCTGTAATACTTACAAACATCAGTAGGGAGAATCGTATTGTAAACACATATTCTTGCTGTAGGGTACATTTTAAATGTCTAAACACTAATCAATATAGCAAAATTAAGTATTGACTAAAATAGTTTTATAATAAGTAATTATTGGTTTGCTCTTTTAGAAATTAGACATTTTCACTTTAGGAATAAAGAGTAAATTTACTGTCATGAAATTAAAGTGTTTTTGACCTTTTTGTACAACTTTCCTCTGTCTATGAAATGATTAGGTTTAAATATGATTGCACAGCTGTATTATGTTGCAAGCATCAATTTTTAATTATTATAAGGTCAATGTTAGAACAAATGTGATTAGAACAGTACCTCAGTGCAGTTATTTACTTTCTACTCAGAAAGCACTCTGTGTTTACCAAAACTAACTCAAACCTCTCTCGGTTGATATGGCTAATTAGATTCTTGCCAAATCCTTTATTTTCCTCAGTGTTCATTCCATGTACATTATTTGGTTATTCATTCAGTTTTTAAAAATACAAATTGCTTGATTTATTTCTTCCCTTCACAGGGGGACATTTATTTTTCTGCGTGTCTGTGTATACATCTCTCTGTTTGTATAGCCATAGATAACAATAGCTTCACAATCCTCCTGTCTTGTATAACACAAATATTTCTTCCACACAGTATTATTGAGAACTGATTTGTATGAAGCACATCTAAAGAGAAAAGGAATTTCCTTGCCAAACAGGTTTCTATGATTCTATATTCACAGAGATTTGCTGCTCTTCCTTATTTTTTCCTGCCACTGTATGTGATTTTACAGTTGACTCTTCAAATTAAAATCTTCCTGCTACATAAAAAAATGACAAAATAATATATGATCTACACATTAATCATTACAATTTCCAAGATTTTCAGCATTAATAGTAAATCAGGTTTTAATCACAAAAGTGTTTTCTAAATTCTTAATTAGTTCTTCAGATTTCATTTACTGTTGATATATTATCTACATTTTAAAAACAGCAATAATACTGAAAAACAAAAATTTGTTGTGTTTAGTAAATAAAGCAGCCTAAGACTTCCTGTACGGAACACACAGGCCAAATAGTCCATCTTCATGGCTTGGGGAATGAATGGTCAGATGTTGGCTGGGCTCCAGTGGGAGTCTTAAGATGCAGCAGTAAAGGGCAGACAATCACTTGGCTATGGCAAGTGGAAGAAGAGATACTGGGGCAGTGATTCATTAGTAGGAATAAGGATGATGTGTTACTAAGAAGACAAGTCTTACCTTTGATTCATTAGTAATTCTTCAGTCATTTTCATAGGGTTATAAAGGAACACTTATAAGAACTTACTTCTATGTTAGATGATGCAGCTTTCACCCCATGGTCCCTTCTCATTTGTTACGTTATTTTTGAGTCACATATTCTGAAAATAGCTGCCTTTGAAAAATAAATATGCAGGGTTTTCTTGTCAAATACTTTCAAGTTGTATGTGGGGTCTAATGACAGAATTTCCCACATTACAACAGTGAGTGAGAAGACATTTTGGAATTAGGTGGTTCTTCCCCAAATCTCTTCAGTTATATTACCCAAGAGGAAGCTTATTCTGAGTGGTGTTGTGAAAGCCCAGTTATGGTAGTCAACTCTGAGAGACTCTTGGAAACATCTTGACATAAATGTCTCTAGAACCTCTGACTGTAAAGGTTCATGTACAACATAAGCCTGTGACAGGCCTGCATTTCAAAGTTTCTAGTTTCAGAAACTGCTCTTAGCGACTGTCCTCTTAATTACTAAGCTGTCTAGACCCAGTATATATATCATATTTATAGTTACTATATTTAGTTGCTCAACAAATCTAAAAAAAAGATAGCTATAAAACTTTGTATGTTTCTGCCAATAGCTTAAATATCATTATTCACATTTTCTAAATCATATTGAATGGAGAGATTCTATGATTAAAAAATAACAAATCTAATCATCAAGTTCCTCTTATTCTCCAGCCCCTTTACTGCCTCCACCTTCACTACATATTGACCATAATATTTATGAAAAAGGCACTGTAAACACTGCTACAGAAATTCTTCTTCTTATAAACAAGGCACCACAGAAGGATCATGAATGAACAATTTTATAGAATGTAGAAGCCAAAGAAATGTTAATCAAGGCCAAAATTATGAGTTATTCCTGTCAGCCACAGAAATTGGGTAAAAGCTTTGTTGTAAGAGATCATATATCTGATGCGGCAATTTCATGGAGCCTTTCTCAGTTACCTTCACTGAGTCCAACCCTTCTTCCAACATGTCATTAAAACATCTTCACAGGAGGAGAGGGCCAGCTATGGTACTTCACTTTTCAGTCTTTAACTGCTTCTGGATTTGCTTTATCTTTCAAGACTGTACTAACATCCATAATTTGGATAATATGAGAATTTGCATGGATTACACATTTAGAGCAGATTACACCATGTTTGGTTTGGGGGTCAGATGAGTCTAGTGTAGGGAATATAAATATGGCTCACAATGTGAAGGTGCAAGAGTAACATACTGCTATATTTCTAAATCAAATAAAATAGATATATTCATTATTCATCTTAGTTTGGCTAGCTATTCAGTAGTGGCTGTAATTGGTTTGTTGCTCCCCTCTTTTTTTGTATGATACAGGAAGCTTTTGTAGCCTACACACTAGAAAAAAAGCAGGGAAAGACTTTTGGTTGAGTTTTTTTGCTATCGTGATAGATGCTCATGGTTGTAAGCTTGATGGTCCACTTTCAGTACAGGGCTCCATTTACTCCAACCCAAGCCAGAACAGGATAGGAAACTTTGCCAAATCTTAAAGGCTTCTAGGAAATGAAATTTTTGAATAGCCTGGAATCACTTTCCCTACCTGGTCATATCACCTCTTCTAGGGTGTGTTGAAAAATTTTTCATGAAGCCACATGAGTAGCCAATTATTCTATGAAAATATGGTCAATAACATCAGAAAAATGAAAACTAATATGATAGGAGGCCGAAGTCTGGGACACTGTGTTTGGGGAGAGAAGCAGAGCTGATCCAAGCCCTGGCCCCAAGTAAAGTCACTGCCCCGGAGCCACCTTGGAGGTCCTCCTCCCCACTGAATGCCTCTTTGCACAGCACTAGTCCCTGCTCCCACCTCTCTGGACCACTGCAGCTGGATGGGCTGTGGCAAGTTGGGGAGGTACAGTACAACCCAATAAGATCTGTCTATGTATACTAGTTCTGCTGAGGGAGTCTGCAGTGGACAATCCAGCCTGTCCTCTGCTTTGTGACGCTTTGTGAAGGGACAGTTTCACGAGTACCAGGAGAAGCACAATCGGAGCAGCCTTCCTCACACAGACTGTCTGCTTGGACAACACAACAGTCATGTTTGAGATCTGGGACATGGTTGGACAGGAGCAACATCACAGCCTGGCCTCCATGTACTCTTGGGGGGCCCAGGCTGCCATCATGGTCTATGTCATCACCATCACAGATACACTTGCCCTAGCCAAGAACTGGGTGAAGGAGCTACCGAGGCAGGCCAGCCCCAACATGGTTATTGCACTCATAGGTAGCAAGGCAGACCTGGCCGGCAGGAGAGCCCAGGAATTCCAGGAAGCACAGCCTATGCAAACAACCACAGTTTGTTGTTCATGGAGACATCAGCAAAGGCTGCAAAGAACGTGAATGAAATTTTTATGGCAATAGCTGAGAAGCTTCCTAAGAACAAGCCCTAGAATGCAGCTGGCGCTCCAGGCAGAAACTGAGGTGTGGACCTCCAAGAGAACCACCCGGTCAGCACCAGCCAGTGCTGGAGCAATGGAGCACCCCTTTTTTGCCTCCTGCCCCACCTCCTCCACCTGAATGACCTGACTGGAATCCACTCAACCAATTGCACTTAACGACTCGGGCCACCTCTTGGGTAGGGGGCGTAGATGTAGGAGTCCACCATGATTTCTCCATATAATTTTTTTTTTTTTTTTTGAGACGGAGTTTCACTCATGTTACCCAGGCTGGAGTACAATGGCGCGATCTCGGCTCACCGCAACCTCCGCCTCCTGGGTTTAGGCAATTCTCCTGCCTCAGCCTCCTGAGTAGCTGGGATTACAGGCACGCACCACCATGCCCAGCTAATTTTTTGTACTTTTAGTAGAGACGGGGTTTCACCACGTTGACCAGGATGGTCTCGATCTCTTGACCTCATGATCCACCCGCCTCGGCCTCCCAAAGTGCTGGTATTACAGGCTTGAGCCACCGCGCCCGGCTCTCCATATAATTTTTATCATAGGCCATAGTGAGTTATTCCACCTGTACATTTCTGTACAAACACTAATTCGATTTTAAGTCTTAAGTCAGTTTTAAAATATATATGATCTTCTGCTCTTCCCACTTCCTCCTCTTTCTACTGCTTCACCACTTTTCTTTTGCTGGTAGTAGTCACATGCTCCTGTCTCTCCACCCTTGTCTGTGGGGACATTGGGGTCCAAGCAGCTACCTTCTTTCCCTCTTGCAGAATAGCGGACCCAGCAAGAGCATCCACATTCTTGCCTTGTTTGAAGTGGTCTTGGGTTTGGGTGGTGGGGTAGGCCTTGGGGCTAGGGAAGGAAGAGGCAGCTCTTTCTTCATCTGGCTGTCATCAGGCTGCAGCCCTTCCCTTCCCCAAGTTCCCTGCTGGAAAACCACAACATTATCACAGCATTATTGTGACAGCCACAAACCCATTGCCTACCATCCCCCCACTCTCAGTCAACTTGGGCTCTGGCTCTGAGCCCAGTTCTGACCAAATCATGAGTATTTGAGAGTGGCAGGGGAGAATGAGAGGGGACAGAACCAACTTTTTCTTGTATTTTGGTATTGTATGTTTTCTTCAAAATGTAACCAATAAATATCTTGACGATATAGTCAAAATGTGGTTGATCACAATTTCATAGGATAATTGGCTACTCATGTGGCTTCATGAAAATTCTTCACCACACTCAAAAGGGGATGGTATGACCAGGTAGGGAAAGTGATTCCAGACTATTCAAAAATTTCAATATAGTCAGATAAAAAAAGAATATTAATATGATAATAATAGTTTATATTCACCACATAGCAAAAAATAAAAATTAGGAGTATAAGAAGTGATGATAAAGAGAGGGAGTAATGAAACACATAAGCTGTCAGTGGGAATATAAACAGGTGCAATCACAGGCAATGCTCACAACGCTTAACCATTGTGTCAGGCATTAATGCTTTAGTTACTGAACTGTGGGAAAGCCTCTTTTGGCTAAGAAGCTGGCTAGGTAGGATGACCAACTTGTCCTGTTTTAACTTTTCTGGCTTAAAATTGAAATGTCCTGTTCTAGAAACCCTCTCAGTACCAGGAAAACTGGGATAGTTTAGGTTATCCTGTGGACATAGCAATTGCAAGGGGATCCTCCAGGAACAGGCAGCAGCTGTTTATCAAGTGTGGAATTATATCAATATTTTACAAACAGGTCAAGCCATCCTGGTGTGTAGCAGCTCTGGATACATGCACTTTGGAAGACATTTTGGCATTTGGCATCCTGTGAACTTCAATATACATATACTCTGTGACTCCCAAGTTCCTCTCAGTGGTGTATAGATTAGAGCAACTCTTGAGCGTGTGTGTTAGGAAATGTATACAGACAATATTCTGCAACAAGACATTAGATGACCGTATTGTGCTTTTCATCTAATGGAATACTATGAAGCAGTAGCATTGAAGGTAACATGAACTCATCTCACAAATGATATTGGGTCAAAGACACAAGTTGAAAAATACAGAGGATATGGTTGATTTATATAAAGTTAGAATCAGGCAAAAGTAAGTAACATTTAAAAGGGATACAAACATATACAATTATAAAGAATAGCAAGTAGATAAGAAATACAAAAATTTGTGGTGATGATGCCCTATGGGATGAAGGAAGGGGCTCACAAAAGGCTTCAAAGATCTTGCAGTATTCCACTTCTTTTTTTTTTTTTTTTGAGACAAAGTCTTATTCTGTGGCCCAGGCTGAGGTCCAGTGGCACAATCTCAGCTCACTGCAACCTCTGCCTCCTGTGTTCAAGAGATTCTTGTGCCTCAGCCTTCTGAGTAGTTGGGACTTCAGGCACACGCCACCATGTCCAGCTAATTTTTGTATTTTTAGTAGAGACAGGGTTTCACCATATTTGCCAGGCTGGTCTCGAACTCTTGACCTGGTGATCCACCCACCTTGGCCTCCCAAAGTGCTGGGATTACAGGTGTGGTCCATTTTTAAGTTAACTAGTGATATATGGTTGTTCTTTTTATTCTTTTTACCTAATGCATGCTTTATAAATTGTTTAATATGTTTATAATATTTAACAAAAAATTTTAAATCTCAAAAGTTAAAATTTATTGATTCATTACTGTGCACTACGTACAGAAAGACTGAAAAAAACAAAAAACAAAAAACAAAATGCCTCTCTTCGAAGACATAAATTCTAGTGAGGGAGAATAACAGTAAGTCTCTATATAAATAAATATGTAAGTAAATAGGTACAATATATCTGTGATAAAATTCAGGTTGATATTACTATTAGAAAATAATAAAAAACAGCCTGGGCATGGTGGCTCATGCCTGTAATCCCAGCACTTTGGGAAGCAAAGGTGGGTGGATAACTTGAGGTGAAGAGTTTGAGACCAGCCTGGCCAACATAGCAAAACCTCGTCTCTACCAAAAATACAAAAATTAGCCGGGCATGGTGGTGTACACCTGTAGTCCCAGTTACTCAGGAGGCTGAGGCAGGAGAATCACTTGAACCTAGGAGACGGAGGTTGCAGTGAGCAGTGATCATGTCACTGCAACTCCAGCCAGGGTGACAGAGCAAGACTCTGTCTCAAAACAAACAAACAAACAAACAAAAACCCCAAAACCAAAGGGATTACAAGATAATGATGGGGTATTGGAGGTGGCTATTTTAGACAGAAGTCAGGAAAGGGCTTCAGGAGCATGAGCAGAACCTTAGGTGAAGAGTGGAATTAGCTATGTGACTATTTGGGAAAAGTGCATTCTGGCAAGTGAAGAGCCTGCTAACTCATCTCCCAAAGCTCCCTCCAAAACCATCTCCCTCATTTAGTCTCAGGGAAGCTATCCTCTTTCTTCCAGTTAGGGCCACTTCCCATCCATCAACTCCACACCTCTCTCCAGACTCTATCGCTTCTGTAAGCAGAGACTTTTCCAACTCAAGGCCAGTTAACTTTGGTAAAAGAGCCTCCAGTTCTCCAAGATTTTCAGGTTAGTTTGCTATCTTGTTGAAGGAAGAGGGCAACATTTCTCATTTTTTTGTGTGTGTGTCTTCAAAGAAGGAAGAAAGAGTGAATCATCTCAATAGATTACTTTTCCACATTATACATGATAAAAGTTTTTGAAGTCTGCTTGATGACTATGGGACCTACTGAGGCTGCAGAACCAATCTTCATAAAGGCCTAGAGAAGATTTTCTATGGCCAGCTTATGTAGTTATCTTTAGGTTAGAATGTTTTGTGTGGTCAGCTTATGCAACTAATATCTTTGTGTTTTCTGTTCAGACTCTATTTTTTTGTTGAACTCTAGACTTACATATCCAACTGCCAAAAGTAATTTACAGATTCAACGCTATCCCCATCAAGCTACCAATGACCTTCTTCACAGAACTATATCTCTGTTTTGATACCAGTACCATGCTGTTTTGATTACTGCAGCCTTGTAGTATAGTTTGAAGTCTGGTAGTGTGATGCCTCCCACTTTGTTCTTTTTGCTTAGAATTGACTTGGCTATGCGGGCTCTCTTTTGGTTCCATATGAAGTTTTAGGTGGTTTTTTCCAGTTCTGTGAAGAAGGTTATTGGTAGGCTGATGGGGATAGCGTTGAATCTGTAAATTACTTTGGGAAGTACTGCCATTTTCACGATATTGATTCCTTCTAGCCATGAGCATGGAATGTTTCTCCATCTGTTTATGTCCTCTCTTATTTCGTTGAGCAGTGATTTGTAGCTCTCCTTGAAGAGGTCCTTTATGTTCCTTGTTAGTTGTATTCCTAGGTATTTTATTCTCTTTGTAGCAATTGTGAATGGCAGTTCGTTCTTGATTTGGCTGTCTTTAAGTCTGTTATTGGTGTATAGGAATGCTTGTGATTTTTGCACATTTATTTTGTTTCCTGAGACTTTGCTGAAGCTGCTTATCAGTTTCAGGAGATTTTGGGCTGAGACAATGGGGTCTTCTAGATATACGATCATGTTGTCTGCAAATAGAGACAATTTGACTTCCTCCTTTCCTATTTGAATACACTTTATTTCTTTTTCTTGCCTGATTGCTCTGGCTAGAACTTCCAATACTATAATGAATAGGAATGGTACGAGAGGGCATCCTTGTCTAGTGCCAGATTTCAAAGGGAATGCTTCCAGTTTTTGCCCATTCAGCATGATATTGGCTGTTGGTTTGTCGTAAATAGCTTTTATTATTTTGAGATATGCTTCGTCAATACCTAGTTTATTGAGAGTTTTTAGCATAAAGTGCTGCTGAATTTAGTCAAAGGCCTTCTCTGCATCAATTGAGATAATCATGTGGTTTTTGTCTTTGGTTCTGTTTATGTGGTGAATTACGTTTGTAGACTTGCATATGTTGAACCAGCCTTGCATCCCTGGGATGAATCCTACTTGATGATGGTGGATAAGCTTTTTGATGTGCTGTTGCAATCAGTTTGCCAATAGTTTATTGAAGATTTTTCCATCTATGTTCATCATGGATATTGGCCTGAAGTTTTCTTTTCTTGCTGAGTCTCTGCTGGGTTTTGATATCAGGATGATATTGGTCTTATAAAGTGATTTGGGAAGGGTTCCCTCTTTTTTGATTGCTTGGAATAGTTTCAGAAGGAATGGTACCAGCTCCTCTTTGTACGTCTGGTAGAATTCGGCTGTGAAGCCATCTGGACCTGGACTTTTTTTGGTTGATAGGCTTTTAATTGCTGCCTCAACTTCAGACCTTGTTATGGGTCTGTTCAGGGTTTCGGCTTCTTCCTGGTTTAGGCTTGGGAGGAGGCAAGTGTCCAGGAATTGATCCATTTCTTCCAGGTTTACTAGTTTATGTGCATAGAGTTGATTGTAATAATCTCTGATGATGGTTTGTATTTCTGTGGAATCTGTGGTAATATCCCCTTTATCGTTTTTTATTCCATCTATTTGATTATTCTCTCTTTTCTTTTTTATTAATCCAGCTAGTGGTCTGTCTAGTTTGTTGATCTTTTCGAAAAACCAGCTTCTGGATTTGTTGATTTTTCTGAAGGGTTTTTTGTGTCTCTATCTCCTTTAGTTCTGCTCTGATCGTAGTTATTTCTTGTCTTCTGCTAGGTTTTGAGTTTTTTTGATCTTGCTCCTTTAGCTTTTTCAATTTTGACGATAGGGTGTCGATTTTAGATCTCTCCTTGCTTCTCATGTGGGCATTTATTGCTGTATATTTTCCTCTAGAGACTGCTTTAAATGTGTCCCAGAGATTCTGGTATGTCGTGTCTTCATTCTCGTTGGTTTCAAAGAACATCTTTATTTCTGCCTCCATTTCATTGCTTATCCAGTCAACATTCAAGAGCCAGTTGTTCAGTTTCCATGAAGCTGTGTGGTTCTGAGTTAGTTTCTGAATTCTGAGTTCTAATTTGATTGCACTGTGGTCTGAGAGACTGTTTGTTATGATTTCTCTTCTTTTGCATTTGCTGAGGAATGATTTACTTCCAATTATGTGGTCAATTTTAGAATAGGTGGGATGTGGTGCTGAGAAGAATGTATATTCTGTGGATTTGGGGTGGAGAGTTGTGTAAATGTCTATTAGGTTTGCTTGGTCCAGGTCTGAGTTCAAGTCCTGGATATCCTTGTTAATTTTCTGTCTCATTGATCTGTCTAATATTCACAATGAGGTGTTAAAGTCTCCCACTATAATTGTGTGGGAGCCTAAGTCTCTTCGCAAGTCATTAAGAACTTGCCTTATGTATTTGAGTGCTCCTGTATTGGATGTGTATATATTTAGGATCATTAGCTCTTCTTGTTGCATTGATCCTTTTATCATTATGTAATGTCCTTCTTTGTCTCTTTTGATCTTTGTTGGTTTAAAGTCTATTTTATCAGAGACAAGAATTGCAATTCCTGCTTTTTTTTGCTCTCCATTTGCTTGGTAAATCTTCCTCCATCCCTTTGTTTTGAGCCTTTGTGTATTCTCGCATGTGAGATGGGTTTCCTGGATACAGTACACCAATGGATTTTGGCTTTTTATCCAATTTGCCAGTCTGTGTCTTTTGATTGGGGCATTTAGCCCATTTACATTTAGGTTTAATATTGTTATGTGTGAATTTGATCCTGCCATTTTGATGCCAGCTGGCTGTTTTGTCCATTAGTTGATTCAGTTTCTTCAGTGTGTTGATGCTCTTTACCTTTTGGTATGTTTTTGGAGTGGCTGGTACTTGTTGTTCCTTTCTATGTTTAGTGCCTCTTTCAGGAGCTCTTGTAAAGCAGGCCTGGTGGTGATGAAATCTCTGCATACTTGCTTGTTCACAAAGGATTTTATTTCTCCTTCACTTATGAAGCTTAGTTTGGCCGGATATGAAATTCTAGGCTGAAAGTTTTTTTCTTTAAGGATGTTGAATATTGGCCCCCACTCTCTTCTGGCTTGTAGGGTTTCTGCTGAGAGATCTACTGTGAGTCTGATGGGCTTCCCTTTGTGGGTAACCCAACCTTTGTCTCTGGCTGCTCTTAGCATTTTCTTCTTCATTTCAACCCTGGTGAATCTGATGATTATGTGCCTTGGGGTTGCTCCTCTTGAGGAGTATCTTTGTGGTGTTCTCTGTATTTCCTGGACTTGAATATTGGCCTGCATTGCTAGGTTGGGGAAGTTTTCCTGGATAATATCCTGAAGAGTATTTTCCAGCTTGGATTCATTCTCTGCGTCACATTCAGGTACACCTATCAAATGTAGATTAGGTCTTTTCACATAGTCCCATATTTATTGGAGACTTTGTTCATTCCTTTTTAGCCTTTTTTCTCTAATCTTGCCTTTTCATTTTATTTCATTGAGTTGATCTTTGACCTCTGATATCCCTT
>NW_016107331.1:12034379-12036661 GCF_001604975.1 Cebus imitator
TCATTCTCCATCCAGCCTTGTTCCCTTGCTGGTGAGGAGTTGTGATTCCTTGTAGGAGGAGAGGCGTTCTGGTTTTGGGTGTTTTCCTCCTTTTTGTGCTGGTGTCTTCCCATCTTTGTGGATTTATCCACTTGTCATCTCTGTAGTTGTTGACTTTCAGATTGGGTCTCTTAGTGGACGTCCCGTTTGTTGATGATGAAGTTCTTTCTTTCTGTTTCTTAGTTTTCCTTCTAACAGTCTGGCCCCTCTGCTGTAGGACTGCTGAGGTCCACTCCAGGCCCTGCTTGCCTGGGGATCACCTGCGGCAGCTGCAGAACAGTAAGGGTTGCTGCCAGTTTCTTCTGCTATCTCTGTCCCAGGATGATACCTATACAATATCAGTCTGAGCTCTTTTTTATAAGGTGAGCCTTTGGATATATGGGGGTCAGGGAGCTGCTTGAGGAGACAGTCTGTCCTTTATAGGAGCTCAAATTTTGAGCTGTGAGCTCCATTGATTCTGAGCTGCTTGGCAGGTACGTTTAAGTCTGTTGCAGCAGAACTCATAAACGCCCCCCCCTCTTTTTTTTCCCAGGAGCTCTGTCCTAGGGAGTTAGGGCTTTATTTATTAGATTCTGTTGTGCTGCTAGCTTTTTTCAGGGATTCCCTGCCCAGCAAGGAGGCAGCCTAGTCACTGTCTGCCTGCAGAGGCTTTGCTGAGCTGCTGTGGACTCCGCTGATTTTTGTTTATCTTTTCATTTCATTTCTTGGCTATGCAAATGTTACCTCAAGGGAGTCACCTCTCTTGCTCTTCCCTGTTACTTTAACCCACTTGCTTATTTCTCATTACCTGATAATATAATTTGGATTATGTTTTTACTTGCTTGCTACCTATCTTTTCTACCAGAACTGGCACTTTATTAGCTAACAGGTTTTGTTGTGTTCATTGGCTCAACTGTAGGGTTTGCAATGCACCAGGCACATAGTGTATGTTTGTTGTATAAAGTGATTTAGTGGTTCATCTTAACATCTTAGAGGTAACTGTGGCAGCTTCATTCACCCTCACTTTGCAGCCCAGAGTTGGAGAATTTTTATGAAGGACTTTCTATATGTCCATTTTGAAATAAGTCAGGAAAAGTCCTTTGTGCTAGGCTGACCAGATGGTTCCAGGCCAGGATCTTCATGGGATTTCCACTTTACAAAAGGAGGCCTTGAAATACCATAGTCCTGGACTGCTTATGGTCTACATTGATGGCAAGTTCCAACTAATAAAATACCATTTAATACTATATTGTGGAGCTCACTTGGCTGATGTAAGAAGTCATAGAGTGTGTATCAGTTCCTAAAGTCTGTTGCTTTTCACTGGATATCTTCCTTATGTTGTAAAAAGCTTTCCCTAGTCATATTTTTTGGTGGACTAGATACTATGAGTTTTTTCAACCACCAGAGAACATTGCAAAAATTCAACATTACTGAGATTTAATCTGAATATAGGTCAGACCATGCCTCTGCAGGCAGGAAGCTTCTCATATCATAAAGCAAAGAGCTTGTAAAAACTATTGATTTTTCTCTCCTTATAAAATTAGGGCCATCAGCTCTTCCCACCCTTCCCCTTATTCCAAAAATGTGTGTAAGGAAGATTATGAGAGAGTTTGTAAGTATAACATACATTTGTTTGAGATATATCAAAGGGAGATATATTTTCATAAAAGTTAAGTGAGAAGAGAAAACCTCAGAAATAATGTGACTTTTAAAAAACCAATTATATTTGCAAAGACTTAGGCATATAAGCAAAGAATTAATCACAGCATAACACACTTTAAAAGTGGTATTTATTATGTCTATGTGTTATTTTTTTATTTCATGGTAATTATACCATCTACCATCGAGGTAACATTATTAAAATCTTAGAGTGAGCTGTTTTAAAGGTGCATTTAAATATATTATTTCTTTAAATCCTCAAATCACTTTATTATAAATACTCATCACCATTTTGTAAATAAAGAAACTGATACTGGGCGAAGTGCAATGACTCATGCCTGTAATCCCAGCACTTTGGGAGGCCAAAGTGGGCAGATCACCTGAGGTCAGTAGTTTGTGACCAGCCTGGCCAACATGGTAAACCCCATCTCTACTAAAAATCCAAAAATTAGCTGGGCGTGGTGGCATGCACCTGTAATCCCAGCTACTTAGGAGGCTGAGGCAGGAGAATCGCTTGAGCCCAGGAGGCAAGTGGAGGTTGCAGTGAGCTGATATCATGCCATAGCACTCCAGCTTGGGTGACAGAGTCAGACTGTCTCCAACAA
>NW_016107331.1:12036695-12059443 GCF_001604975.1 Cebus imitator
AAAGACACTGAGGCTTAGAGAGTTTAAGTAATGTGTACAAGATTCTACAGATAATAAAAATCTCAGTTCTTCTGATTTCTAATCCAGTGTTCTTTCTATTTTATCATTATACTATTTGGAGGGAGCAATGCATGAGTAGGGGTTCTTTATCATCTTGGTTAATTAAGTGCATGTTGATTTAACATTTATGTAATAATTGAATAATCACCTTTAGCAAATACCAGAGGATATAAATACAGTCAGAAAATTATAAAGTACCATTGAAAGAAAACAATTTGTTCTGAAAATCCAATCTCAACAGGAAGCCAAAAGAAAATTTATATTATCAAATAAATAGGGGAACGAAGGAAAGCAGAATTTGTATGAGCTTGTACTGTGAGATACTATCATAAAAAACTGATGGCATCTTTCAGAATTGGTTAAAAGCCACAAACATAAGAAGGAGAGGGAATTGGAAGTCTCTTCAAATATCTACTGTGTCTAGTCATGAGGGTATTTCCTGGACACTAGGAATAACGATTATTTTATCCAAGTAAAGTAAACACTCTTTTCTGTTGCCAAACTTCAGTAAGAAACATACCTCACTCCTGTGAGGTGAAGAGAGAAAAACAAGGGATAATATATTTATACTGATTTTTTAAATGTTGAATATAATAGTTATTAATTTTAGTAAAAAGACATTAGTTAGACCTGCATTTGACATTGAAAACAGCAGACTGTGATTTCTCAAAGTAATTTTTAAATGAAAATATGGGAACTCAAGAAAGCAATTTGATTAAAATTCTTTACTTTCAACATTGGTAATTACAACAATAATTTCTTATTGCAGCATCTTTGAATATTAGTCATCTATTTAATTTTATGATGCATGTCACTGATATACCTAACTGCTAGAAGATGATATGGTAATACATTTGTCATTAGTGCTTACCGATGTGTGAATTAAACATTGGTAAAAAGATGCTTCTCACAGTCAGGTAAAATGTTAATTAAATTGCTAAGTATAAAAACACTTCTTTTGAGCAACTTTAAATTTAAGCAATTGGAATAAATATGTTACACATCAGGATGTTCTGATTCATATATTTTGGGGTTGAGGAAAAATGACTTTGGCAGTTTCCCTCTTAGAGTCATCAAGAGTCATCAAATAGGTGTCTGTTCTTCTAATTAAGTATATTGACATAAACTTTGAATGTAATAAGATAATATTAAAAGATTATTTACAGAAAGATAACTCATAAGTCAACATGATGAGGCAGCTGCAAAAAATGTTGGTATAATATTTAACTGGTTAAAAAATACATCATAGAGAGATGAGAGTGCTGCTGTAATTCATACTGGTAGGGGCAAATGTGGCATATTTTCTTCATCAGTGAGGGGTGTGGCCTTGTGAGAGGGGAGAATAACCAGCACTGAGAGAAGCTTTAAAACCATGATAGTGCAGCCAGATCTGAAAGTCAAGGGAATGTTTCATCTAGAGAGACAAAGACATAGATAGATTAACTTTTTTTTTTTTTTTTTAGAAAAGTATTTGTTAGCCAGTGTCCTTGCTCTACTGGTTAGAAAATACTTCAAATTTCACCACCGTCTTTGTTTACTACTTCATATTATCCTCAAGTATGTCAAAGACCATTGTAATGACATTGAATGGAACAGAGCAGAGGCCCTGGAGGCAATGCCACATATCTACAACCATCTGATCTTTGACAAACCTGACAAAAACAAGCAATGGGGAAAGGAATCCCTGTTTAATAAATGGTGTTGGGAAAACTGGCTGGCAGTGTGCAGAAAGCAGAAACTGGACCCCTTCCTGACAACTTACACTAAAATTAACTCCAGATGGATTAAAAACTTAAACATCAGAGCAAACACCATAAAAATCCTAGAAGAAAACCTAGGCAAAACCTTTCAGGACGTAGGCATAGGCAAGGACTTCATAATTAAAACACCAAAAGCATTGGCAACAAAAGCCAAAATAGACAAATGGGACATAATTAAACTCCAGAGCTCTGTACAGCAAAATAAACAAACATTAGAGTGAACCAGCAACCAACAGAATGGGAAAAAATTTTTGCAATCTACCCATCTGACAAAGGGCTAATATCCAGAATCTGCAAAGAACTAAAACAGATTTACAAGAAAAAAACAAACAAACCCATCCAAAAGTGGGCAAATGATACGAACAGACACTTTTCAAAAGAAGACGTGTATGAGGCCAACAAACATGAAAAAATGAAAAAATGCTCATCATCACTGATTATTAGAGAAATACAAATCAAAGCCACATTGAGATACCACCTCATGCCAGTTAGAATGGTGGTCATTAAAAAATCTGGAGACAACAGATGCTGGAGAGGATGTGGAGAAATAGGAACCCTTTTACACTGTTGGTGGGAGTGTAAATTAGTTCAACCACTGTGGAAGACAGTGTAGCACTTCCTGAAGGACCTAGAAATAGAAATCCATTTGACCCAGCAATCCCATTACTGGGTATATACCCAAGGGATTATAAATCATTCTATTATGAAGACACGTGCACATGTATATTCATCGCAGCACTGTTTACAATAGCAAAGACCTGGAACCAACCCAATGATAGACTGGACAAGGAAAATGTGGCACATATACACCATGGAATACTATGCAGCCATTAAAAATGATGAGTTTGTGTCCTTTGTAGGGACATGGATGAATCTGGAAACCATCATTCTCAGCAAACTAACACAAGAACAGAAAATCAAACACCACATGTTCTCACTCACAGGCAGGTGTTGAATAATGAGAACACATGGACACAGGGAGGGTAGCATCACACAATGGAATCTTTTGAGGGGGTCAAGGGAGGGACAATGTGGGTGTAGGGAGGTTGGGGAGGGATAACATGGAGAAAATTGCCAAATGTAGGTGATGGGGGGATGGAGGCAGCAAACCACATACCTTTGCAATAATCCTGCATGATCTGCACATGTACCCCAGAACCTAAAGTACAATTAAAAAAAAAAGAAAAATAAAGAAAAATAAACAGAGCCAGCAGATGACCCACCATTTGAAAGAATCTATTCTCCATCAAAGGCAGTAGAGATTATGAATAACATATATATTTCTCAAAACATATTTATATTCAACACCAGGGACTGAATCGGAGCAGGATTCACTTATAATTTGACAACCATGTGAAATTTTACATATGACTATATGTAAAACCTCAGTTGACTAGTACTGCATTTTCAATTTATTTAAGAGATTTTTGGTGTCCATGATGGCCTGGCACCTTGGGCAACTGTCTGGCTTACCTGCATTTTGCTTCAACTTTGGTTAAGTGGCCTGTTTATTGGAAAGGTATATAATAAAATCAAGAGAAGTTTAAATGTGTGGGATCCAGGACTCAAGTTCATCCCAATCCTAGAATACTATCATAGAAAATAAAAAGGTAATTTGATATTTGGGGATATAAAAACATCTTGATTGAAACTATTCCACTAACTAATTGACCTATCTTCTTATGTGTCTTGAAATAAGACAATGTTATAGCTACAGAACAATTACCAGAAAGAATAGAAAGTGAAATTCGTACACTATTCTTCTTGTTTGTACTATGTCCCAAAAGATTATTAGTTCTTGATTATAGAATTGTCCAAATGAAAATGTTTGCATTTTGACCTTTCAGAATGAAATTTTAAAAATTGTGAAGTTGAATATACAGAGTGGAAAAATAACAGTTTCTTACATTACTAATGTTACTTATGACTTCTAATTAGACAGAGGAGGTTTCTGAAGAAACAGTTTGTGTAAAGTATAAACAGGGTAGCCTGTTAATCCGCAGATTAGATTTTCCCATGCCTTCCTCCAGTCAGCATTTTATTTCAAACGATTTAACCATGAAAGCAATATTATTTTTTTACTAGTTACTCTTATAAAGTGTTCCAGTCATATTCATAGAATAGGTAAGGTACAGTGGCTCATGCCTGTAATCCCAGCACTTTGGGAGGCCAAGGTGGGTGGATCACTTGAGGTCAGGAGTTTGAGACCAGCCTGGACAACATGTTGAAACCCCATCTCTACTAAAGACACAAAAATTAACTGGGTGTGGTGGCATGTGCCTGTAGTCCCAGCTACTTTTGGAACTTAGGGCTCTTTCGACCCGAAATTATTTGCCCAAGCTCTCTCCTATCCTCCTGCCCTCAACTCAAATGCCACATCCTTCAAGCCCTTTTCTAGCCATCTACTCCAAAGTAGCTCCAAATTCCATGCCTGTCACTCTCCTATTATTTGATTTTATTTTCTTCATGACATTTATAGTTACATGAATTATCTATATAATTATATTTGTTTGTTGACTGTAGACCTGTTTGGGGTACATAGCATGAACAAGAAATTTTGGTGTTTGACCACTGGGATTTTGTGGTTGTTTACTCCCTAGCTCCCCTTCTCTTGTTTGTCCTCTCACTAGTATATGAAGTTCAAGAAAAAAAATTTGTTGTTATTTCAGTTATTGACACATTTTCAAAAGAATGGCACAGTGCCATCCATACTAGTAGGCATATTGTAGGTATTCAGCAAATATTCATTAGATAAGCGATCAAACTCTCATATTCCTCTCTCCGCCAGCATCAGGTGGGCCTGGGGAAACCAGCTGAAGGGAGGGGCAATTGATTCTGTACTCTGGAAACTACAATGACAGCTTCTCAATGGGTTTGGCCAGGGGCACCAGTAACAGTGGGTTTTAATAAGTTTGAAAGAACCTCAACCCATTCTGTTAAGGTTAAATAAGAAATATTAGAATCTTAAATTTCTTATTAATATTTTTGCTCTGAAAATCTGTCTTTATGGTTCAACAAGCCAGAACTGGGATGACTGTGTCAAAACAAAAATTTTTATTTTAAATTATTTTATTACTCTGCCAATTGGTAAAAGGTTTCAGTGCTTTTATTAAACCATGGGCAGAAGATTGACCTTCCTCTTACTTAAATATACACAGTCACTTAAATAATGGGATCAGTTGTTCATCTCTTCTAGTGTCATATAGGTCGTTTTCTCTCTCACTGTGTAACATGACAGATTCCAGAGCTAATATATATGGTTTTCAAGATTGTCTACAAAGTGTTGCCTGGAATAAACTTGTAAATTTTTTATTCTTTGAAAACCTGCAAGTTTAAGATATTTAGCATTCATCCATATCCTGTTTATTCCTTCTAGGCAAATGGAGGGATTACATTTCCTTCCCAACTTCCAGCTGGAGAGGAGTCTTAAAACTAGTTCTGGCCAATGGGCTCTGAGCACAAGAGACATGTGATCAGGTGTGTAATTTCATCATGTAATCACTGGCATGGGACACTGCCTTCTCTCTCCTTCTGTGATGTTGAAATTATTACTATCCGGCTCTCTATGATGTCTCAGGAGGCTACAGATTGCAGATGTTCAGCCATAAGAGAGCAGAGTCTTCACAAACTGGGTTCCCAAAGTGACTCCCTGGTGGCCTATGTGGAGTCTGTAGCTTAGATCCCTCAGCTACCACATCCCTAAGTGACTGTGGATCTCTTTAGGGTACATAGCATAAGTGAGAAATTATGGCATTGGCCATTGAGATTTGGCGGTTGGTTGTTACTGCACTGTAGCCAATACTAAATGTACAATATAGTTCAGGAATGAGTTCTGAGGTTGATTTTTATTAGCTTATTTCTAGTAGAAAAGATTTATAAATATTTGATAATCACTTTAAGCTACCTTGCAAATTGCTGTTTTAAAGAAGAAATTCCTACAATGTGTGTCTGAATTTAATGAAGGAGAATACTTTGTGTGTTCCTAATTTTTCTTGATAGCATTGAAGAATATGTGGACATAAAGGAAAAAGCGCTGGGACGTCTGTGGTTTAAATTCACAAAATCATCTTTTATTTCTGCTTAAATTAGCTTCAGCTACTAACACTTAAAATATTTTTCAGCATTCATTTTTGCCATAGAAATTAGCATTTTATTACCACAAATTGTTCTTGTTTGCTAATTCCAAAGATGTCCAAAAGCAAGAACAGCCTCCCGAGCTGTTAGACTTTGGAAGAGAATAGTAAATCAACCGGTGGAAAGGACTATATATCATATTAAACATGGGGAATTCACCACAAAATCATTACACTAAAAAGCGACAATTTTGATTGATTAAAATGGTATGGGCTGGATAGTGTTAAATCACTGTGAGTAATATGACATTATAATTTTACATATATTTCTGCCAAGACAATGAAGGTAAAAGGCATTGTCATCAGATGATAACAGACAATAAGAAGAATCCTGATGTTAGATTTATTACTGGGTTTAGATTTAGAAAGAAGTAATTCTTGTCCTGTTCCACTTATCAAATGACTGTAAATTCAGTGATGATGTAAAATTCTAAGGCAGAGCCACTTATAGGTTTGACAAAGTGCCAGCTATAAAGTATTTATTGTTCTCAGTGGTTCTGCCTTACACACTTAAATATTTATCAAAAACATAAGCCCCTCTGATAAATGTTTTGGATCTTTGTGGCTAATTTTTTTTACATTTAGATTTTTCATCAGAAACCAAATCTGTCTTTTTATTATGTTAATAACACTGAACTCATAATTTGAAAGGGTAATATATGAGTTTTAAAATTTGACTCCTTGTAACTTCTGATTTTAATTGTGAAACTTTTGGAATATTTCCTTATCCATGGGTGCATGCAGCCTTTGCTTGGTAGCATAGCCAGTCGGACCAGGGTTCAGCACCTGAAGTAAAGAAAGGCAGCTATTTGCTGGCCACTAATCTTGGGGTGGCAGGTGAAGGCATGAGAACCGTGGGACATGGGAATGTTCTATATAGGACACAGGAGACTGGATCTGGCTACATCTTCTTATTAAATAGATTCAAATGTGAGACATACAAATGGTACATGAACTCCAAAGCACAGAGAATCACAGAAAGAAAACAGTTAGTAGACTCCATAAGGTTGCCAAAGCTACCAAATGCAAAAGCCAAAAGTTGCAGGTAGAAAGGCAGAGTCATTAAGAAACAGCAAGATAAGTAGATATTATAAAAACCAAATTACAAAGTAGCTGAACCATCAGAAAATAGAAACTTCACACTAAAAGTGGGCTAGGTTGCAATCATAAAGCTGTTGAGGTTACTTTTTGTTATTCCTCAATTCCCTGGATATCCTTACAGCAAACTAACTTTAACTACTTTAAACTGGGCTTCTTATGCTTCCTCCAACTTCAAAAAGTCTAACACATCTAAAAAAATATAATGAATTCATAAGATCACAGAATTTCAACTCTATAAGAGCGCTTAGAGACATCTTGCCAAAACATTTCCTACTTATTTTTATTATGGGGAATTTCAGTGCTAGGGAGGAAAAACAAGAGTCAAACCCTTTCTTTGCTCTATTAGCTGAGCATGTACTGTGATCATAAGCTCCTTAAGGCTACAAACATGTTTTTAGTATCTGTTTCTTCTACCCAGTATAAAGTAAGACCTCAATTAATGCTTTTTAAATAGTGAGTCATAGTAAAATCTTATGGCATTAGATAGTTTAAATTCGTTTGCAGGGCTGGTTAATTCTAAATAGTTAAAAGCAGGTGTATGGTAAAAAATGAAATGACTTTTTTTTTTTTCTTTTTTTGAGACAGGGTCACACTGTGGTCTAGGCTGGAGTGCAGTGGCATGACCACAGCCTCGACCTCCTAGGTTTAAGTGATCCTCCCACCTCAGCCTCCCGAACAGCTGGGACTACAGGTGTGTGCCACCATGCCTAGCTAGGTTTAAAAACTTTTTTTTCTATAGAGATGAGGTATCACTATGTTGCCAGGGCTGGTCTCAAATTCCTGGGCTTGAGCAATTCACCTGCCTCAGCCTCCCAAAGTTCTGAGATTATAAACGTGAACCACCACACTGGGCTGAAATGACTCTTATTTATCCCTCCACCCCAATCTATTTTGTTAACACTTTCTCTTCTGCATATGATACATGCACATACTCATATACATACTCAAATAAAGGAGTTCTTAATCTCATTAGGATATAAACTGATTAAAGAGGTTTTATGTCCATCAAAATTGATCCTGGAAAATTCATTGCACAAGGCTGGCATTTGGGGTTCACAAATTGCTTGAGCAATGGGGCAATGACAATATCCAATTAATTTACAGCTAGGTCTCCACATTCACTTAGATTCATGGATTAAAAATGAAAAAAGTGTTATGTTCTGGAACGTTTTCTGATTCAAGTATAGGGAAGGTTAGTATGGAGATGAATTCTCTGACCCTCTAATAATTTACATGAAGTTTTCAGCATCAGTCTTATTGCCTTGAATATCAAAGGCTTAAGAATTTTTTTGAATAAATCAAAACTTAAAAAAAGTCTTTGGGAAGTAATGTATGTCTGTTCAGCAGACTGTTTTGTAGAAGAGAACAATTAGTTGAATTCAGGGATATTTTTTCAATTTTTACCTCTGCAAAAGAACAAACAGTAAGAGCTATCAAAATCACATCTGCCACTCAATTTTGTTTTAACTTTCAGTTTTATTTTCTTTTGAGAGAAGTCCTTCAAAGCCAGAATAATAATTCCCCAAGATAGCATACAGCAAATAGAGAATGCTAGTTCTAATCTTTATCTAGATATTGTCTTAGGAGGTATAAGGACAAATCTTTAGTTTTGACTAGTTCTAAATTATGAACTGTATTGGGGACCTGGATTCCTTTTGATAAGAAAGTTATACTAGTCTGAATTTCCTAAAAAAGGACCTCTGAGAAGTATGATGATTTATTAGACATCAATAAGGGATGGGGCTTAGGAAAGAGAGAAAAGCTAGCAACTTCCATACTGTTCTCCCTTGGAAGAATGGAATAGTACGAAAGGTTAGGGGCATATGCCAGAGTGAATTCTGACCATTCACAAAATTACTCATTATGTCAGATGGGGTGGTTTGCATTCTGTATGACACAGCTTTTTTTTTCCCCTGTAAATTATCGGAAAAAAAGTCTTAAAGAAGGGATAGTCAAGAAAAGTTTGGTGTCCTTATTCATGTGAAAAGAAAGAAAAATTAATAAAGGTTTTATGATGATCTTATAAATAGGTAAACTTTATATCATGTGCTGAATGCAAAAAATAATTTCAAATGTCAAAATGTCAAGATTTGTGTGCTAAAGAGAATTTCAAAATTGTGCTCCCAACAGCTCAGGATTGCTAGCATTTGTAAGGGAAGTTTACACACTGCTAAGAAGAGAAATAAGATCATCTTAATATCTTCATAATTGTTTTATGAGCCACACTTTTGTTTAAAAAGTAGTTCTAAAGAACTCAGGGGACTTTGAATATCTTAATTGTATAGAAGTTAAAAATTAAAAAATGGTTCTTTCTAGCTTGACAAATTTTCATTCTGCATTAGCTAAGTAAGTTTTCACTCTGCTTCACCTACGGTTGCTCATAAGCCTTGGGAGATAAACTTTCAGGTAGTCTTTAGAGCAAATAAAATACTATATAAAGCTCCTTGATGGTGCAGTGGATCATGCCTATAATGGTGACGCAGGAGGATGGCTTGAGGTCAGGAGTTCAAGACCCGCCTGGGTAACTAACATAATGAGATCTTGTCTTTTCAAAAATTTTTTTAAAAAAATTAGCTAGGCATGGTGGTGCACACCTGTAGTACTAGCTACTTGATAGGCCTGAGTGGGAGGATTGCTTGAGCCCAGGAGTTCAAGGCTATGATCACACAACTGTGCTCTAGCCTGGGCAATAGATCAAGACCCTGTTAAATAAATAAATAAATAAATATATAAATAGAAATAAAGCTCCTTGAGTAGGTGTTGGTATCTACCCAAGGTGTGGGCTAACACCATAGATATGCTACAGGTCCATCAAACTACAGGGCAAGAACAATTAAGATGGGTGAATAATGAAATTTTAACTAAAAATTGGTCTTTTAATTGACTACTTAATTGTGAATGCTTGATATCCATTAATTGTTGCTTTTTGAAGTTGAGATTGCTTTGAAGCCAGATTTGTTGTGTTTGGGTTATTACATATCTATCCTTTCTATCCATCCATCATCCCACCCTGTATCTTTTGATATATTTCAAAACAACTTGCAGATGCCAGTCAGTACCCTTCACTCTAAAGCACTTCAACATCATGAACATGAATATTCAGTATATGATTTTTTGAGGTACAATTTATATACAGTAAAGTTCTCACAGGACCGCTGGTGAGGGTGGAAGTCAGGGAGGCCATGAAGGGAAGCCTGACTCCAACACCAGTCAGGTGCAGTGTCAGCCTAGTTTAATCTGCAATTTTTGCCTAATCCTCTGAAGAAGAATTCACTTGAAAAAGTGGTTTCATAGCTAAAAAAAAAAAAAATTTTGAACTTCGTTAACCTTAAATGTTATGATTTATTTTCAGAAAACAGAAAACTCTCTTTCTGAGATTTTAGCCAGTCCTGATATTACAGATTTACTTAGTCTTAGAAACTCAACAAGCCATTTCGTGTTTGTGAGCTGTCTCAGCAGGGGTGGCGTCTCACGTTAGGTAGGCTAGTCCATCTCTATTCATGGAGAATTTCAAAGGGATTTCCTATTCTGTGGCTTTCCCCATGCCTGAAATTATTCCTCCTATATCACTTCCTAAGATCGTAAGTAAATCATTTGTAATTCTTTGAGATTTTAATTACATTTAGCATTATATTAGTGGTGCAGACTTGTTAACAAGAATGCATTAGTTTGTTGCTGCTGTAACAAATAACCACACACTTAGTTGCTTAAACCAGTACAAGATTATTACTTTATAGTTCTGTAGTTTAGAAATCTGGTTTAAAATAAAAATGTTCATAGATCTGCATTCCTTTCTGAAGGCTTTATGGGATAATCCATTTCCTTTTTTTTTTTTTCCAGATTCTAGAAGATGTCCTTTTGTCTTCTTCCCCTTTCAAAGATCACCTGAGTCCTATCTTCCACTAGGGGTCGCCCTGACCTCCTTCCTCTTACTTCAAAGCCACTAAGAGTGGGTTGAGTCCTTCTCACTCCACCCTCTTCCACTTGTAAGGACACTATATTGGATTCACCTTGATAACCCAGAATGATCTCCCTAATTTAAGGTCAGTTGATTAACAAACTTAATTCCATCTCCAATTTTAATTCTCCTTTGCCATGTAATTTAGCATAGTCACAGGTTCTAGGAATTAGGATGTGGTGGAAATGTATTTTTGTACCAATTGCAAATGACTTAATTATCAGTTTCACTTGATTATCAGAAATCAACTGATTTTGTTATCAAAGTTATTTGCTATTCTTTGCTACTTCATTTGAAACTGGAATCCTGAGTAGTGCTCATTTGGACTAAAGCCCCATGGCTCTACCCACTTGCTTTGGTTGTACTGTTGAGAGTAGAAACTTCAAATCCAGGGTCTGTTATTCTCTAGGGAGTCCCCTAATTCATTCTGCTTCTTCCTGGAGGAGTTGCAAAAGGGAGCCCCAACTGGGTGGAGCAATTAGAAAGTGGTTCCAGGACTCCCGGTTTGGTCAGAAGTTAAAGGATAGATTTCAGCACCACCCCAGCAGGGTACAATCTACACACAGCAGCCCTCCTACCTCACACAGTTTCTATGTACTGTACCCCATGCTTTCAGCCTCTGCCTTAAACATTTATTTGCTCTAAGCTTCTAAAGGGTAACCTGTGTCTTATGAAGTCCCTTTAGGGCTTAGCTTAGAGCTGAGCACGGGGTAAACTCTCTGGACCCTGTCCTGCTGTGATCTGTGAGTGACAATATAAAACCACACTCTCTTTTTAGACAAAATTTAAGCATTTAAAAATAATAGCTTATAGATTGCTGGCTACTTAGGATGATTTATGGAGTCATTAAAAGCAATCTTATTTATGGTAAGTTAAAAAAATCAGGATTCACCTTCTATACATTTCTGTTCACAGAATCTGTGAGTGTCCTGTCATCTGTGTAGTCTTGATGAATCAGCTACTCAGAGAACCTAGAAATGGCCAGAAGTCACTGGAAGAACAGTCTCTCTGTTCTGAGTCCCAGTTTCCCTAGAAAAAGTAGGGTGAGGTGTCTGACATTTTATTGAGATAAATTTTCTGTAATAGGGTTCACTCAAAGTAGAACTCTGCTATTAGCTTTATTAAGGTTACTGGATATTTAGGGAAGGAATTCTAGATGTCTTGCAGTTACTTTTTCATTCTGCAAGCTCTGCTAAACCCAACATATCAAGAATCACTTGGAAGAACAATATGTCTAAGAGAGTATTGAAAACACATAGAGGAATTTAGAAAGAAGTTTTAGGACATGAATTACAAACTTCAATTAGTTCCTA
Source organism: Cebus imitator (assembly GCF_001604975.1). Classification (NCBI taxonomy): domain Eukaryota; kingdom Metazoa; phylum Chordata; class Mammalia; order Primates; family Cebidae; genus Cebus; species Cebus imitator. The sequence goes on from NW_016107331.1 coordinate 12,049,021, forward strand.
ACATTTCTGGGGCTATTTTTAAATGAAAAGTTGTGATGGATTTCTACTACAGTCATGCACTGCTTAGTGATAAGACTATGTTTTGAGAAATCTGTCATTAGATGGTTTCATCACATGAACTTTATACAATGTACTTACACAAACCTAGATGGTATAGCCTACTGCATATCTAGGCTATATGGTATAGCCTATTACTCTTAGGCTACAGACATGAACAGCATGTTACTGTACTGAATGCTGTAGGCAGTTGTAACACAATGATAAATATTTGTGTATGTAAACATAGAAAAGGTACAGTAAAAATACAATATTATAATCTTATGGGACCACTGTCATATATCTTGTCCGTCATTGACTGAAGTGTCGTTGTACAGTGCCTGGCTGAATTCCACAGGCATCTTGGGTCACAGGAAATGTGTCATTTTATTAAACATTCCTCCATTTGTCATGAGACAATACTTAGCTCTCTGTGTAGGAATATTTACCAGCTTGAACTTGAAGTCTTCAGGTTAGACCAGCCAACAGAATTCAGGAAAACGTGGTTTTATTTATTTATTTATTTATTTAGTGATAATAATAGACATCAAAGAACTTTTAGTGATGGGATCCTGAAATTGGTCAGCATTCTTTTGGACACATGACAGAAACCTAATTCAAATTACCTTGAGCAGAAAGGAAACATGGTGGCTCTTGCAGCTCTACTAGTTCATGTGCCTGAAGGAATTACTGGGAAACTAGGATACCGAAAGGGTCTCAATACCTCTGGACTCTTTCTGTCTAGCTTTTATCATGCTAGTCTTTGATTGGATTTGTTCTACCCACAAGCCCTTTTCAAATGATGCTGAAGATGCCTGGTAGCCCCAGAGAACTAACTCCAGACTTAGTAATCCCTGAGTAGTGAGAACTCCTTTCTGCCAGTCCTGTTCTAAGGAAGAACTCTGGTTTTCCTAGTACCCTATGTCCAAATGCTTGGAGAAAAAAAAATTCTCTCTTGCCATGGGGGCACGACAAGTTGAAAGTTTTGGCTCCATTTTCCTTGATTCTGTTACTTAACCTCTTGCTGGAAAGGTCCCTGAGAAGAAGGTTATAATTCAGAGAAGCTGGGACTAGGGAAGGAGAGTGAGGTGTCCACTACAATGCAAAGTATAAGGGGACCTTGGACAATTCAGAAATCAAGATAACCTTTAATGTAATATTTTTAAAAGTCTGGTTGGTCTCCTATGACTTATAGATTGCCTGTTTTGGTAAATAGTTTTTATTGAAACAAGAGCTGAGATGAGGCTGAGGTGAGTAAGTCAGGGTCATGCAAGGTAGGGTCAGATCCCGTCTTTGTTCAAAATCTGATATTTGGTTCAAGAATCTTTAGGCAAACAGAAACTATAAGATGGAAGATGGTGGTGCTGATGTGACTTGTTAGGGTTTAGAAAGGCTAATTGGACACACTTCTTCTGCCTGAGTTAAGTTGAGAGATAGACACAAGGTTAGGCAGATGAAAACTTTTTTCCTGAGAAAGCTTTTGGAAAAGGTGGTTTAGTAATAGTCCGTTGTCCCTCCTCCTCCACACCTGCCCTCTCTCCCCTGCCACTGGCTATCACTTGGGATAGTGCCTCAGGTGATTCCACGAGTTCCATTTACCTAGATCTCTGGGTGGTACTGGTTCAAGGCAGACAGGAAAGAAAAATCCTTGATATTCATTCCTTATAATTTTTAATAAGTGAACACCACCCACTAATCAAATCAATCACTCCTAATTCATGTAAAGAAAATGAGGCAAGAGGTTGGGGATGCTACCTGAAGGCATCTTTATATGGAAATGAGGGGTCAGGGAGAAGAGTTTCCCCTAATAATGACTGGAAAACATCTATTCATTTACTGTCAAATATTTGAATACCATGGTTTCATCAAAGAAAATCAATTTGTGGATTGAGCATGGACTGAGAAGCTGCCCTTTATACTCTTGTCTACAGAAACGCCATACACCTGAACTTCTAGTTGAAAGGGGTATTAGTGAAACAAGGCAGGCCATGTCAAGAACAAAGTAGCTGCTCTAGGAACTGAAGAAAGAAGAAATAGAAGAGACATTATTAAGGTAGCCTTTCTTCATGGGAGAGGATATACTTGAGTTGGGCCCAGAAGAAAGGGTTTTCCAACCAAAGGGAGAAAGCGTTTGTAAAATTACACAATTTGGAATATACGTTGAATATTTGGGAACTGGTAGGATATTTGTCTGCTTGTGAATTCAGTGGAAGAAAATTACCAGAGCAAACTACCAAACAAATTAAACAGTCTCCCCAGACCAAGCTCTGTGGTGCTTTTCATGTATCATTCAATTTAATCCCCCCGAAAGTCTATAAGGTAGGGATTAGCTCCGTTTCATCAGTAAAATAGCTAAAATTTATAGAGGTTAAACAGTGTTTCCTGGTCGCATCAATTACATTTGGGAAACATGAATAAAATCCAGGTCTATTTAAATTCAAATTTCATGATCTTAGCATCTGTAATATTGTGAAGCCAAAGATAGAAAGACTGGGCGGGAAGAGGCTGAGGGATCTGTCTTCAGGTTTGTTCAGTTGCTCTGGAGGAGGGAGAAAGAAAAATGAGGTTGCTGTTAAGCTGGTTTTGTGTCTGTTAAAATATTTGCTCGTGTGCTGAACAATTATTTTTTTAAAAAATATTTTTTAGTTTTTTGAGACAGAGTCTGGCTCCGTCGCCCAGGCTAGTTCGGCCTACTGCAACCTCTGCCTCCTAGGTTCAAGCAATTCTCCTGACTCAGCTTCCTGAGTAGCTGGGATTACAGGCACGTGACACCATGCCCTGCTGATTTTTGTATTTTTTAGTAGAAATGGGGTTTTGCCATGTTGGCCAGGCTGGTCTCAAACTCCTGACCTTGGGTGATTGCCCACCTCAGCCTCCTAAAGTGTTGGGATTACAGGCATAAGCCACCACACCCAGCCTGAATGATTATCTTGAATCATCTATGTTATTGACTTATAGCATAAGGAATGGATAAAGAACCTGAGTACAGCAAATACAAGCCTTGATCTTGTATCTTTTCACCTTATGCAGACACGACAGACAAGCCAGAACATGGATGTTAAAAACAGATAGCCTAAGGAACACACAGAGTGGTAGAAGCAGTCAGGAAAGGTCTTCCTGCATTTACGTAGAGATGGAAGATCCTCATTGAAATAACTTATTTTTAATGGAGCAATTTCTATTTTTATACTTAATAGGAACACATTCGCTAGTATAACCATTTATGACCACTAGATGTCACTGTAAGACTAAAGTTAAATTACTGTTGCTGCCCCCCCCCGCCCCCCGCCCCCCGCCCCCCGCCGCAGCTCTCTTCAGATTTTTTTTTTTTCTTTTTCAGTGAAAAACTGGATTAAGAAGTAAGAAGAGATACACGATGATGGTGGTGGTTGGGGGGAGTTAAATGCTTTTGTCCTAAATATATCTTTTATTCTACTGTGTTTATTTTTACAGAACATTATATCACTTGTAGAAAAATAAAGTAACTTCCAGTAAATCTATTTAGAGTTAATATTTTTAGTTCTGGCTTGGGAATGTATTAATTCACCCAAAAGTAGCCACAGCTTTAGATCTAGACTTTAGTTGTCCATTTGTGATAGTATTTTAAATTGTAGTTTTAATAAAAAGAAAGCAGACATAAGACAGTGTCCTGTGACTACTACTGTCTACATTTTTATGAGAACAGTATATCTTCATGGTGATAAGGTGTTGGTGAGAAATTCTTTTGAGTCTGTGGTCTCACGGAGTTTAATAGAAGGAAGCTCAACTATCTTTATGAATGCCATTTTATTCAAAGATATCTTGCTTTGTTAAAATCCACAGAATTTTATTGCCTAAATTATGTGATGAAGATTTCTCAAAAGGAAAAAATAATTTTTTTTTCTTCCTTTTATAGTCCTTGCATTATTACTTAGATTTTACTATGGATAAAATATTCTGAATTTTGGAATTCTGGTTTCACTTTTTGATGTTTTAGAATGTTAATATTACTTTACAACTATATCCTTCATTCCAATGGTTTTGTCATGTTGTGTCCCTGTCTTGACCTGTGACTTCTTCGCCTCCTCTGTTTTCCCAAGATCCTCTCTGCCGTTCACAGCCCTGGCTCCCTGATAAAGCTTTTCCATTGCATGGAGCCTTTCCGTTTTACCTGTTGCTTGCATGCCTTAACTTTGTGCTTTTGCTTGCTTCTTCGGCTCTTCTAAATTTAGCTTCTAATCAAGTCCTATACTTTTCTTACCAGCTTTTTTCCAAAATAGCCTCCGTTAGCTCTTTATCTTTGATGACAATAAAGCTCTTTATCTTTGATAACAATAAATAACATGAAAATATTAATAGTTTATTTCCCCCTGCCTCTCATAATTTTTGTGACCACATGGCACCAAGTAACTGGTTGAGAAACTAGTTTAGTTGACCAGTTACTAGTTTTTACTACTTCCTATAAAATACTTATTTGGGTTGGTGTTTATTCCTGGTGAAAAGACTGGATGTTTGGATTCACATGGACATAGCCTTTGTCTCATCTCATTTCTCACAGTTCCTCAATTTTTCACTGTAAATACCCGATTTCATCCAGTTATTTTCTGGAAACCTTAGGGGAGTGATCTGATCAGTCAGACTGAAATTTTCTTCTTCCAGATTGTAGGAAAAGATAAGTTTCTAATGTTTCATCGGTAATCAAATAACATATATGATATATAGGACAGAGGGGAAACAATAATCAAATGCCAATTGTGAAATATTCCATGGTTCCCATGGAATGTGGCTAAGAAACATGAAGAAAATATGACCTAGAGTATGCAAAAGAGAAATTGAGAAATTACAAAGTTAAGCCAAGTGTCAGATCTACCTTAAACACGTAAGAGTAAAACAGACCAATTAACAATTTCTCTTTGAAAGTCTCCATATGCTAGGAGCTTCTGCTGATTTGCGGTGGAATCTAGGTCATTTCTACTCAAAGTGTGGTTTGTGGACCAGCAGTGTCAGCATCACCAGAGGCCTTTTTAGAAATATAGAATCTGAGGCTCCTTCTCAGACCCTCTGAATCAGAAGTGCATTTTAGCAAGATGTCCAGGTGATTTTTATGCACATTACAGCCTGAGAAACACAGATTTAGGTCATTGTTAGAATAAGGACTACTTTATTTTCTTAGGGGTTCGAATGGTGGTTTTTTTTCTCCTCTTCCTCCCTCTCCTAAAACATTTGGGGAATATTCTTAAAGCAAGAAGTGTCATTTTTTTGAGACAACAGAAGACAGTCAGAATCTTGCTTTACATTTTTCCAAATCCAAATTGAAACACAATGAATGCAATGAGAGGAAAGGTATAAAATAGTTACAATGTTGAGTAGCAATGTATTACTTGATCTCTGTTCTGTATTAGACTTTGTCCCCAGTGAAACAATTATACAGAACAATTCGACTAACTTTGTATTCTTTAATTTTCTATTGTTGCCCTGTCTCTTTCAGCTGTGAAATGGCTTCTTTTCTTCTTTTCATCAGTCTGTCTCCCATGCCTCACCTCCCTGGCCCATGTTCCAGCTGGTAACAGTTTATGAAGCATTTTGCAGTGTTAATACCTTGTTAATGCTATTTTAGCTGTTGGGTCTTTGAGAGGTCAATGTCAGGACTGTTTTACTTTGAACCCTTGACGGGCAGGGTAAAGCTGGGGACATGCTGAACTTCTACCTTCTCACACTGCAGGAAGCCTTACAACTGTAGGCATCTCTTCCCGTGATGCAGTATTGCTGCAGGCCGTGTAAGCAATTAGGCATATTCTGCTTCTAGTCAAATAATGAGGGGGAATTTTAAGACTTATTTAAAATTATTAGTGAATTAGACATGGCATCATTAGGTTTCTTTTATATTTTAAAATTCAGTGCAACCAAATATAGGTGTTAAAGACTGCATACATTTTATAACCTTTGTTTCTAACAGGTGTCAAACATTTCTGAGTTTATAACAAAGAAAAGAAAATGGAACATTTTCCTCCAGTTTTATCATACTAGCATATTGTTTGACATCATTAGGATGTTTTAGTTTGGCCGTTGATTTTTCAGATTTTAAAAATAACATTTTAAGCATTTTTTTTCCTTTTTAATGCAGTGTGATTTATTGAAACATGTTTTTGTCTTTTTCTTCAAGAAACATACATCATTCAGGTCTCTATGAGGAAAGGAAGCAGGGATAAAACATATTGGTGGCACAAATCTAATATAATCCAGTTTCATTCCAATTGCAGCACACCTAATCTCTTTTTATTCCTCCACAAAAATATATGCTGTATAAAGCATACTTTTTTTCACACTCTATTTTTGGTTAATTTAAACACGGAATTTGAGTAGTCAATTTTTCCTCTTGCTTGTAAGGTTAACTATAGGCCAGAACTGTTTGTTTCTTTAATATTGACTTTGACTGCTGTTGACATTTTTTAAGGTCTATTTCTTTTAATAGTACATAATTTAAGGGGAAAAATCAAGACTAATTAGTTGTTAATGAGAAACGTGTATAATGAGAAACAAATGTAACATTAATGTCATGTACCATGTATGTCTGTGTGGTTTAAGAGGTAGGAACACAACCATTATTCAAAATTAGGGAATAAAATCATTGTAATAATTACTAGCAGATGTGTTGTAACTTGTATTGCAAGTCAAAGTTTCTTTGTCAGAACGATGTGGTATAATATTTGATGGTATGCAGTTGATATGATTTTTGAAGCCTTTACATTTTTAAATTTTTTTTTTTTTTTTACCATTTTTTAAAAAATCCAGCTGCCTGGCATCCTTAGGAGATCGAAAGAGATTTAGGCTAATATTTTCTTTTTCTCGCAACATTATTACTCCCTCATCAGCACAGACATATTTGTTGACACACTCTGATGTCAGATTGGGATGTGGCAGCCTCTGACTCGGCCAGGTTGATGTTTTCTCGTGGTCTAAGGAGCATCTCGTGTGCTGCCCAAATACAAGTTAACAGATTGTGTTTTCCACTGGATACTGTTGAATTCCACTGAGTGGCTGGAATACAATGATTATATGATCTCCTGGATTCCTGGCATAGAGATAGACCCACTAGTTCTCAGCCTGGTGTGCACAGATCCTGTACCACCGAAGAACATCTTGGCAGCGGGGCGGGAGGTGGGGGAGGTCAACCGATAGAGTTCAGTTCAGGGAACTCTGAATGGAGGCCACTCTGAAACATTGACCTTTTGGAATTATGGATGAGCAGGACTAAATGTCTGAGCTAAGGGTGTTGAGGATGGGGGGATGACAGCAAGGAAGGGAAGACAGAAAGTGAAAATTAATGTCACCAGGTATGAGGGTAAAACCTTGGGCTGTTGAATGGCATAAACCTTAGAAGATGACAGTCATAAAACAATTTTCTGCTCATCTGTCCAACCATTCATCCATTATTCAGCAAATATTTATCAAATATTTTCTACGGGTTGGAGCAAAAGTTATAGCAGTGAATAAAACAGGACGTTTCTGTCTTCATGAAACTTATGTTCTAGTGGTTAATAATATCTAATATTATTGAGGCTCACTATATTCTAAGCACTCTTCTAACTACTTTATATGTAATATCTCATTTAATTCTTATAATTATCCTTGTAGATTGTTCTAATTAAAAAGGTGATAAGAAATCTGTGTTTCAAATATGACATCACTGATGGTGAAAATGAAAATAACACATTCTTATAGGAATACATACTTATACAAAAAATACTTTTGATTATTTTCAATCAAATACACACTTAAATTACTGAGTTGTTTAGATATCAGCAGAAGTGTAAGAGCACCTTTCTATCACACACACACTTAAGTAAGAGGGAGAAAAACCTCCAATATAATATTGAAATTAACCCTGATATAATGAGTGCGTAGGGAAAAGCAATCATTGGAGTGTGTGTGGGTGTTTTACATTTATGTTGGAGCCAGTTACTAACTTGTTCCTAGTAAAGGATACCTTTAAATATGGGTACATGAATGATTTGCATCAGAATCGCCAGGAAGCTTGCTAAAATAGCCAGTTTGTGGGCATCTCCCTAAGGACAGTATACCAGAATGACCGGAGGCAGGGCTGAGGAATCTGCATTTCCCACCAAATCCCTAGGTGATTTTTAATCACACTAAAGTTTGAGACCCATGGATGTAGAATGTTATTTCACAGTCTTATATCTCAGATGGTCTCTCTCTATTTGAAATTCTTGAAGAGTTATGTTGTCAGCTGGTGAACATCTGTCTAGAATTCTAATACAAGCAATAATAGCGTATAATAACATACAATATCCATTAATGTTGAACAAGGATGTCTGTTCCCTGGCATTATGAAACCTAGAATATTGCTTTTCTTTCTATGTGTGTTATGAACTAGTAGCATAAATCTCAATTTTTGTCTAACTGTATTTCTGATGGCTGTTCTTCCATTTATCATATTCAATGCTTTAGTTCCTTTGCTTCCTGCTATTTTATTATGTCCCTGATCTTCTCTCCAAACTAATTTTTAAATGTTATTTTGAAGATGATTGTTTTTAGAATGGTAAGGATAAGTAATTATGTTATGTCTATGATCAGGTCAGGATCATTAAATTATTAGATACATGCATTTTTTTCTTTGTATTGGTCAAGGTAAGAGAAATTGAACTTCAGTAGCAAACAATTCCTATATCTCAGTGGCTTAACACATAAACAGAGTTTATTTCTCCTTTGTGCTACAAGTCTAATGTGGGTGTCTGGGGCTTTGCTTTTCATAGCCATGAAGGAATATAGGCTATAGGAGGCTCTGCTTCTTATGAATGCACTGTCTGAAGCACATGGCCTCTTTGACAAGGGCAGGGAGTTGGAGGCTCATGCATAGGCCTTTAAATGTTTTGGGCAGGAAGGAGCACATACCATTTTTTCTCTTAGACCATACTAATTGGTCACATGGCTTTACCTAATAAAAAGGAGGCAGGAAAATGTGGGGAAGCACACGTATATTTGGTAGGCAGTAACACTTGCCATATTTTTGCTAACTTTGGATTTTTACTTTTATTTCAGTCTCACACTGAACACTATGTTCACTATGAACAAAGCAGATGTGGATTACTATATTTCATTCACCCAGGAGGGAGGCAGAAAGAAGATACCTTTGCTAAAAGATACTGTTGCTTGTATCAGGTAGTCTGAAAACGACTTTCTCTTAAGGCCCCAAAGTTAGGTGCTACAAAAAATACCAATAAGGAGTAAGCTACATAAGGAGAAAAATTATGCACAAAAGGGAAACAGAATATTTGACAAAAGAAGACCCAAGTAATAGTTTTTAATCCAACAAAAAATTTTGTTTTTAATGCATGACAGTTCTAAGAAAAAGACATATTGGATAGGTACTACAAGAAACTGTGAAGACTTTTTTTGGTTCAAATTCTTTTTGTGAGTAATTTATTTGAAAATGTGCCAGGTGCTGTTGAGGGAGCAAAAGTTTCAGCAGTGAATTAAACAGGAAGTTCCTGCTCCCTGGAACTCAGGTTGAAGAGGATAATCATGGCTAACTTGTATTCAGGCCTGCTATAAATACTCCTGTTACTACTTTACCTATTTTATTTCATTTAATCCTTACAACAATTTCAGGAGGTGTTAGAATTGAAGAGGGAATGCTAAGATGAACTCTGAAGGCATAGACATCTTCCTGTGATGCTTTTTATTCTTATGAGCCAGTAGTAGGCTTAGAAATATTAGGTTGAGCTGTATGAAAGGATCATTTTTGTAGGTAAAAATGATCAAATATCGGAATTTTTGTACAATTTAATTTCAACAGTCAAAATTTCTGGAAATTATCAGAACAAAAAAGACATGCATTGTCATCATCTATCGTTATCATGTGAACAATTATTGAGTACTTCAATGTAACAGAGATATTGTACTATGCATTTTTGCATTTACTTTCTCATTCACAATACCCTTCCCATCTCAAGGTTCTTAACTTAATCACATCTGCAAAGTCCCTTTGCCATATAGGGTAACAGAGTCACATGTTCCAGAGATTAAGATGTGGATATCTTTGGAAGAGGGTTTGTTATTCTGCTTACCACACATTCCAATATGATTCTATGCAGTAGATACTATCAATATTCCTGTTTTGCAGATGAGAGACCACAGGCTTAAAGAGATGTGTTTCACTGGCCAAAGTCTTATTGCCGGACAATAATGGGGCTCGGATGTGGACAAAGGCATCTTACTTAAGAAACTGCACTCTACCTATTAAACTAAGGCAACAAACATTATAGTTCTAGATGTTCTATGGTGCTTACATATCCAATAAAACAACTCAATCCAACAAGTCAATGCAACTTTTTCTGGTACAACCAAAGGAAGAAGGTCATTTTACTTACAGGTTTTTTTTTTTTTT
>NW_016107331.1:12059603-12064775 GCF_001604975.1 Cebus imitator
TTCAAATGGAATATTTTATTTTATTTTGTTTTGAGACAGAATCTCACTTTGTCACTTACACTGGAGCGCAGTGGGATGATCTCAGCTCACTGCAACCTTCACCTCCCAGGTTCAAGCGATCCTCCCACCTCAACCTCCCAAGTAGCTGGTACCACAGGTGCATGCCACCATGCTTGGCTAATTTTCTGTATTTTTGGTAGAGATGGGGTTTTGCCATGTTGCCTAGGCTGGTCTTGAACTCCTGAGCTCAGGTGATTCACATACTTTGGCCTCCCAAAGTACTGGGGTTACAGGAATGAGCTACTGCACCTGGCCAAATGGAGTATTTTATGTCAAACATACATGTAAATATGTATCCCCATTGCATACATTACAATGTGGATATGTATGTCTATATACTAATATATAAAAACTCTCATACACAGACACACATACTTTAATCTCTAGTAATAATTGTTTGTTAAGTTAAAACAGATTATATACTCATTAGGCATTAACCTGCAGACCTTGTATTAAAATGATTGTGCAGGGATAAGAAAGAGCATAGTAAAATTTGGTTTAAAATAGAAAAGCAGAAAACTGAATTTAATGTTTTTAAGTTTCAGCCTTGAGAAAGAAAAGTATTATTGCTTTGTATTCCTGAGATGCTAATGAATGAACTCCGGGAACCATGTTAATTAGCAAAGAGATGGTGTCATACCTTTATGTACTTAGGTAGTTGGTAAATAATTGATGCTTAAAAATACTGATGAATAACGAATTAATGTACATAACCACTGAGGGTTTTTTTTTGAGATGGAGTTTTGCTCTTGTTGCCCAGGCTGGAGTGCAATGGTGCAACCTTGGCTCACTGCAACCTCTGCCTCCTGGGTTCAAGTGATTTTCTCACCTCAGCCTCCTGAGTAATTGGGATTATAGGAATCTACCACCATGCCTGGCTAATTTTTGTATTTTTGGTAGAGACGGGGTTTTACCATCTTGGCCAGGCTGGTCTCAAACCCCTCACCTCAGGTGATCCATCTGCCTCGGCCTCCCAAGCTGTTGGGAGTACAGGTGTGAGCCACCACACCTGGCCGACCATTGAGTCTTAAAGGTGTTGAAATATCATCTAGATGAAATTAGATTTGTATTTTAGATGGAAAACTTGGTTGGCAGAATTGAAAATAAACAATATTGAAAAGTTACTCAAATAGGGTACTCAATAGCTACTCAAATTGGAGAACAATAAAGTCATCATTAACTTAGATGAGAGGTGATAATGACCTAAACCAAGTGAGTATTAGTGGACACAGAAATAAAAGAGACCAGTTCAAATGATACCCAGGACATGGTAATCCATTAACCCATTTATGCCTGAGGCTGCAATTTTTTGAATTTTGAAATCAGACCTTGCCGATGACCTTGAACTGTAGGATATAAATAACTCCCACATGCTTAGTGTTTCACTAATGGAACACTAGGCATAAATGGATTTTAATGTGGGACGATCTCAGCTCACTGCAACCTTCACCTTGCAGGCTTAAGTGATTCTCTCACCTCAACCTCCCAAGTAGCTGGGACCACAGGCACATGCCACCATGCTTGGCTAATTTTTTGTATTTTTGATAGAGACAGGGTTTTGCCGTCTCTACAAAAAGAAAGAAAGACATTGATGATTTGAAAGTTTCTAGCTCATGGATTATGTGGAAATTCTGGCAATTAAAATAGAACATACGGTAGAGCGTATTTTAACTTAAGAGTACAGGTTTTGAATCAGAATGTTACAGCAGGCCAAACAGGTCCTGAGGCAACCGAATGGGGGAAGTTATCATCATAAAAAAAATTTAAGAAGCAAACATTTAATTAATATATAATTAGAAACAATCAAGAGTGGAAACAAATGAAACATTAAATAATTTGTTCTGTAGAGAATCTATCAGTTTTTTTTTGAAACTAATTTCCTGGGAATGAGGTAGGTAGGTTTCATTTAAAATGGCTTCTAGTAAATTGAAGATGGTTGAAGGGTAGAATGAATGAAGATCCTGATATGTCAAATATTTCTTTCTTTTTTTTCTAGGCTTACTACAGGTGCCTGGATATGATTTCCATACACTTGTTTGCACATATGTCAAGTTTCCTTAACCCAGGAAATCTGAACACTTCAAAGCACAGAGGAAGTATTTCATCCAGGGCTTACTGTTTCTCTCTAATTAGGATATTCAAATTGGTGTCTGGCCTGATACCCCAGGACTGCTCTCCGATTTTAGCCTTCTTAAAAGGAACTAGAAACAGTATTATCTCCAAGAGCTTAACAATGATCCAACAATTCTAACAATTGAAATCCTCTACTTTTTCTTAGAGTGTTCAGGAGAAAATAAGCCTTTTGGGACAGAAGGAAGTGAAAGTAATACTTCATTTTAATATTTAATGCTATTTCTTTTAAAGGTCACCAAAATTAAGTTAAAGCAAGAGATTTTAGAGAGTACAAACATAAATTCTAGATTCAGAATTGGTTTATTTTGTTTTATTGCCATTTAACTATTTAACTTTTTAAAAAAATTGGAGATGATAAAAATGACTCTGAAAGAATATAGCATAAACCTTAGCATTTATTCAAAAAATGTGTGGCTGGAAATTATACATATATTGACATGATTGATATCATTTTCATCATAGAAATATATTATAGCTGTCCATTTAATATATTTTAATCTAGTTATTTTGGATATGACACATTGGAAATTAAATATTACTTAAATTTATGTAAGGTCAGAATGTTGTTATATTGAAAGTTATTTCATCTAATACATTTTTCTTTGAATTAAAAAAATTCCAAAATAATATTCCATTGGAGCCAGATAAAAAAATCTAGAGATGTAGAAAGGAAAAGATAATGATTTCCACATAACTGTCTATTTCTATCTCCCCTGAAATCAACTACATTAATAGTACAATGTGTGATATTAATTGCTATAGACCAATGTATCAAACATGTATACACATACTTAGGTAAGAAAATATTACTGTACATGTTGTCATCACTTTGCTTTTTTCATAGACTTCCAGATTAATAAAACATTCTTTTTAGTGGCTGGTTTATATTGCATGGAATGGACATGCTATAGCATATTTAATCATATTCCTGTAGATGATATTTAAGGTGATTTCAGTTCTCTCTTAACACACACAAAAGCATCCTTGTACCTATATTCCTATGTTCTGATGCTTGTATTAGCATACAATAGGCTTCCTAAACCTATTGGACACTAATGCAATATTGGACACTAATATGACTAATATTGGAATTTCTGCTTTTAAGAATATTTGAAATTTCACTTTTAATAGACGTTACTGGATTACTTTCTAAGAACTTTTTAGCTTTTTATATGCCCTCCATTGCATAGAAAGCACTAGTTTTTCTACATTCTTAGCAGCACGCATTAATATTTTTAACTTTGTCTTTTTGACATGTGGCATCACATGTTTTTTAAATTTTAATTTCCCTGATTATTAGTGAGATCATAAACCATTTCATTTGTTTGTTTATAGTTGGAATATGTGCTTCCTAAAATTGCCAACATTTATATTGGCTCTTTTTCACTTATCAATTTGTAGGACCACTTTCCATTCTCTCAGGCTAGTCATGAGACTTGGCTAACTCTCACTCTTGTCTCACTTGTTGCGAAGAAGATTCTCTACTCTGAGATTTTAGGATCCAAAGTTAGTTTTCTTATCACAGAGACTGGGAGCAATTTGTTTTGTTAAGCAGCTAGCTGTCTTCTAGGACAACTGGGGCCAGTGGGACTGTGCTGCTGGCCTAGGGATTCCACATAGCAAGGGCCTAGGAGGAATTTTCTCACTGTTCAGTGGATCAATGGATTCTGTTGACTTTTGCTAACTGTTCTCCGTATAAAAGCCAACAAATTTGAGATCTCTGCCTTGGAGAAGAAGCTGTTCTGTTTCTTTGTAATTTTTCCGTTGGCTGTCATCTGCCTTTTAGGAGAAGGGAATTTCTATCATGATCTCTTTGGAGATGCGGATGAAAATAGGGACCTCAGAGACATACCCTAGTCTTTGCCAGTATGCTTGCAGTGGTTGTTGAATTACTCCAGAGGGACTGTAGAAGGCAAGTGTGACAAGGATATTGGCTGACACTACTTAGATTTTCTGTGTTCAGATTTTAAATTACAGATTTACTTGACTCATAAGCAGAAATTTTTGAACTTGTGCTTTCGAAATTGCTTTCTTGATGAAATGTTTCTCAGTTTGGAATTGTTTAACTAATAAAGTTATACAGCCAATATAGCATAGCAATTAATAGTTAGAATTTGAAAAGAAATAAATTTAAGGTCCTAGTGATTTTACTTGTTAACAGGGCCTCATTTCCTTATCTATAGAGTAAACATCATTACTCTTACATTGTAGGATCATTTTTAAAATTGGGTGTTAAATTTTAAGAAGTTATCTAAGATGCTTAGCAGAGTGTCTGACGTGTTTTAAAGACCTACTAAATAAAAGCTTTAAAAGAATGTTTAAAATTAAACCTGTAAGTGAACATTAATATTAAATTAATTTTCTGGTTCTGGTAAGTCTACTGTGATTTCCCTCTACTTAGCAGTTTTCACCATTGCTATTCTAATAAACACCTCTCCATGTCATTTCTTTACATGTATCAAAGTTTTTCAAGCAGTTTATTCTTTTTCCAGCTTTGCAAAATGGACAGATTTCCTTTAGAATTTTAGAGTTTTTAGTTAAAATGCACTAAAAATAAAATGCACATTTGCTGTGATAATCAGCATTTTACTTATTTGGTTTTTTGAGAGAATCCCAATCATAATTTTTGCATCAATTTATTTTTAATAGATTAAAATTGGTTTAATATAAGTAATGGCAGTAGCAGAGAACTCACTGAATGGAACAATCATAAATGTTTTCCCTCTCCTTTCCTAAAGGTTTCAGGTAAACCTTGAGTTTTAAGTAAAGACTTAAGCAGCCTTAGGCTCTGCAAATAACAGCTCCAGCAACAAATCAAAGAATGTTTATGTTCCTCCATAGAAAGATCGTTACCAATTGATCTTTTCAGCAAAACCTGCACACATGAGTAGCTGTAGAATAATTGCAGTAGAATCAGTATACTTTTTTTTTTTAGAAAGAGAGAGAAAGAAAGAGAAAGAATAAAAAAAAAAAGAAAAA